>NC_041384.1:418858024-419187679 GCF_002162155.2 Triticum dicoccoides
GACCCTTTGTGGGTGGTTGCTTCTTCGTGGACCCTTCGTGGGTGGAGCCCTCCGTGGACTCGCGCAACCGTTACCCTTTGTGGGTGGAGCCCTCCGTGGACTCGCGCAACCGTTACCCTTCGTGGGTTGAAGTCTCCATCAACGTGGATGTAGGATAGCACCACCTATCCGAACCACGGGAAAAACATCCGTGTCTCCAATTGCGTTTGAATTCTCCAAACCCTTCCCTTTACATTCTTGCAAGTTGCATGCTTTACTTTCCGCTGCCAATATACTCTTTGCATGCTTGCTTGAATTGTGTGATGATTGCTTGACTTGTCCTACAATAGCTAAAATCTGCCAAGAACTAAAATTGGGAAAAGGTTAAGTTTTTATTTGGTCAAGTAGTCTAATCAGCCCCCCTCTAGACATACTTTCGATCCTACAAGTGGTATCAGAGCTTTGATCTCCATTTGCTTTGATCTTCATAGCTTTTGGTGGTCATAGCCTTGGTTTCACAACCTAGGAGAGTATGGCGTCTAGTGAGGGAAATTATCACCGTAGAGGTCCTTACTTTGATGGTACTAATTTTGCTAGTTGGAAGCATAAAATGAAAATGCATATTCTTGGACATAACCCCGCCGTTTGGGCTATTGTGTGTGTTGGTTTGCAAGGTGACTTATTTGATGGGAAAGAACCAAACCGTGAAGCTACCGCGGATGAGTTGAAGATGTTGCAATACAATGCTCAAGCTTGTGATATTCTCTTCAACGGATTGTGCCCCGAAGAATTCAACAAAATCAGCCGTCTTGAGAATGCAAAGGAAATTTGGGACACTTTGATTGTTATGCACGAAGGTACCGACTCCGTCAAGGAATCCAAGTTGGATGTGCTTCAAAGTCAACTTGACAAGTTCAAAATGAAGGATGGTGAAGGTGTCGCTGAAATGTACTCTAGGCTTGCTCTCATCACAAATGAGATTGCCGGCTTAGGAAGTGAAGAGATGACCGATAGATTCATCATCAAGAAGATTCTAAGAGCCTTGGATGGAAAATATGATACCGTGTGCACATTGATCCAAATGATGCCAAATTACAAAGATCTCAAGCCAACGGAGGTGATTGGACGAATTGTTGCTCATGAGATGTCACTTAAGGATAAAGAGGAACTTCACCACAAATCAAGTGTTGCCTACAAAGCCTCATGTGAAGCCCCTACATCATCAAGTGAGAAACAAAACTTCAATGAAGAATTGAGCTTAATGGTGAAGAACTTCAACAAGTTCTACAAGAGTAGAAGCAAAGATAGAAGCTTCAAGTCAAGGTCCTACAATGACAAAAGATCTTCTAGTCGAGAGCGAGACTGCTACAGTTGTGGAAGACCTGGACACTATTCCAATGAGTGTATGGCTCCCTACAAGAGAAGAGAAGATTCTCCAAAAAGAAGAAGCAAAGAATCACCACCAAGAGAGAGAAGGAGTAGAGATGATCGTTATGAACGAAGATACTCATGGAGAAGCAAGGATTCGGAAAGGAAGGAAAAATCATCAAGGAGCTACACAAAACGAAGACATCAAGCTCATGTTGGTGAATGGGTATCCGGCTCCGACTCCGACAGCCACTCCGAGAGAAGTTATCACTCCGACTCCGAAGATACTCAAGATGAAGGTGTTGCCGGTCTAGCACTTGTGTCAACCAACTCCTACGACATCATTGACTCACCAAATGAAGGAATTGGAAGATTCTTCATAACCAAAGGTCCTAAGGTAACACACCCCGAGTATGTTGATTTCAATAGTGATGAAGATGACTTGTTAGGTGATGATTTGCTTGTTGACAACTCTAGTGATGAATACTATGATGAAACGTCAATTAATCATGCTAATCAAGATAAAACGAATGACAATGATAAGGAGAAGATTGAGGCTCTAACTAAAGAACTAAACACTCTTAAGTTAGCTCATGAAACTATCTTCGAAGATCATCGAGAACTTTTAAGAGCTCATGAGAAATTACGCTTTGAAAAGCTCAATCTTGAGCAAGAGCATGAGTTCTTAAAAGAAATCAATGATGATCTCCGCAAGAAAAGTTCTCCTTACATTGCCAAGCGTTTACTCTTATCCACTTACATGCCTCAAGTCAAGTCTAGTAACAAGAACAAGAAAGATTCTTCCTCTAGCAGTAACAATGATCATGCTAAATCCAATATTGTTGCTTCTAGTAGTTCTCTTGATTCCACTAATGATTCTCTTAGCCAAGTTACACTTGAGCAAGAAAATAGCTTATTGAAGGGAATTATAGAGAAAGGAGTGTACAAAAGCCTTGCCGGGAGTAAGCAATTCGAGGAAATTGTGTGCAAGCAAGGAATGCACCGGAAGAATCAAGGTGTTGGTTTTGAACGAAAGTTCAATGCCAATGGAGTTGAGTGGGAAGAAGATCAATACCCCAAGACAAAGTTTGTTCCTCAACAAGAAAAGTATGATACTTCTTTCAAGGGGACACAAGCTCAAGATGATCTTCCACCACAAGACTACAAGCAAAAAGGCAAGGACAAGCTTCAAGAGGAAATTGATGCATTTGAAGAAGCTCCTAAGACCTTAGTCAAGTGGATTCCCAAGACTACTTCAAGCTCCACTTCATCAAGTACGACTACAACTCCAAGGATTCCCATCAAGATGGTGTGGATCCAAAAGAAGAAGAACTAGAGAGTTCTTGAGGGTGACTCTGCCAACATACTTCACTCTTATCATTTTGGCAAAGAACAAGTGCAATCAACTTCCACATCTTGCACTAGTTCAAGGAGTCATAAACCCTCTTGTTGGTAAGACAAGGGACAAGGTAACCTAAAGGTTTTCATGGACATCATCTTGTGTGTGCATCACTCTATGTCTATGGATATCCTTGTTTGTTCCTTGTGGGACTAACCCATGTAGGTATTGAAAGTGCAATTCACTCAAATGGATAGCTCCAAGTGATCTACATCAACATTGAGCATCCACATCTTCAACATCTACATGAAGTCATCATCGACAAAACCCGAGGTTAGTTCATCCCTCTAAGGGGGGATATCACATCTAGGGGGAGCTTTACTCTAAGACTTGAGCTAAAGCAACTCTAAAGATGTGAACACAACAATGCTTTATGTAAAAGTGGTAACCCCACTTGAGCTTAAACGATGAGTATGACCTATGATCAAGTGTTCTCACTTGACTCCTAAGTCAATATACTCATATATAGATGACCTTGTCATCGCAAATTGCTTGATAGATGCTAGAATTGGTTGTGCATGCCTTGTCACATATTTCATTTGCCATCTTATTGTGTGAGCATGCTGGTTGCATATTTTACTCATTCGAGGACATCCACTTGTTGTTTTGATTGTTTGGTTTTATTTCCTTTTGCCAAGTGGATGGACAAGAATGCCTAAGAATCTCCTCTAGCTATCTATGCTTTTCTCGTCTCAAACTCTATTCATGCTACATCACAAAATTTGATCAAGTCAGATTCGAAGCACTCTGTGTGAGGAGCGCTCGGAGTCCCCGATTCGTCATAGACTTAAACTTCCAAAACCTCTTTATGATTCTCGGTCTGACCGATACCCCACTTTCGGTCCTACCGAGATCATTAAGTTGATCTAGGTTTTCGATCTCGGTGCAACCGATTTGAACCATTTGGTCACACCGAGTTGCAATAACTGTGTACAGTTTTGCATCTCGGTGCCACCGAGTCGTTCCACTCGGTCACACCGACAGGGTCGGGCTATATATAGTCACGGGCAAAAATTTGGAAATTTCTCCGAACCCCTTCACCCGCGCGATAGCCTGCTCTGCCAACTTGGTCTCCGGATCGTCTCCTCGCCGCCAGCCGCCTCCAGTCGCTGGTCTCCGTCGCCGTCAACGGAAATTCAACCCCGCCGTTGCCGCCGTAGCGAGTCTCCGCCGAACTAGGGTATGGACTCGATCTTTGTGCTATTCCCCAATCTGATTCTTAGCACATTGTGATCATCATGATTCTTGCCATGTTTGTTAAACTTCTATCCAGTCAATTAACTCGTAGATTAGGTTTAATTCGAAAATTTTAGGGTTAGGTTTCCGCCGAAACCATCTCGGACCCACCGAGTTGAAAAAACTCGGTCCCACCGATTTGGCTTATGCCATTGCACAAGTGAGACTCGGTCTGACCGAGAATTACTTATCGGTGTGACCGATTTTGGAACTCCATGAAACCCTAGCAGTCTCGGTGCCATCGAACTGTGACTCGGTCTCACCGAGTTCACTAGTTTAGGTGCCAAAACTGCTTCGGCATCACCGAGTTTATAAATCGGTAGATCCGAGATGCTTTCAGTGGGAAACTAAAACTAAGTTTTTGAATTATTCTTTTGCAAAAATCTCTGCATTTTGTGATGTTTATCCACTCTATCTCATCTATAACCTATTCACAGGGTCAGCAGACAGCTTGTTCATCATGTTAGACCAAAGTGATAGCCAGAACATGTCAGAACAGCAAGTGCAGATGAGTGAGGGCACTAGTCCCTCAAGTTCTTCAGATGATGGCAGCAGAAGTACTCCTAGCAATCTGCCTAAAGCTGCCACTAGACAGAGAAAGAAGAGAACTTCAGATTCTAAGGATGAAGATTGTGTGGCAGAGGAAGAGGAAGCCACATCAAAGAGAGTTGAGCCAGCACAGGGCACAAAGCCAGGCTTAAAGATCAAAAGGCTAGCAGGTAGGCAGCCTATGCCAAAGGCCAGAGTTTCAACTCAGATTCCTGAAAAGCCTGCACCCATAGAGCCAGTTGCTGCTGAAGGCAAGAAAAGAAAGGAAAGGGTCAAGAAGACCGTAGCCAAAGTGCTTGGAAAGGCTTCCATCATGGAAGATGAGGATGAAGAAGAAGAGGTTGCTGCACCAGCACCTAAGGCACCCAAGCTGATGGGTGATGCCATAAGATCAGGGTCAACTGCTTCCAAGGCCAAGCCAGCTCCAAAGCCAAAGCCAAAGAGGAATACAAGAAGCATCCCAGCTACTGAGAAGAACAAGGCCCCAGTGCCTGACATTGCTGAAGAAGAAGAAGGTTAAGTGCTCAGAAAACTCAAGCCCAAGATCCCAGACCACAACGATGCTCATCCTGTGGCTGAGGATATGAAGCTCAGGAGAGACTCAGGGCTCAGGAAGTGGAGAGAAGCAGACCCGTATGCTTCAAGGAGAAGAACTACTGTGGATTACAGGTTTCACACCAAGGAACAACAAGATTTCTATGAGACAGTTTTGTTGGACAAGAAGCCAATTGTATGTGATATGAGATGGGTCGACTGGGAATACATCAAGGAAAATGAGGAACACTACCCTGGAGTGCAGGACAACTTCAAGGCATGTGGAGTAGAGGACTTTGTTGGGCAGAAGCTCACAAAGTGGAATGAGGAGCTTATCATGCAGTTCTACTCCACAGCCCATTTTTATCCAGATGGTAGGATAACTTGGATGTCTGAAGGTACGAGGTACCAATCTACAGTTGCTGAATGGGCTCAGCTGATCAATGCCCCAGAAGAGCAGGAAGATGACCTAGATGTATATGCCAAGAAGAAGATGGACCACAACTCAATGTCAAACATGTACAAGGAGATTCCAAATGAAGCACTTGATACGTTCAAGTTTGGCTCAGTACATTATCTTCTGTCAGGGCTGCCAACCATTAACTGGATCCTTAGGCACACTCTGTTGCCCAAGTCAGGTGATCACAAGATGATCAGAGGCCATGCAATCAATTTGCTTCATGTATTGATGTACCTCAGAAATTCAAGGTCATGAGCCTCATGGTAGAGACCATTAAGAGGACAGCAGCTGATCAGAAGAGGAGCTGTGGTTATGCCCCTCAGATCCAGGAGCTCATTAACTCCAAGATGGGCACAGGCATATACTTGTTGGGCAAGGAACATCTGCCCATTCATCCAGATTTTGAAGATAATCAGGTTGTCATGCATGAGAATGAACCATCATCTGCCCAAGCACAAGCCAAGAAGGAGAAGGCGAGGAAGGAGAAAGCTGCCAAGATGCCTACTCCAGAGGAGGCATCTGAATATTTCCTGAAAACCAAACAAGAGCAGCTTGGTTACTTGATTGCATCCACCCTACGGATTGAGCAAGGACTAGCTACCCTAACTCAGAACCAGGCAAGCTTAGAGAGGATCATGGAACAAAAGTTCTATGACTTGGATGTCAAAGTTACAGAGATTCAGACTGCAGTGGAGCAGCTCCAGGATGACATGCAGGAGAGGAGAGGCAAGACTAGAACGGATGCCTTTGCCAGAGTGCCACGAGGTCCAAGGTCGTCTCCAGTGCCAGTTGCTAACCCCAGAGCCACCACGTCTGCACCAGCTACAGCCTCAGTTCCACCAGCTCCAGCATCCACTTCAGCCTCGACTCCGACCACGTCTACAGAAGGCTTCGTCCTTGGAGTGCTCCGGACTCCACCACCACCTGAAGATCAAGCCTGAGTGTCGACTTAGCACTATGAATTTTCTAGGAACTTTTTGGTAACTTGTTGCCAAAGGGGGAGAAAATGTATAGATCATAGGCTTCGAGAGAGAGAGTGTGTGTTGCTTTTTTCTCTCTTGCTTTATTTGGTGGTTTTTTGAACTTTGTTTGCTTTTGAGTGCTTGAGATACTATGTCATTGACATTGATGATCATGTGTTTGATCATAAGCTACACTTATGCATGCTTGATATATCTTATCTATCTTATGTGATCATTCACTATTCTTGGTGATGAGTGCATGTATTTCATTCTTATCATTTTAAGCGCTCCACCAAGATGTATGTGACATGGAAGAGTAACCCATGACTCTAACTCTTTGTGCATTTGCAGTCGAAAGCAAATTTTAAATATGCACAAATTTAGGGGGAGCTCTCACTTGTCACATACTTCTCAAAGCGACGATATATTTCATGCTTATTATCATTTGTCAAAGCTTTGATCTATATGTTGTCATCAATTACCAAAAAGGGGGAGATTGAAAGTGCAACTATCCCTAGGTGGTTTTGGTAATTCATAACAACATATAGCTCATTGAGCTAATGCTATTCCAAGATGATTATTTCAGGAAAGCTCAATGATTGGCATGGCATGGATGTGAAAGTGGAACCCTCAAAATGATAAGGACAAAGGATTGGCTCAAGTTCAAAAGCTCAAGACTCTTCATTTTATATTTTAGTGATCCAGGATCACATTGAGTCTTTAGGAAAAGCCAATACTATCAAGGAGGGATGAGGTGTTGCTTAATGAGCCTCTTGCTTCATGTGCTTAGTGATATGCTCCAAAACCCTCAACTACTTTCCCATATCCACATATGACCTAAACCCTAAGCCAAACTCGGTCCTACCGATTCTTTCTATCCGACGCCACCGAGTTTCACTTGTCATAAGCCACTGCCAAACCCTAGCAATTCGGTTCTACCGATAGGGATCTCGGTCTCACCGAGATGGGATTGCAAACTCTCTGTTTCCCTTTCGTAACTTTTCGGTCTCACCGAAAGAGCGAATCGGTCCCACCGAGATTGCAATGTAAATTCAGTGTTTCCTTTTTGTAACTTTTCGGTCTCACCGAAAGAGCAAATCGGTCCCACCGAGTTTGCCTGACCAACTCTCTGGTTAGCTAATTACCAAAATCGGACTCACCGAGTTTGTGTAATCGGTCTCACCGAGATTACGTTATGCCCAAACCCTAACCATATCGGTCCTACCGAGTTGCATGTCAGTCCCACCAAAAATCTCTAACGGTCACTAGGTTTACCTTTTCGGTCCGACCGAGTTTTTTGATTCGGTCCCACCGAGATTGGAAAACTGTGTGTAACGGTTCGATTTTGTGTGGAGGCTATATATACCCCTCCACCTCCTCTTCATTCGTGGAGAGAGCCATCAGAACACATACACAATTCCAACTCATATGTTCTGAGAGAGAACCACCTACTCATGTGTTGAGACCAAGATATTCCATTCCTACCATATGAATCTTGATCTCTAGCCTTCCCCAAGTTGCTTTCCACTCAAATCTTCTTTCCACCAGATCCAAATCCTATGAGAGAGAGTTGAGTGTTGGGGAGACTATCATTTGAAGCACAAGAGCAAGGAGTTCATTACCTACACACCATTTGTTACTTCTTGGAGAGTGGTGTCTCCTAGATTGGCTAGGTGTCACTTGGGAGCCTCCGACAAGATTGTGGAGTTGAACCAAGGAGTTTGTAAGGGCAAGGAGATCGCCTACTTCGTGAAGATCTACCGCTAGTGAGGCAAGTCCTTCGTGGGCGATGGCCATGGTGGGATAGACAAGGTTGCTTCTTCGTGGACCCTTTGTGGGTGGTTGCTTCTTCGTGGACCCTTCGTGGGTGGAGCCCTCCGTGGACTCGCGCAACCGTTACCCTTTGTGGGTGGAGCTCTCTGTGGACTCGCGCAACCGTTACCCTTCGTGGGTTGAAGTCTCCATCAACGTGGATGTAGGATAGCACCACCTATCCGAACCACGGGAAAAACATCCGTGTCTCCAATTGCGTTTGAATTCGCCAAACCCTTCCCTTTACATTCTTGCAAGTTGCATGCTTTACTTTCCGCTGCCAATATACTCTTTGCATGCTTGCTTGAATTGTGTGATGATTGCTTGACTTGTCCTACAATAGCTAAAATCTGCCAAGAACTAAAATTGGGAAAAGGTTAAGTTTTTATTTGGTCAAGTAGTCTAATCACCCCCCCTCTAGACATACTTTTGATCCTACACTAGTACTCGCCTAAGTTTAAAAAATCCTACCGAGTGGTGAGAAATCCTCCCACTCGGAGGCTTAGCTGCAGTCCAGTACTCGCCTAAGTTTAAAAAATCCTACCAAGTGGTGAGCAATCCTCCCACTCGGAGGCTTAGTTGCAGTCCAGTACTCACCTAAGTTTAAAAAATCCTACCGAGTGGTGAGCAATCCTCCCACTCGGGGGCTTAGCTGCAGTCCAGTACTCGCCTAAGTTTGAAAAATCCTACCGAGTGGTGAGCAATCCTCCCACTCAGAGGCTTAGCTGCAATCCAGTAATCGCCTAAGTTTAAAAAATCCTACCGAGTGGTGAGCAATCCTCCCACTCGGGGGCTTAGCTGCAGTCCAGTACTCGCCTAAGTTTGTAAAATACTTTCCCTACCCGCAAGTACGACGAGGTGCAGGTCGACCGCGGCCCTCTTCTACGAGCTACGCCACAAATACAACGTACGCTCCACCCTTGTCCGCAAGGACGATGAGGCGCAGGTCGACTGCAACCCTCTTCTCCGAGCTTCGCCACAAGTACAACATGCACTCCATCCTTGTCCACAAGGATGACAAGGTGCAGGTCGACCGCGGCCCTCTTCTCCGAGCTACGCCACAAATACAATGTTTGCTCCACGCTTGTCCGCAAGGACGATGAGGCGCAGGTCGACTGCAACCCTCTTCTCCGAGCTTCGCCACAAGTACAACGTGCGCTCCATCCTTGTCCGCAAGGACGACGAGGTGCAGGTCGACCGCGGCCCTCTTCTCCGAGCTACGCCACAAATACAACGTGCGCTCCATCCTTGTCCGCAAGGACGACGAAGCGCAGGTCGACTGCAACCTATTTCTCCAAGCTACGCCACATATACAACGGAGAAGATCCCAAAAGCAATCGCAAGCATACTCAAAAGCAATTTGGATAAATCCTAAAGTTCCAAGAAACAAATCAAAAGTATTCGAGCATCAAGCCCGAAGGAGTTTAATGGTTACATCAATCACTTGGCATTCCGAGGCAAATTTAAGACAAGGTCAAATCTCATAGTTTGTTCACTCAGCAGGAGGAGGGCTGGCGGGTTCGATGAATTCGTCCAAGTCGATTCCATCCGCGATCCGAGTGGCAACAACGATGAAAGTCTCCATAAAGGACTGGAAGTCGTGCCTTTTGGTGTTGGCGACCTTGATCGCCGCCAGCTTTTCTTCTCGAGCTTCCTTGCAGTGGACTCTTACCAAGGACAACGCCACGTCAGCACCACACCGGGCAGAGGACTTCTTCCATTCTTGCACTCGACCAGGGATCTCGTCAAGCTGAGCCATCAGAGATTCCAGGTCATTTTGAAGCGTCGCCCTTGTCCAGAGTAATGGGTCATTTCGGCACCTGCGACAACTTCCGCATGGAGCTGATTGACTTTGACATCGCCCCTATCGGCCTCCCCTACAACGCCATCATGGGCTATCCGGCCTTGGCTCGGTTCATGGTAGCAACTCACCCGGCGTACAACCTCATGAAGATGCCCGGGAGCAGCGGCGCCCTCACTGTGTCAGGAGACACAAGGGATGCACTACAGGTGCTCCGGCTTGTTTTCAGGGTGGCCGCGGTGGCGCAGCCCACTAGCACCGACGCCCTTGAGCCCAAGGGAGCTGCGCTGGCTAAAAAGAAGCAGTTGTTCACCCAAGACAAGTCGGAAACCAAGCAGGTACCAGTCGATGAGGACGGGTCCACTAGCGCCACCTTCACCATAGGGGCCAACCTCGAGCCCGAGCAGGAGAAGGCCCTAATCAGGTTCCTGCGTGCGAACAAGAAGGTGTTCGCGTGGGAACCAGAATCAGTTAGCGGGGGTCCCAAGGGAAGTGATTGAGCATCACCTCAACATGTGCCCCAATGTATGCCCCGTGAAGCAAAAGGCAAGGCGGCAGTCTACTGAGAAACAGGCTTTCATCGTTCAAGAGACCCGGAAGCTAGAGGCGGCAGGGGTTATCCGCGAGGTCTGCTACCCCAATTGGCTGGCTAATCCTGTTGTCGTGCCAAAGAAGGGGGAAAGAGTGCATGTGCGTCGACTTCACCAACCTCAACAAGGCCTACCCGCAGGATCCATTTCCGCTCCCCCGCATCGACCAGATAGTCGACTCTACTACAGAGTGTGACCTATTGTGCTTCCTAGATGCCTTCTCGGGCTATCACTAGATCAAGATGGTGGTAGAAGACGTGGAGAAGACGGCTTTCCTGACCCCGTGTGGAGTGTACTGCTATACGTGCATGCCATTTGGGCTGCGCAATGTAGGTGCGACCTTTCAGTGGCTGATGCACATCGCCTTAGGTCGGCAGCTCGGGAGGAATGCTGAAGCTTACGTCGATGACATTGTGGTGAAGTCTCGTGAGGCAAGAACCCTGATACAGGACCTGGAAGAAACCTTTGCCAGCCTCAACGAAGTGGACCTACGGCTCAACCCGGAGAAGTGCGTATTTGGAGTCCCCTCGGGCAAGCTCCTGGGTTTCCTCGTATCCCACAGGGGCATCGAGGCCAACCCAGAGAAGGTCAAGGCGGTCGAAGATATGAGCCCGCCGAGGACCCTCAGAGAAATGCAGAAGCTCACCGGGCATGTGACTGCGTTGGGGCGCTTCATCTCCAAGCTGGGGGAACGAGCCCTGCCCTTCTTCAAGCTGATGAAGAAAAAGGGCCCCTTCGAATGGACTGAAGAGGCCGACAAGTTATTCCAAGACCTCAAGAGGTACCTTACCAGTCCGCCAGTGATGGTTGCTCCACGTCCTCAGGAGCCCCTGGTGCTCTACCTTGCGGCCACCCCCTACTCCGCCAGCGCAAACCCTGGTGGTGGGCATGGAGGAGCGCTGTGCCAAGGCCGCATCGACCGTCTGAACTGAAGCAAAGCAGAGCCAGGAGGTCCTCGCGAAGGCCGCAACCACAACCGGAAAGGGACAGCTGCATCAGGAGAACGCACCCGGAGCAGGAGAGGCCTCTTCTGGTGACCTTGCCCTGGGGGCTCCGTCGTCTCCAGAGACGCCTCGACCTCTGGAGGACGCAAGCAGCGCCAACACCCTCAACCTCGTCGAGCATCCCATGTACTTCGGTAGCAAGGTGCTACGGGACGCAAGGGCACGGTATCCCATGCCTTAAAAACTCCTCCTCACGCTACTAGTGGCCTCGCGCAAGCTGCGCCACTACTTCCAAGGACATCCCATCAAGGTCGTCTCGGCATACCCCTTGGAAAGAGTGCTCAGGAGCCCCAACTCAGCTGGAAGGGTCGCCGAATGGAACATTGAGCTACAGGCATTTCACCTAGAATTCAGCATGACTAGAGTTATCAAGGGAGCCACACTTGCAGATTTCGTGGCAGAATGGGCGGAAGCGCCGGGTCTCGAGGCAGGCGAAGACCGATCACTTTCCCCGGGGAGTGAAGCACCGGACAGCTGGGTCGTGTACATCAATGGGACGTTCTCCCGACACGGTGCAGGAGCTGGCATAGTGCTTGTGTCCCCTACCTAGGACAAACTCTATTACGCCATGCAACTCTGCTTCCAGCATGGAGAGAAGGTCTCCAACAACATAGCAGAATACGAAGGCCTGATAGCAGGCTTGAAAGCTGCGATCGCCTTAGGGGTAAAGCGCCTCACCATCAAGGGCGATTCACAGGTCCTCGTCAACTTATCCAACAAGATATACGAGTCGAAGGATGAGCACATGGAAGCTTACCTCGCTGAAGTCCGTAGGATGGAGAAACAGTTCTGGGGGCTGGAGCTGCAGCATGTGCCTCGCGGCACCAATCAGGAGGCTGACGACATTGCCCAGAGGGTGTCTAGGAGGCTGCCGCAGGAACCTGGCATCTTCGAGGAGTGGCTCTTCAAGCCCTCGGTGGTGCCGTCGCTATCAGGCGCGGCGCAACCAAGGGAGGAGCCTCCTCAGCTGCCTGCCTCAGGAGCTCCGGTCTGCGGCCCGGCATCAGGGGCACGCCTGCTCCTGCCATTGGAGCCTCAGGAGGGATGTTGGATCCGAAAGCTCAAGGACTACCTGATGCAAGGGATTCTGCCGGAGAACGAGGAGGAGGCGGAGCGTGTGGCACGGCAGGCCATGGCTTATTGCATCTAGGATGGCGAGCTCTACAGGAAGCGGCCAAATGACGTGTCCATACGTTGCATTTCCAGGGAGCAGGGAAAGGAACTGCTAGCGGAAATATACAGCAGAGACTGCGGGCACCACTCATCGTCACGAACCCTCATCGGCAAGGTGTTCCGCATCGGGTTCTGCTGGCCCACAGCACTCAGCGACGCCGTTGAGCTGGTGAAGGCTTGCGAGGCCTGCCAGTTTCATGCTAAATAGATCCATCAGCCTGTGGGGGGTCTGTAGACCATACCCCTCTCCTGGCCGTTCGCAGTTTGGGGGTTGGACATTCTGGGCCTGTTCCCTCGGGCGCCAGGGGGCTATCGCTACCTCTACGTCGCTGTAGACAAGTTCACCAAGTGGGCCGAGGTGGAAGCTGTCCGCACAATCTCGACAGGCCCGGCAGTCAAGTTCATCAAGGGCCTCATGAGCCGGTTTGGGGTGCCTAACCGCATCATCACTAACAACGGTTTGCAATTCACCAGTAATCTCCTCAAAACATACTATGCTAACCTTGGAACGCAGATATGCTACGCTTCGGTAGCACACCCCCGGAGCAATGGCCAGGCTGAACGAGCCAACGCGGAGGTCCTGAGGGGCCTCAAGCCCAGGACCTTCAAGAAGAAGCTGGAGGCCCGTGGTAGGGGCTAGCACGACGAGCTCCAGTCCGTGCTATGGTCAATCTGCATGACAGCGACCAAGCCGACCGGCAAGACCCCGTTCTTCCTCGTCTACGGAGCGGAGACTGTTCTCCCTCACGAGGTCAGACATCACTCCGCACGGGTCCTGGCATTCGACGAGGCTCAGTAGGACGCCATGCGGGGGACGGATGTCATGCTGGGGGAGGAACACCGTCGGGAAGCCGCACTGCGAGCCGCAAGGTATCAGCAGGCGCTATGACGATACCACAGCCGCAACATCCGCCCCAGGACCCTTGAGGTAGGGGATCTCGTGCTCAGAAGGGTTCTCTCCAGGGAGGGGCTGCACAAGCTCTCTCCCATGTGGGAGGGCCCGTTCAAGGTTGTTCATGTTTCCAGGCCTGGCTCCGCGTGCTTGGAGACTCCGGAGGGAGTACCCATCTAGAACCCATGGAACATTCAACATCTCCGGAGGTTCTACCCCTGAGTGAAGCCGCTGTGTTTTGGAAAAGGCCCGGTGCCTATGAAGAAGGCGAATGCCTGTGAAGCCGCTGCGTTTTGGAAAAGGCCCGGTGCCTGTGAAGAAGGAGAATGCCTGTGAAGTCGTTGCGTTTTGGAAAAGGCCCGGTGCCTGTGAAGAAGGCGAATGCCTGTGAAGCCGCTGTGTTTTGGAAAAGACCTGGTGCCTATGAAGAAGGCGAATGCCTGTGAAGCTGCTGCGCTTTGGAAAAGGCCCGGAGCCTGTGAAGAAGGCGAACGCCTGTGAAGCTGCCGCATTTCAAGAAAGGCCCGGTGCCTGTGAAGAAGGCCAATGCCTATGAAGCTCGCCGCCCGTGACACTCTCACGCAATAATGAGTGGGGCTGTACACGCCCCGGAGTCTCCGGAGTGCCGCCCTCGGGCCTCGGGGGCTCCCGCCCACGCCCAGTGGCAGCACTTAGCTCCACGCTGGTGAGAAGACGTCGAAGACTAGAATAGGCGCTGGACGCGGCTTTCCCATTTGCTTTCTGTAGCTGGCTTGTTTATTCCCGTTTGAAGTTTTTATTGGAGTTGATGATGTTCCTGGCTTGTGGCTCTTTGTCTTTCTCGCTCGCTCACCTCGTTTTCTCTTGCGAAGTCTCGTGAGGGAGGATCGCGGGTGCCCTCGCGAGTGTTTTCTGCCCCGATCGTTTGGAGCTTTCCTGTCCGAGTCGTCTGCGGGAGCACCCCTCCCAGTCCGTGCCCCACGGGCATCGCGACACGAGCGCAGGACCTGGGCTGATCGCCCCCACAGCTAAGACCATAAGTTACCCCTCCTACTGATCCTTGCAGGGCATGAAGCCTACGAGGAGGCCATGGCCTCGGGAGGCGAGGACCGCGCCAAGCCCCACCGAGCTAAAATAGTTCCCGCACATGGGAGCGCGGCGGGAAAACACGGCACAGAAATAGCGGAAACAGCACGATGGTTAAACAGCAACAGTTCTAATACGCCCCCGCGGGGCCCTACATTACTTAATATTTTTGCGCAGGATAAGAAAGAAAACAAAACGGGCGCGATTCGTCCTGCGCCAACCCACAACGAAGGCTCGAGCTGCTCCTGGGGCTCCGGAGGATCCCTCCTCTCGCTTCACCGGGGTGCGACGGCGGGCTGACCCGCTACCTTCACCCAAGCGGGCGCGACGGCGAGGAGGCTGGTCGCGGCCACCGCTGGAGGAGCTGCTGCCTGAGAGGGGGTTGCCGAAGCTCGGCGAACCCCGAGCACCGCCGCCTGTACGCCAGTCACCATCTTCATCCTGGTCAGAGCCAGGGCTGGGCAGGCGGCCGCGGTCGTCGTCTTCAGGGCAACACGCGGCATGGCGACCGTCTTCCCCGAACACCCTCACATAGAGGGTAGCGTCGCCATCAAACTTGAAGTACAGGGTGCACCACCAGCTCAGGCCACGCGCGTGGGCAAACGTTTGCCATCCGCGTGTCAGAGCCCCGTTCCCAGAAACAGAGACCTCCAGCGACATCCAGGAGGCCCTGCTGCAGCATTCGTCTACCTGGAGCCAGAAGCCACATCGGGCGCTGGCCGGCAGTTCATCTACGAAGAAACGGGGGAGCTGGAGCTTGGTGCTGGATGGGTTTTCTGACCACACGATGAACTCCGATAGCACCTCCGCAGAGCGAAAACGTGGCCTAGGGGGCGCACACCCACGGCGTGCCCCCCTTCGGCAACCGGGCGCTCACCACTGCGCCGAGAACTGCCTCCATGGCCGCGGGAGGCCACCGCGGGGATCATGGTATACTTGCGAGGGCGGCCTCAGCCGCGCTTGGCCAGGGGGAGTCAGGCCCAACCTGGGGGCCTTTCCTTTCTCCGCGGCCGAGAATCTCTTTGGAGCCATGGGAGCGATGAGTAATCGAGAAGAAGGAAAGGAGAAGCAAGGAGGGACGGGCCGAAGGGGGTCGCCCAGCCCCGTACTTATAGCCGGAGGAGGCCAACTGCCATGCACCATGATCGCAGGTAATCATGACCTGTTTCTCTGCATGCAGGGACTTATCAAGTCATGCGGTCGCCGAGGCGTCATGGGGAAGCGCAGTCGCCCACGTCCAATCAATCGCCACGCGGCGGCCAAGGCCGCAGGCTGTTAGGGCCCGCGGCGCTTCGCGCTTCACGCTTGCCCCTTCGCTTCTCTGCTAAGCCAAGCCCGCGCGCGCCTTCCTCCCGGGGGCTACTATCGGCGTTCTAGGAACGGGGGTCCCTAGACTTGCCTGCCTGCGGCCCATCTTCATCAGCTCAAGCGGGGGCCTAGCGGCCCATCTTCATCAGCTCAAGCGCGCGGAGCCGGGCCTGGAAACATGGACAACCTTGAACGGGCCCTCCCACATGGGAGAGAGCTTGTGCAATCCCTCCCTGGAGAGAACCCGCCTGAGCATGAGGTCTCCTACCTCGAGAGTTCTGGGGCGGATGTCGTGGCAGTGATGTCGTCGCAGTGCTTGTTGGTACCTTGCCGCTCGCAGCGCGGCTTCTCGGCGATGTTCCTCCCCCAGCACGAGGTCCATCCCCCGCATGTCGTCCTGCTGCGCCTCGTCGAACGCCAGGACCCGCGCAGAGCGACATCTGACCTCATGAGGGAGGACTGCTTCGGCTCCATAGACCAGGAAGAACGGGGTCTCTCCAGTCGGCTTGGTCGCGGTTGTGCGGATGGACCACAACACGTACTGAAGCTCGTCGTACCAACCTCTGCCGCAGGCCTCCAGCTTCTTCTTGAACGTCCTGGTCTTGAGGCCCCTCAGGACCTCTCGTTGGCTCGCTCGGCCTGGCCGTTGCTTCGGGGGTGCGCCACCGAAGTGTAGCATATCCGAGTCCCAAGGTTAGCACAGTATGTTTTGAAAAGGTTACTGGTGAACTGTGAACCGTTGTCCGTCATGATGCGGTTCGGCACCCCGAACTGGCTCACGATGCCCCTGATGAACTTGACCACGGATCCCGCGGGGATGGTGCGGACGGCCTCTACTTCAGCCCACTTGGTGAACTTGTCCACGGTGACGTAGAGGTAGCGGTAGCCCCCCGGCGCCCGAGGAAACGGGCCCAGGATGTCTAGCCCCCAGACTGCGAATGGCCACGAAAGGGGTATAGTCTGCAGGCCTCCTGCCGGCTGATGGATCTGCTTGGCGTGGAACTGGCAGGCCTCACAAGCTTTCACTAGTTCGACGGCGTCATTGAGTGTGCTGGGCCAATAAAACCCACTGTGGAACGCCTTGCCGACGAGGGTCCGCGATGATGAATGATGTCCACAGTCTCCGCCGTGTATATCTTCCAGCAGTTCCTTTCCTTGCTCCCTGGAGATGCAGCGCAGGATACACTGTTTGGTCGCTTCCAGTAGAGCTCTCCATCCTTGATGCAGTATGCCGTGGCCTGCCGTGCCACATGCTCCGTTTCCTCCTCCTTCTCCGGCAAGGTCCCTTGTGTTAAGTAACTACAGAGCTCCGTGATCCAGCACCCTTCCTGAGGTTCCATCGTCAGGAGCAGGCGTGCTCCTGAGGCCGGGCCACAGGCCGGGGCTCCTGAGGCAGGTGGCTGGGGGAGCTCCTCCCGAGGCTGAGCCGTGTTTGACAATGACGACAGGGCTGAGGGCTTGAAGAGCCGCTCCTCGAAAACACCAGGCTCCTGAGGTAACCGCCTGGACGCCCGTTTGGCGATATCGTCGGCCTCCTGATTGGTGCCTCGAGGCATATGCTACAACTCCAACCCCCAGAACTGCTTCTCCATCCTGCGGACCTCCGCAAGGTAGGCTTCCACGTGCTCATCTTTCGGCTCGTACACCTTGTTGGAGAAATTGACAAGGAGCTGCGAATCGCCCTTGATGGTGAGGCGTTTCACCCCCAGGGCAGTTGCGGCCTTCAAGCCTGCTATTAAACCTTCATACTCCTCTATGTTGTTGGAGACCTTCTCACCTTGCTGGAAACAGAGCTGCGCAACATAGTAGAGCTTGTCCTGAGTGGGCGATATAAGCACCGCCCCAGCCCCAGCGCCATGCCTGGAGAACGCCCCATCAAAGTACATGACCCACCCTTCTGGCGCCTCGCTTCCCGGGGAGAGGGACCGATCCTCGTCGGCCTTGAGGCCTGGTGCCTCCGTCCATTCCGCCACAAAATCCGCCAATGCTGCTCCCTTGATGACTCTAGTCGTGCTGAATTCGAGCTGAAATGCTTGCAGTTCTATGTTCCACTCAGCGACCCTTCCAGCTGAGTTAGGGCTCCTGAGCACTCTCTCCAGGGGGTATGACAAGACGACCTTGATGGGGTGGCCCTGAAAATAGTGTCACAGCTTGCGCGAGGCCACCAGTAGCGCGAGGAGGAGTTTCTGAGGCATGGGGTACCGTGCCCTTGCGTCCTGCAACACCGTGCTGACGAAGTACACTGGGTGCTCAACGAGATTGGGTGCGCCAGTGCTGGTGGCTCCCTTCGGAGACCATGGCGCCTCATGAGGCGATGAGGCCTCCTGAGGCTGGCCATCTGGGAGAGGTGCCTCTTCCGCCTCCGGTGCACTCCTCTGCGGCGGCTGATCCTCCTCTGCTGCGGTGGCGGTTTCTGCGGGCCTTCCTTGTTCCTGTTTTGCCTTGTCCCGGGCTGCTGCTATGGTTTTGATTCGACGCTCCTCTCTAACCGCCACCAGGGCTGCGCTGGCGGAGTAGGGAGTGGCGGCGAGGTAAAGCACCAGGGGCTCTTCAGGGCGCGGAGCCACCATGACCGGCGGGCTGGTCAGGTATCTCTTGAGATCCTGGAACGCTTTGTCGGCCTCTTCAGTCCACTCAAAGGGCCCCCTTTTCTTCATTAGCTGGAAGAAAGGCAGCGCTCGCTCCCCCAACTTGGAGATGAAGCGCCCTAGCGCGATCACGCGCCTAGTGAGCTTCTGCATTTCTCTGAGGGTCTTTGGCGAGCTCATGTCCTCGACCGCCTTGACCTTTTCCGGGTTAACCTCGATGCCTCGGTGGGACACGAGGAAACCCAAGAGCTTGCCCGAGGGGACTCTGAACACACACTTCCTAGGTTGAGCTGTAGGTTCACTATGTTGAGGCTCGCGAAGGTTTCCTCTAGGTCTTGTATCAGGGTCCTGGCCTCCCGAGACTTTACCACAATGTCATCGATGTAAGCCTCAACATTCTTCCCGAGCTGCGGGCCCAAGGTGATGTGCATCAGCCGCTGAAAGGTCGCCCCTGCGTTACGCAACCCGAATGGCATGCATGTGTAGTAGTACACCCCACACGGGGTTACGAAGGCTATCTTTTTGACGTCTTCTACCACCATCTTGATCTGGTGATACCCAGAGAAGGCATCCAAGAAGCATAGCAGGTCGCATTCCGCGGTGGAATCGACGATCTGGTCGATGCGGGCGAGCGGGAACGGATCTTGCGGGCATGCCTTATTGAGGTTGGTGAAGTCGACACACATGCGCTCCTTCCCTCCCTTCTTTGGCACAACGACAGGGTTGGCTAACCAATCCAGGTATCGGACCTCGTGAATGACCCCAGCGGCTTCTAATTTGCGGGTCTCTTGGATGATGAAGGCCTGCTTTTCTGTGGACTGCCGCCTTGCCTTCTGCTTCATAGGGCGCACATTGGGGCACATGTTGAGGTGATGCTCGATTACACTCCTAGGGATCCCTGCCAACTGGTCAGGCTCCCAAGCGAATACCTTCTTGTTCACGCGCAGGAACCCGACCAGGGCCTCCTACTGCTCGGGTTCGAGGTTGGCACCTATGGTGAAAGTGGCATTGGTGGACCCGTCCTCATCGACGGGTATCCGATTGGTTTCTGCCTTGTCTTGGGTGAACAACTGTTTCTTCTTCGTGGGTGCAGCCCCCTTGGGCTCGGGGGTCTCCGAGTCGGCGGACTGTGCCGATGCCACCGTCTTGAAGGCAAGCTTGAGCACCCGTAGCGCGTCTCCGGTGTCCCCGTGCACGGTGAGGACACCGCTGCTTCCAGGCATCTTCATGAGGTTGTACGCCGGGTGCGTCGCGGCCATGAACTGGGAGCCGGATCTGTCCCAAGGAGCTGGATGATCCGCCCCCAACACCTGAGAAGGGCCGGCTGGGTTGCAGCCATTCCAGGGGTATGCAGAGGAGGTTGAAGGCCTCGACCGAGAGTACGCTGAGGCCCGCACCGCCATCGATGAGAGTTCTGGTGACGGCCACCTGGCAGATGGTGGGGGTGCACAGCATGGGGAGCGCACCCGAGCAGGCCGAGTTGGAGGGGTGGTCCTCCGAGCTGAAGGTCAGGCCGGCCTTGGGCACCGCCTGGTCCGGGAGAGCCCCCTGCCGCGTGGGAGCGGCGCTGACCCGGCGGATGAACGGCTTGACGTGGTGACTTGTAGGCGGCGCCTGCGAGCCGCCCAGGAGGGTTGTGACGACCGGGGGTGTTGGTGTAGCGTGATGGGAGGGGAAGAGGCTGTGGGGCTCTTCCCAAGAGGCCACGGAGGCTGCCGGCAGGTGGAGCAGCCACGTGCGCGGAGCGCCGCTGAGGGCCATGGGGAGCCAGTTGGCCATGACCCTATCGTCACCTCCAGCTTCGAGGTTGGCCTCCTCGTACGCCAGCAAGAAGGCCAGCGGATCACTCGCGCCGCCGTAGCGCGGCGGCGTCGTTGGCTTGAACTGGTCCGGCCATCGTACCCGTTGCTGGGCTGTGGCCAGGGCTCGGAGCCCCCTGGCCCCTGTGCTGGCGCCGGCGGCCGAAGTGGGCGATGCGCTACTCATCGCGAGGTAGGTCGTGGCGGTGGCGGAAGGGAAAACTCCGGTGCACCCCTACCTGGTGCACCAAATGTAGGATTTCGGGTTCCGGCAGACCCTTGAGGTTCGAACACTGGGGTCCGCGCAGAGATTTCGCCTCCTACCTACCTGCACCCCTCCGCCTGCTAAGATCTAAGCTATGGGAAGAACGACACAAGAGACACAGGGTTTATACTGGTTCGGGCCACCATTGTGGTGTAATACCCTACTCCAGTGTGTGGTGTGGTGGATTGCCTCTTGGGTTGATGATGATGAACAATACAAGGAAGAACAGCCTCGCGAGGGGCTGTTCTTGGTTGGGGGGACGAACCGCTAGGGGGAGTTGAGTCACCCTTCTCTCTGTCTCGGATTTCGACCCCCCTTCCTACTATGGTGGCTAGTCCTATTTATACAGGCCCTGGTCCTCTTCCCAAATATCGAGCGGGAAGGAGGCCAACAATGGCGTGCTAATTTGAAGGGGGACAGCTAGTACCAGCTATCCTGACAAAAGTAGTCTTCGCCTGCACAAAGCTCTGGTGGTGACGCCGTCTTGGGCTCCACGATGACCTCCATCTTGCAGTCCTCCTGGTCTTGGTCTTGTTGCACCGAAATGGCAAGCTTTGCCTGATGCCTCGGTACTCCGCGGCTGCGCTTGCCCCCTTTGAACCAAAGGGGAAAGGAGGACACTGCGCGAGCTGGCGCTCGCCTGGCGCCCTTGGTCGTCATGGCTTGCATCATGGGCACCTCGTGAGGTACCCCGCCTTGATCTCTCCGCCTCCTCGCGAGCAGCCTAGTGAGGCCGTGCCTGAGGAAGTTTCGTGTCGTCCGCCCCGCAAGGCTTGGCCCCTCGCGAGGGTCTTGAGTCTGTGTTGATGAGGATGGGCCGTGCTGGGCCCCCTTTGAGCCACGCCACATGCCGCAGGCAGGCAAGTCTGGGGACCCCCGTTCCCAGAACACCGACAACCACCATAGGCGCAGTCACGTCAAGGTCCTTGAGCCTTTTCAGCCTGAGCCAGATGGGGGCAAGGCGTGAATCGGTGAGCCTTTGGTGGCACCAACCTGAGTTAGGAATGGCGGGCGCTGACGGAGAAGAGAGCATGGGCTGAGCACTCCGACATCAACAAATACCCACCGTGTCCGAAACTCGCTAGTGGATGGTGGGAGCTCAAAGTCAATCCCCACACCGGCCATCGCCGCCACCGCCTGGAAGCTCAGGCACCCCGAGCTCTGCCGGGGATCAATCAGGTGCAATAAGAAGAAGTGGCGGAGAAGGGCCACAGAAGGAGCAATGCCCACCATGGCCTCACAAACAAAGGCAAAGATGGCAAGAAGGGTCACGGATTGGGGATCAAGGTGCAGCATGTGGATCTGATAATGGGAAAGCACTTCATTGAAGAAGGCGGAGAAAGGAGGAACTAGGCCAGCCCAAAGGGCGTCAATGAAGAATGGGACCTCGGTGATCGTCCAGTCGATACGAGCATGAGATGCAGGCCAGGCCACCATCCTTCCCCACTCATTGAAGCTGGAGGCGAGCATGGGACGCAGCTTGTCCATGCCTTCTTGGTTGAGCACCAGCGACCTGCCAACGGCAGGCTCAGCGACCGGGCATAGCCCGGCGGAGGACAGAAGACTCTTCTCTTTCCCCGATTAATCCGGTGCCATGGCGATGGGAGGATTGAGCTCAGATCGGATCAGGGGAGAGGCTGAGCTACGAGGAAGCGGAAGAATTGGAGAGTGCGTGGCAACAACGGAAGGGAAACCGTGTAGACCGCGGTGGCCTCCTAGCCAGACAGGTATCAAGGCAGTGTGGGGAAGCGGAGACGCCCACGTCCAATCAACCGCCACGCGTCGACCAAGGCCACAGGCTATTGGGGCCCGCAGCGCTCCGCACTTGCCCTTTGGCTTCGCCTTGAAGCCAAGACCGAGCGCGCCTTGGGCCCGGGGGCTACTGTCGGTGTTCTAGGAATGGGTCTCCCCAGACTTGCCTGCCTACGGCCCATGGCGTGGCTCTGCAAGCGGGCCAGTACGGCCCATCTTCACCAACAAGCATTCAAGACCCTCGCGAGGGGCCAAGCCTTGCGAGGTGGACGACACAGGATGTCCTCAGGAGCGGCCTCACCAGGATGGCTCACGAGGGGCGGAGAGATCGAGGCCAGGCAAACCTCGCAAGGTTCCAATGACATGAGCCATAACGATCGAGACCAGGCGGGCGCCAGCGTGCACAGTGTCCTTATTTCCTCTTTGGTGCTAAGGAGGCAAGCGCAGACGAAGAGTACCGAGGCGTCAAGCAAAGGTTTCCATATCGGTGCAACGAGACCAGGACCAGTAGGACAGCAAGATGGAGGTCACCATGGAGTCCAAGGCGGCGTCATCACCAGAGCCTTTGGCAGGCGAAGACTTATTTTGTCAGGATAACTTGTATTAGTTGTCCCCTTTCAAATTGGCCGTTGTTGGCTCCCTTCCCGCTCAATATTTGGGAAGAGGGCCAGAGCCTCTATAAATAGGACTAGTCACCACCATATCTTGGGGGGTCCTCATCCTGGATCGGAGCCATTCCATCCTTAGCCTCACACCCACCAGCACAAGAACACCTCACCTTAGGAGGCTGTTCTTCCCCTTGTACTCTTCCTCACCAGCCCAAGAGAAAATCCACCACACCACACTGGAGTAGGGTGTTACACCACAATGGTGGCCCAAACTAGTATCAATCTTGTGTCCCTTGTGTTTCGAGTTTGTCGAGCTTGCCTTTGAGATCGTGGTGAGGTTGAGGGCGTGAGTTGGTAGGGGGAGATCTTCGCGCGCACCCCGGTGTTTGAACCATAAGAGTTTTACCGGAATCCTAAATCCGACACCTTGAGGTTTGAACACTGGGGTGCGCATGAAGATCTCTCTCTATCTCTCTCTCTCTCTCTCTCTCTCTCTCTCTCTCTCTCTCTCTCGCAACGATCTCTAGGCCTAGCTCGCCGAACTCAAGGACCCAGAGACACAGGAGTTTATACTGGTTTGGGCCACCATTGTGGTGTAATACCCTACTCCAGTGCGGTGTGATGGATTGCCTCGTAGGCTGAGGATGAACTAATACAAGGGATGAACAGCCTCCTGAAGAGAGGAGTTCTCCAGCTCGGTGAGCTTGTGTGTGGGGGATAGTCTGAATGATCCCTCCTTTGCTAAGGTGGTGGCCAGTCCTATTTATAGAGGCCCTGGTCCTCTTCCCAAATGTTTAGGCGGGAAGGGATCCCACAACAGCCAATTTAGAAGGAGGACAACTAGTACAAGTTATCTTGACAAAAGGTGGTCTTCGCCTGCCAAAGGCTCTGGTGGTGACGCCGCCGTGGGCTCTGTGGTGACCTCTGTCCTGCCGTCCCGCTGGTCTTGGTCTTGTTGCACCGATATGGAAACCTTTGCCTGATGGCTCGGGACTCCTCGCCTGCGCTTGCCTCTTTAGCAACAAAGAGGAAACTGGCACCCTGCACCTGCTGGCGCCCGCCTGGCCTTGGTCGTCATGGCTCACGCCACGTGAACCTCGCGAGGTGCACCTTGCATAGATATCTCCGCTCTTCAGGGGCCAGCCCAGGGAGGCTGCCCCGGAGGAGGTCTTGGGGTCGTCCGCCTCACGAGGGTCTTGAGTGGTTGCCGGTGAAGATGGGCCGTACCAGGCCGCTGGATGAGGCACGCCCTGGGCCGTAGGCAGGCAAGTCTGGGTACCCCCGTTCCCAGGATGCCGACAGAGCCCTTTGACCTCCGTCTGTCATCCACCTCTCTCCCAAGGTCTCCACTAATGGCGCCCGAGCCTCTGTCTAATGGCGTGGCTATGTCTCACTCGACTGAGATTTAAGAGAGAAAAAAGAAAATCTGAAAAGAAAATTTTGCACGGATCTTGATGTAAAAACCGACGGACCTATATAGCATCTACTGACTTATAGCGAGACTGATGAGTATATAAGGACGACGACAGTGGATAATAATTGTCTTACATAATTAGGAAGATAATTAAAAAAGCCACATGTGGCTACACCAGAAATACACAAGGGCAAAAGAAGAAGGAAGACAACGATCTGGCTTGCTGATTTCTACTTTATTGATGCGTTGCTGCAGGCCGCGGGAACTAGTCTCCTTGGCGAGTGGTGATGAGCTCTTCCATGTCCTCAACATGCTGCTTGAGAGCATCCATGGATTCCTACACCAACCTTTGGTGCTTGATGCGGAGCATGTCATTCTCGTCCATAAGTTTCTTGATGATGACGCCGGTTCTCTTCAACAAGGCACTGGTCTCCTCTTGCTGCTCTACACTTCGGACGATCTTCACAGGTCACGCTCAGCCGGAGCCTCTCATTTCCCTCCCTTAGTTGCCAGATGACGTCGGTAGCCTGTTCAAATGAGGCTGTCATGTCCTCCTGCAACCTCGCCCAGCCAGAGATTTGATCCATATAGCTATGGACGATCGCATGCATGCACCTGTAAGAGTCGTCGCCTGCCCGCGAGACATTTTCCCAGGCCGCCGTGGTGCGGCGGGACATCTCTGCTGCATTCGCGGCGCGGCGGTACATCTCTGTTGCTTCCGCGGCGTGGCCGAACCAGTCTGCTGCATCGACGGTGCGGCGGGACCTCTGTGCTTCTTCGGCGGTGTGGCAGGACCTCTGTACTGCTACTTCCAAGCAGTGGGACATATCGGCTGCTTTCGCGGCGAGGCGGGACATCTCTCGTGCTTCCGCTTCCATGCTCGCATGTCCCTGGTGGTAATCTCTCGACCCAGAACTCACGCTGGCCATGGCAGACGCAAGGGAAGGATGTTGAATGACTTTGTTTATTTTGTGGATGAGGAGTTGAGGACGAATGTGCAGTCATCTTGGCATAGTAATATTTATAACTGAGTACTAATACACTCCTAAATGGGAAACCATTTAGGTTGTGATCGGTGTGAATAGGTTTGCAATTAAATATACTCCCTCCATCTAGGTGAATAAGTCATCTTAGGTTGTGCACTGCAACCGAGGTGGAGAGGAAAAATAGAGAACTTAATGTTTATTTCCTAATTAATAACATTGCATGCAACGAATTGAACACTACATGTCATGTTTGGTAGTCTCAAGTCATTAAAAGCATACACGCCCCACATCTCTTATTGGTTGATTCCTTTATTTATGTCAAAAAACAAGAAACAACGTGAGAGTTAATGCACCGCGCCTATGCGTTTTGGGACTATTTGATTTTCGCAAGGTGACTTACATGCCTAGACAGAGGGAGTAGCGTGGTAGTAGTAATTTGGAGTGTGACGAGACGCAAGCTCAAAATTTATTGATGGTTCTAGTTTCGAAGTGCGGCACTATTCCCGAATGGCGTAACGTGGGCACATGTTCTCGGGCGTGGTGTAGCATATGCCATGGTAGTTCTTTTTTACTGCTGTGTACGTCCAATAACTGGCACCGTCGGATACATATCTTACGGTTATTGGGACGTTCGATGGGAATAACTGGCACCATCTACACACTAGTCTTTTTTTCAGAGCATTACACCTATCTCTCAGGACTTCTCGCACGCACCATCTCTAGCTCCCTAGGTCGATGCCACCCACATACACTTGTACTCTGAGTTTAGTACGTTATACAGGAAGAGAAGAGGTGCACGCACGCACTCGTCCTCTCTCACACATACATCTGTAGCTACAAATTGTAGTGTTCTCAACCTTCCGATTGGCTCTATCATAGCTTTCACGTTGCTCCTTGGCCTTGAGATTTAGAAGTTTAAAACACGGAGGCTAAGCTGGAGGCGTGAGGTTTTGGTTAATGTGCGGGCCACACATGGCACCAACACGACACAAGCTTGGTCTGTCTGGTGCGCATTCGGGTGAGTTATCCAAGTACAGACACAACCAGACCTCCTTGGTATCTGCGCCTCTACTTTGATGTGTCGCGTCAACTCGCACAAGTATGCAACACTTCCTGAACAAACAAGCATATAAGCTGTTGCCGTTATACTTCTTACCCAAAGGATCTTTATATCCAATAGACACAAAATATCCGTTCAACTGTTGGAAATTACTTTAACTGCTGATCTGATGTCGAAGTAATTGCTGCATCGCCACCAAAACCCACATCTCTTAAGCTAAAGTAGACCGAGCTAACCCCTATATTAGCATATTACTAAGATAAATAGAAGGCATTGTAGAATCATTTAGGACGTGAGCTTGTCAATCTGAATGTGGAGGGAGACCATCTTAGCCCCGGCCAGCAGCTTGGGCGGAACTATGAAGAAGGTTAGCTCCTGCACGGCAACGTCGTCGGGATCCTTGCTGCTTGTCACCTCCATTTCCACCGTGACAGCGTCAGTCCTGCCTTTGGGCTCCCCCGGCGGGCCGTTCGCCCACAGCTTGGCCATGTAGTGTGGCAGTGGGGACGCCCCCGCTCTGATGTAGACGACCGACACGGCGATAAGCGCGTCGATGTCAAGCATGCCACCGACCGAGAAAAATGTGCGGTCATCCTCCTCCGTGAGCAGCAAGAGTCGTGGCTCCGACAGTGGCACTTGCAGCTGGAGCACCTTGCCCTACTAGATCTTGTGCATGGGCATGGGATACACGGTGCTAATGTGGTGGGAGAGTGCCATCGGAGGGCCTTCGTAGCCGCAGATGGGCACATGGCATCTGTAGGGTGCGAGCGGACACACGCTCTGGTGATCGGTGAGCTTGTGGTAAGGGGCGTAGAGCCCACATCCTTCGTGCGAGCACTCCACCCTCACCGAGGAGAGGATGGCGTCCACCGCCGTGTTCCGCACGTTGAATCCATCGCCGAGCTCGCACTTTTGGCACTGCCGCTGGTTCCCGGGGCGCTCGACGCGGCAGTCCGCGCAGGCCAGCTGCCCTCCCCTGCATTGCACAAATTAATAGAACAACACATCAATCAAGAAACCTACACCTTGCTTGATCGGCCGAACGGATGAGGTGTATTCGAACCTGATACACTGGAGGCTTCAAGGGGCGGAGGCACAGGGGGAAGCGGAGCAAGGTGAGGTCCATCGAGACCATAGAGAGCTCCATCGTCGGGTCCTATTCTGTCTGCATGATCTCGCCCTCCTCGTGCACACCAATATCTCACTTTAGGGCCGGGGCAATACAAAGCTTTACCGTCACATATTCATACTACTACAAGGTGCATTAAATCAACACATGCAAGTATCAAAAGGAGAGTCACGGCATGCATGCATGCATTGTAATTAATGCATCAGTAAACGCAAATTATTGAAATATATCGAGTGTAGTGCTTTGATGTGTCGCGTCAACTCGTACAATAACGAGAAGTTTGATTTCTACAATGCCCTCTCCCTCATGGACTAAGCTCCAGTGCCTTAACTGCACCTGCCTTTGGTTGTATGACAGGTGGGCCACCCACCTGTTGGGCCCACATGTCATACACGCAAAGGCAGGAGCAATAATTCAATGAAACTGCATCCCTCCCTCGACCATGAGCGTGGTGGCTGGCAGGACTAGGAGAAGCTTTTGCTACACGCTCTCCTCCCGCACGTGGTGGACATGCAGCAGTTCGTTCGGTGTCAGATGGCCAGAAGCATATTTAGTACTCCTCCACTGCAGTAGTACTCCATCATTGTTCGACTTCCCGAAGAGGCGAGGAGCCAAGCGCACCCCGGACACTCGTGTGGCAGTTTCATGTGTAGAGTAGTCTAGGGTAGCGTGTACCATTCCTCTAAGCTTAAAATCATTGGGGTCGGCTCCATGCTATGAGGCCGTCTCGAAGCATTTTTTTGATTAAAATAATCTTCTGGCCCTACCTGGCATCCTGGTGATTGTAGTTTGCACGCTCATCTGGTCAAGACAGGAATATATTGTGGTGAGGTAAATGTTAGAGGTTGTAGCAAATATATTGTACGTTGCGGGTCTTTCAGCCAAGTTTAGAGGCAAGCATGTGGGGCCAGTGCTATGATGTGTCGCGTCAACTCGTACAACGAGGATAAGCTTGATTTTACTACTACATGCCTTCCCCCTCGCCCATGCGTGTCGTGGCTCGCAGACGAGGACAGGCTTTTTCTTATAACAAGCTATCCCTCCCACACGCGGTGGACGGGCATGCACCAGTGGATTCGATACTGTAGAAGTAGTAGTAGTAACATGCAGCAGTTGTGAACCTTGGAGCACGCATATAGCCAGGCTCTTGCATGAGACAAAATTGCTATGTGAGCCCACTATTGTAGTACTTGCTAGTATAGCCCTGTAAACCGGAAATGAGTATTTGCCTTTCTAGAGATTTCAACAAGTGACTAGACTACACCGAGACGGAGTACATATGGAGCAAAATGAGTGAATTTACACCATAAATAAATACATAGTTCTCTCCTTTTCCTCTCTGCCTTGGTCACGGTGCACAATATGTACTGACTAGTCTATTTTTGACACGCATTTACATTTTTTTGGACACAGTATAGACGCAAGTGCTCATATACACGCGTATACACACACCCCTATGAACGCACACACACACCCTACCCCTATGAGCACCTCCGAAAGACTGAGCCGGCATATCATCTTGAAATTTATGAAGTCACCATAGGCACCTCGTTGTCAACGGGAACGTCTCCTAACACACATTTACATTGATACGGCTTGAATGCTAAGGAGGGAGGGGGTAGCGGTTCCCGAGACGTTGAACGATCAATGATGCATCCACAATTAGCATGCAGAGGGAATTAATTGGAGAAGCAGAATAGATCCAGCACGATGTGAATGCAGCAGAGTTTGGACTCTCATATAAAGGCGCCCCACCACTCCAATCCATCTACTCCTAGTATCTGCGCAACACTGCTCACTCCAATCCAAGACCAAGTTACCAGAAGCAGAAAGCACTTATGGAGGCGATGGACATGAGCGCCAATCGGCTGTGCCAAATCATCCAGATGGTGCTAGCGACCACCAGCGTCGTAGCCCTCGCTGACACCGGCTTCCCCTCTCGCATGGACGACATGATGGTTGTCATAGCCCTAGCCTTAGCCTTTGCTTGACCTTGCATGATCATCATGTCATCATGTTTAAGTTTTATGAAACTCTGAAATGGGGATTGCCTAAACCCTAGCATTAAAGGAATTCACTAGGTTCAACCAAAAAATTTCCAGTAAATCCAAATGCCTTTAAAAAAATGTTCATCATTCTTGGAAAAAGCTGGGAACAGTAACCAGAGGTGATGCACATTTTTGCATGACATATTTGGGCTCTGGATTAAATCATACTCTATTTGTATTTGGGCATTTAAATGCTATTAAATATTTTAAATGCTCAAATAATCATAAACTAAAATGTTTACTGTAGGATATATTCCCAACAGTGATAATGAGTAGTTTCATGATTTTTGGAAGTGTCTAAGTATTTTTAATAAAGCCCTAAAGACTACAGAATAATAGAAAACCAAATTAAAACAGAAATCAAAGAGGGAGAGAGAACTACCTGGGCCAACTTACCTGGCCTTCCAGCCCACCTAGTGGCCCAGCTGGCGGCCCAGCCCACCAGGGGCTCCCGTGTCTTCTCCTTCCTTTGCCAGAAGGACCGAGGTGCGTGGCCACCGCAAGCCGGCACGCGCACGGCCACCTCCTGCCTGCTTGCCGCTGTTGGAGTCGTCCCCGAGCACCACGCACTTCCCCTCGACTGCCTGCACCTCTCCTCTCTCCCCCTCGAGCATTGTCCCCTCCTCTGCCTCTTTCCCACACGACCACCGAGCGTGCACGTCACCGCCGCTCGTCGTTGCCGTAGCAACACCCACCCCCGCGCCCCTCTGACGTGCCCATGGGCTCCCCTCCGTCATCTACGCCTCCTCGATGACTCACGCGACACCGAACGTGCTGCAACGACGCCTCGCCACCAATTTCCTCGTTCGGCCGCCGGAGATCCCCTCGCCGCCCTGCTTCGCTCCGGTCCCTCCCCGAGCCCTCCGTCTATGTTGCCGCGACCGCTGTGAGCTACTTATCATCCTCCCCATCTCCGTTCTCTCTGCAACTCGCCGTAGTCGCCGCACCAAGCACGCCTGCACGCGCCATCGCCTGAGCTTGCTGACGACGTGGCTCCGGCCATGCAACGGCCTCACCACCCTGCCCAACGCACTCACCGCACCGCGTGGGCTTTGTAGGAGCTAGCCCCGAGCCTCCACGAGCACCGCACCGGCGAGTTCGAGCTCGCCCGAGCTCCGGTCGCCGTGCAGGTCACCGCCGCCGTCGTTTTAGGCCACTAGGGCTGCTGCTGTGAGCACCACTGGACGCGGACGAGTCTCCTCGTCACGTAGAGCATCTCGGTCGCTAATTTAGTCGCCGGAGGAGCTTTTCCGACGCCTTCCTCCATCTCTGGTGTCGCCGGCGACGACACGCGGGTCAACTCCGACGAGTTTGACCCAGCTGACCTGGGGTTTGACCTCCCCTGGCTCACTGACACGTGGGCCCCAGGCCACTAATTAAAATAGGATTAGTATTAGTTTATCACTAACTAAATTTAGTTAGTTAACTAACCACTGACCAGTGGGTCCCACTCGTCAGGGTTGACCTGGACCGTGCCCGTTGACCGCTGATGTCATAGTGACGCAATGCTAACGCAGTTAATAATTTTCTGGATTTATTATTATTTAGAAAAATCCAGAAAATTGCCTAAACTTCTAAAAATCATAGAAAATAATCTATAACTTAGAATGAAATAAATTATATATGAAAACTTATCAGAAAAATTCAAGGAATCTGTTTATGGCATTTGCATGCATGTTTGAACAACTTATGGTTGCTGTACAGGGCAATTTGCATATTTGATATTTAAATAAGCACATATGGAGTTTGAATTTGAACGTAGGGTTCAAACCAACTCCATTTAAAATGTTGCTAGTTGCATTAGGTCAAACCACAGCATATTGACATGTCATGATCATGCATCATATTGTGCATTGCATTGATTGTGTTTCTTTCTCTATTGCTGGTATTTGTCCCCTCTCGATAGACGTGGTTTCGACGATGAAATCGATGAAACCGATGAAGAACTATATTATCTTCAGGAGTGCCAGGCAAGCAAAACCCCCTTGTTCATTCTGATACAATCCCACTCTCTCGCTCCTGGTCTCTTTTACTGCATTAGGACAACAACGATTTAACTGTTACTTGCTGCGGTAGTTGAACCCTTATCCTCTGCATGACCTGTCATTGCCACAGTAAATAGATGAAACCCACTAGCATGAGTAGGAGTTGTTTGAGCCCTGATGTGCCTACTCATTCATGCTTGTTTGTCATGCCTGCTATTGCTTAGAGTTGTGTCAGGTCTGATTCATCGGGGATGAATTGGAACAGTGATGAACATGTCCTACTGTGTGTGAGCTAAGTGTGTGAACACGATTTGGTAAAGGTAGCGGTGAGAGGCCATGTAGGAGTACATGGTGGGTGGTCTCATTGAAACCGTTCTTAGGAACTGAGTTCTGTGTTTGCGATCCGTGAAACAGCTACTACCACACATTGGGCCCTGAAATATGACCCCGCTCGACTTACTGACCCCTCTTGTCCTCTGTCCAGGAGTTGCAACTAGTTTCTGGTGTTTATAGGATATGTGTTGGCGGCCGTGCGTAGCGCTGACCCTAGGGGTAGGCTATGATGCGGTAGATACACCGTGGCACGGTGTACCGGGCGCCCGTTTGGTGTCTCGGGAACCCTGCACACATCGTTTGGGGCTGTGAGCGAAACCCTGGCCGGATCTCCTCGCGGATGGAACCCGAATAGGCGATAAACCTGGACTAGAGACTTGTGCGGTTAGTCAGGTCATGGTCTACACCCACGTCGGCTTTCGCATGAAGTCTGCCGAGCACATGTCGTGTGCAGACGCTAAGTGGTGGAAACTTGTGCAATGAAGTACACCCCTGCAGGGTATAAAACTATTCGAATAGCCGTGTCTGCGGTAAAGGACTTCTGGGTTGCCTATAACAGTTCATAGACAAGTGAAGGTGGATACTCTAAAATGCGCAAGATAAGCGTGAGTGCTATGGATGGCGTTCTCGTAGGGAGACGGGAGCGGATCCATTGTGGTGTATTGATATGGTGAATATGTGGACTCGTGTGCGCAACCTCAAAAGAGTTGGTTGCAGTCGTAGTTCAGGTTAGCCACTGAGTCAAAGCTGGCTTGCTGCAGTTAAACTCCACCACCCCCTTTGTTGATACCGATGCATATGTAGTTAGTTCTGATGTAAGTCTTGCTGGGTACATTTGTACTCACGTTTGCTTAATTTATGTTTTGCAGAGAGACTTCAGTCTCGCTAGTAGTTCCACGTGGACTTCGACGTTTAGCTTGATACCTCAGCTACGATCTTGTGCCCTCGGCAGGATCTGGTAGATAGTCAGGCTTCTTAGCCTTTTTCATTTGTAGATGTCTGTACTCAGACATGTTAAGCTTCCGCATGTGCTTGAATTGTATGCTATGATTGTTGGGTCATGAGACCCATGTTTGTAGTATCCCGCTCCTCGGAGCTTAATGAATAAATATTTGAGGTGTAGAGTTATGTTGTGATGCCATGTTGTATTTACACATATCGAGCATATTGTGTGTATGATTGAAATGCTTGGTATGTGTGGGATCCGACAATCTAGTTGTTTATCCTTGGCAGCCTCTCTTATGGGGAAATGTAGTCTAGTGCTTCCATGAGCCATAGTAGTCTGCTACAACCCGGTTCACCGGAGTCCTGCTAGCCCAGCACTACTGCTCAGGACACTTGACTGGCCGGCATGTGTTTCACTTCGTTCCTGTGTCTGTCCCTTCAGGGAAATGTCACGCGGTGACATCCGGAGTCCTGCCTAGCCTGCTACAGCCCGGGTTCCCGGAGTCCTGTTAGCCCAGTGCTACAGCCCGGATTCACACGCTGCTGACCGACATGCTCGATGTGATTCATGTATGCCTGTCCCCATAGGTTGGTGCCGCTTTGGGTTCATGACTAGCCATGTCGGCCCGGGTTCTCTGTCATATGGATGCTAGCAACATTATCATATACGTGAGCCAAAAGGCGCAAACGGTCCCGGGCCAGGTAAGGTGGCACCCGTGGGAATACCATGCGTGAGGCCGCAAAGTGATATGAAGTGTTACATGCTAGATTGGTGTGACTTAGGATCGGGGTCCTGACAGCGTTGGTATCAGAGCCTGACTACCTGTAGGATTGCCAAGCCAAACCGGTCGAAGTTGTGTCTAGAAATTCTTTAGTCATGTAGGGGAATTGATTGTGGAAGGGAACGTAAGGCTCTTTTTACTCCTTATACCTTATGCTCTTCTGATCTGAGTCAACCTCTTCTTTTCTACGGGGTTAAGAAACTAGGCCTTCTCATCTATCTATCAGGATGACGTGTTACTAATCCATAGACTTATAAGATTATTGGATTTAAGCCTAGTTCAGTCTCTACTACTTCTGTGTGTCCATAGTTGGTCTCGGAACCTTGATATTGTGATGTTAAGTGGTTATGCCACCATTTTGTAGGATGTCTCAAATAATTTTGAGCATTTATAGTCGTTATGCTGTCCGAGTCATCCTAGGTCTCTAAATAGTCTGATGCATTTGCAAATCCTTTCTTCCCGTTCCTGATATCCTTTTGGGCCAGATTAACCATACTAATCGGTGAGTTGAGGCACTCTGTTGCCTCGACATATAGGTTGGAGCTAGTATTATGACCCTAGGTGTCGGGGATATACCCCGCGGTGTAAACCGGCCAGAAGTTAACCCGGCCGGACTTGGCGGTTTATCTGAAGACCCCGCTGACACTTGGCGAGTTACTGGCGACCCGCCCTGACCTGGCGGTTTACAAGCAACCCACCCGGTCATTATGACTCACTGGTGATCCGGCGTGCGGGACAGACGGATGACAAGGCCCAAAGCCCAGAAGGCCGGTTCACGTTTAACAATGGGCCGGTTTAAGAGGAAAGGCATGAGGAATATTTGTCCTACAAGGAGTTAAGACCTGGACTTATATCCGGTTTGTATTAGAGATAGAGTAATCCTAATCCTAATAGGACTAGTCATGTAAACCGCCCCTTCAACATATATAAGGAGGGGCAGGGCACCCCAAGAGGAACAAGAGACACAAGTTCCACGAGTTGGACAAGTTAGGTTTAGACAATAGCTCTCGAGATAGAGCACTCTTGTAACTGTGGTCATCATCATCAATATCAATGAAGCAGGATGTAGGCTTTTACCTCCACCGTGAGGGGCCGAACCTGGGTAAAACATCGCGTCTCTCGTCTCGCTCAACCCCTCTCAAGCTACCACATAGATGCGTTGGCCTCGCGACTAAGTCCTGACACTAAGGACATCTGCAGTGACAATTCCACGACAGTTGGCGCCCACCGTGGGGCTTGCAGGGATCTCTCACAGGGATCGAGAAGTTCGCCAGTTTTTGGATGAAGAAGAACCGGCTTGAAAGGATTTTTCATTGATCCAGATTTACAATCAGTGGAGTTTTACTTTAATTGTTGCGACCTGCAATCCGCCAAGATGAGCAGCAGATTGATCTCGTCGATTGTAGGAGGCACGTCATGTCAATCCGTGTCTGGGTCAAACCAACTGCGGCCCGGAAGGAAGAACTAGGGTGGACACGGCCTCGCGCAATATTCATTGGTGAATTGCCACCACTGCGAGCCATCGTCACCGGGGACGCCTCTGCTCAGCTTCTGACACATCGTCGCAGTCGACGAGCGGCCGCCCTGGTCTCAGCTCGCTAGTCAAAGAACTGGCCTCGTTTCGATCGTCCGAGCTGCCGTTGTAAACCACCTCGTGTTTCCAAGATTCGGTGTCTCCGTGGCTCAAACCGTCTCCGGGTTGCTTCTGGGCTGCTCCAAACTGACCCGCCACTTCTGCCTCTGTGGCTTCGAGCAGCCTTTTGTTTGACCTCATCGAGTCGCCAGCCGCCATGGACTATCTACGACTACCATGAACCAGAAGGGAACAAAGACGTGGATTGGTTGAACCAGCCACGATTCGCCTGTCGCCTCCACCTTTGTCGTCCACCTCTGTTGTGGTTGCCTTGACTCGCCCACCGTCGAACCGGTTTGCCTCCGCCGCGAGTGAGCCGCCGCGAGTCGCCGGGACCCTCTGCAGTTCGCTGCGCCGCCTCCACATCGCCACAAGCTTCCCCGCGCCCGAGCTCCTCTCTCACCAGGCCTGCGCTGGACCGTTGTCTCTACCGTCCGCTTCTTCTGCAACCTGTGCAGACCAAGACGCCGGGCGTCCCCGCTGCCAAACCGCTGCGGCCTTACTTGACTCCGAGCCGACCCAGCGCTATTTTCACCGCGGCCAACCGTGCCTTCAAGTCGCCGCCTGGAAATCGCCTTCAAGTCGCCGGAAACCGGATTCGTCAAAATAGCCACCCGGACTCGTCGTACCTGCGGGCTGGCTCCGCCTCACTGCTGGGCTCGTCATTCATCAGTTGACCCGTCTGGCGGTTTACACATGTGTGGCCCAATCTCCACCGATGCTGCTTCTGCTGGCCTTGGCGGGGCTGCCTCGCCGGGTTACCTCCACCACCATGAGTTGGCCTCGCCATCGCTGCTGTTGTGGCCAGCCCCGAGGAGCCTCCGCTTCATCAACCAGAGGCTGCAGGCGTTTTGGGCGCTCCATTCACGAGGCCAGAGTTTGTACGCTGTTGATTAAGAGCAGTGCATGCACACGCTGGCACTTCAATCAGGTCCTTCGTGAGAGATTAAGACAAGAGGAGAAGGTCACGTGGAGACATTAGACATTTGATATGTTTTGATCCCAGTATCCACGTTCATCCGACAAATAAATATCAGGTGACATCCATCTAAGTTTATTTATTAGCGCATATGGTTTTATCAAAGAACAATTACTTTGATCTGTATATTTTTGTATACAGGGTAATTATTCACTACAAATGTGGTTTATACCACGGTGTGGAGCACTGGTTGATAATGTTCCACCCGGCGATAGTCTGTGACGTATTACCCGTTGAATGGACGCGCGCAAGTCGCCGCCCTTGCGGCCCGGTATACATCGACTTGTCGGGACCGTGCTCGTGATTGACTTGCCGTCCGACGCCGCCTCTGCAGACCCGGTTTACATCGACTTGCCGGGATCGGTTTTTCTCGCTGTTCAATGGACGTGCACAAAGCCGCCGCCTCTGCGGACCCGGTCTACATTAACTCGCCCATCCACACCGGCTTACAATGCTGCGGCTGACGCATCTGTCTGAGATGCCTCTGATGCTGCGGTCATCTTTGTTGTCCGTCTTTCGCAGCCCGGTCTACATCAACATACAGGGCCACGCCTGTCTGCATGGGTTGTTTATTGAGTATGAGCAAGTCACTGCTTGGGTAGCCCGGTTTTCTCTCTCAACAAATTGGAGGCAAATTATCATATACTATCGACCGCCGTCTACACTGGATGGCTCAATGGGCAGGCGCACAAGTCGCCGCCACTACAGTTTGGTTAAACTTCAAATCGCCAGTTGGAAGGAACCATTGGCCGAGTTGATGACACGGCTCATACGGGATCATCTACAACCCGCCGTAGTCACCTCAACCTTCTATTGATTCACATCATGCTATCAACGCCAATGATATACAAGTTATGCCGGCCTATATCACGGTTAATTATGAAGAATCTCAAGCCAACTCCTCAAGTCGCCTTGAGACTCGAAGGCTACAATGATATGACTCAGCAAAGGTTGCCGGCTTTTCAGTGAAGTCAAGAACCCGAGGATGCTGGAGGGGAAGATAACCCGGTCCCGGAGGCTGCTACCATATGGATGAAAATTTAAGGGCTGTCAGGAAATTTCCGGTTTAAAATGAAGAATGCCGGTTTAAAATCCGATTCAAGGAAATCTGTTCTCCCACGAAGCTCTGAAGCGCTCAAATCCGGTTTAACAATGTCCGGTTCAAAAAGGAATTAACTTCTCGCAAGTTCGAGTTTAAAGGCCGTCAGAAAATTTCTGGCTAAAAATAAAGATTTTGGTTTAAAATCCGGTTCAAGGGAAAGATATCTCCCACAAAGCTTCGAAGCTCTCAATATCCGGTTCAAGATCCCGGTTCAAGAAGAATTTATCTCTTGAAAAAAATTGCCAAAGAGGACCTGCTGCCACGATGCGCGGTTCAAACATGGGTATCCCACCTTACTGGCCTGACATATTATTGATCACATGGGGGCTTCTGCTTCATAAAGCGGGGTCTCTGTTCTTTTACATCAGGTGTGGTTACACGGAGTTGTTCTAAAGCGGCCTCCAGTTTACCCCTTGAGTTAGCTTTTCAAAAGCATCATGTTATATCACTTGGGGGCTTGGTCGTGTCCGAACCAATGCAATACCTCTTGATAGGCGAGAGCCACCAGATCACTTGGGGACTTGGTCACGTCTGAACCAGTCATGCCTCTTGATCGGCCTAAGGCCACAGAATCACTTGGGGGCTTGGTCGAACCCGAACCATTGCCATTCCACTTGATCTGCATAAATGCCACGGTTTCATTTGGGGACCTGGCTGACTTGAACCATAGCTACACCTATCAGGAGCTTGGTCGTGTCCGACCATGGTAACGCCATATGATCAGCTCAAATAAGCCTCTTTTTGCAAATGGTTTTATCACTGCCTTTGTTTCAATATTTTCCTTGATAACTGTTTCTTTTATTTTTGTTGTGTTTTTAAACCGACAAAGTTTTAAACCGGTTCAAACTGTCAATTACAAATTGACGGAACACGGTCAAATTTTAACCCGAAGACTATCTGCCCGGTTTGATTTTCTGTTACCATCCTATTATGGAGTAAACCGGTGATTATCAACCCAGCTCGGCTTTCAACTACAAGTTATCAGTACACGATCAAGTTATAATCCGGAGACTATCAGCCCGGTCTGGTTTGACTACGAGTCTCCAGTATTATATATGGTTAAACTGGTGTTTATCACAACCCGGTACGGTTTTATCATAAACCGGCACAATATGGAAGGAGTTTTCAGTACTCAAGATTTGGGTTATCACCCTTCCTACAAAAAGATGGTAAAACCAACAATGTGATTCAATGTCACAGGTATGATATATTTCATATTTGATTATTCTAAGTGCAGCCTTGGTTATAAACCCGGGTTATATGTTGGGTATTATGACCCGTCCGGCGGTAAACCGCCAGGACACTTTAAACTTGTTGTATGCAGAAACAAGTTTGTTAAACCGTCCTGGTTTTGGACTATAAGTCGCCAGTATATATATTTGGATTGCGCCATTGGAATCATGCACTTATAAATCATTGGGTCATAATATTCAAATAGCCAAACTTGGCTGAATTTTCATTATGATATTGAATGAATAAGGTTTTCATACCGGATTATATTATCTTGAATAGCCAACATGGCTGGATTTTTATGGTTATTAATAACCGGTATTATTAAGTTTTCAAAGTCGCTTTAGCGTAATGGCTATTATTTTATCAAAGGATATGATTTATTCTACAATGAAAGGAATAGTCCCGAGTCATTGCAGGCTTACAACCCGACACTTGGGGGCTACATTATTCAAATTGAGATTACATGCAAGTCTCATGTCGCTGCAAGCATGCACCATGACACTTGGGGGCTAATGCAAAGTCATTTTTACTAGTCTTATTGAAGACCCGACTCATCATATTATAATGAGCCGGCCCTTGAGGGCTACCAATTGCTCCTGTCAACAATTCAAGGTACACAAGTTTTCATCCATAATATTGAAGAATCCATTGCTTAGTTGGTAGAGCACAAAGCTCTTAACCTTGTGGACGTGGGTTCAAGCGCTACGATAGAAGCTACATTATAATATGTTATTTTCATTAAAGTATATATATCAAGTCCCGGTCCATTATTATCTTACTAAGCCGGCCCTTGGGGGCTACACATTGCTGTTCAAAGTTTACAAGATTATATTTACAAAGTCCCTGCTCATTATTGCGTAATGACCCGGCACTTGGGGGCTACATATATGGAGTATTCAGTTTATATGATTGAGATGAACAAACCGGATTTCTTCAAGGTTGAAACACTTATTGGAGCAAGTCTTAAGTTATCACTATGTTGTCCTCTTAAAACTTGGGGGCTACATGTATTATGCATATATAAGGAGGAACATCTTCATGTTACCAGTTTTGAGCAAATCAGGAAGATCAATTACATGACCCGGTGTCGACAAACAAATACGACCCAGTGCCATCAATATTTATAAACCGGCCAGTTTGGTAATATTAAACCGACAAGTTTTACATCTTCAAGCCGGCTGAATATCAGATAAGTATTTCAAGACCCATATTTCTTAAACCGGCGCTTTGGAAGCCGACTCAAGTGGATTATTCTTCACAATATTTCTCTATGACAAACTAATGTCGGCAAATTGATTATGAAGCTGGTCTGCTGACCCGGATTTCCCAGAAGGAGGAAATAACAAGGACTTAAGGATGATCAGGTACCGGTTTACAAAAATTCTTAACCCGGAGCATAACCTGTCAAATTTGTTCTTGTGTTTATTTAGCAGCATAAGTTTACCATGAATAAATCCAAGCTAAACTTGGGTGCTAATGTCGGGGATATACCCCGCGGTGTAAACCGGCCGGAAGTTAACCCGGCCGGACTTGGCGGTTTATCTGAAGACCCCGCTGACACTTGGTGAGTTACTGGCGACCCGCCCTGACCTGGCGGTTTACAAGCAACCCACCCGGTCATTATGACTCACTGGTGATCCGGCATGCGGGACAGACGGATGACAAGGCCCAAAGCCCAGAAGGCCGGTTCACGTTTAACGGTGGGCCAGTTTAAGAGGAAAGGCATGAGGAATATTTGTCCTACAAGGAGTTAAGACCTGGACTTATATCCGGTTTGTATTAGAGATAGAGTAATCCTAATCCTAATAGGACTAGTCATGTAAACCGCCCCTTCAACATATATAAGGAGGGGCAGGGAACCCCAAGAGGAACAAGAGACACAAGTTCCACGAGTTGGACAAGTTAGGTTTAGACAATAGCTCTCGAGATAGAGCACTCTTGTAACCGTGGTCATCATCATCAATATCAATGAAGCAGGATGTAGGCTTTTAGCTCCACCGTGAGGGGCCGAACCTGGGTAAAACATCGCGTCTCTCGTGCCGCTCAACCCCTCTCAAGCTACCACATAGATGTGTTGGCCTCGCGACTAAGTCCGGACACTAAGGACATCTGCCGTGACAATTCCACGACACTAGCTATCTTAGAGGATCACCTAGTAAATCTAGCCATGTCCTGTGTTCCTAGTGTGATGAATCTGGCCATCATTCTCGAAAGCATTCCGTGATGCCATTTAGTTAGTAGGTATTCTATTCCTGGGTTTGAACCCGAGATTCACTCTAGTCACCTCCTGTTGATAGTGTTTGCTCATTCCTTTAGGATATTAGTAACCCTGTAATAGTCCTCGAGGTCCGTGGTATTTCTTTCTTCCAAATACCATGAACCATTAAGGCAAAAGTTCTTTGAACCAAAATATCACAATCAGAGTACTCTTGAGGAGTTCTCCATTCATAATTGTGATTCTGCCAGTTCTACCTTTCTGCATGGGTTATCTGGAAGGAACCTGTTGAACTTGGTTCGACATATTAATCTATGCATCCACAACTCTGAAAGATATATGTCCTCTTGAGTTGTCCCTCTTCATTTATATTTCGACCATCGTCTATCAATTGATAGTCAGGAGTAATTGTGCATCCGTGTTATCGATGTTTATTATTCTCGTGGTCCATTAAGCCATTCTATTTCAGAATGATTAGGAGAAACAAACTCTAGTATCTCATCCATATCCAGGGTTGGGTCAAAGTAGTTGTGTTCTGCAGATCAAATGCCAATCGAGCTTTTGCTCTGTTCTACCCTGGAGTATTACCCCCTTTATGTCAGGATTGTCATGAGAATTGCACCCTCTCTCATGGATTCTTGACGCAGTGATACTTCTTACCATCATTTTTCATTCCTCGGTCCCGTGTTGTCACAACCGGAATGCCGACAAGTGAACCATGATGTGTGAAATCAATACTCCTAGCAACTAGTTGCTAGGTAGCTAATGGACAATAATTTCTTTCTTAGCGTGTTGGTTATTGAATCATCATCCTAAGATTGACCGTGCTACCTAGTCCATTTTTCCTGGTGCACTCTTCAATCAATGAGTTAGGATTGTGTCAGTCCCTCGCTCTCTTGATCATATCGTCTTGCTCTGAAAAGCAAGATTGTTCCCGAGCTTAGAAACATATCGGTGGTTCATGATTTTCTGAATATTTCCTCGGAAGTATCACCAGGTTGCCCCCTGACTGTTATGTTGAGCTCGTGATCAAGTTGGTTTCTTGTAAACCACCCCTTCTCCAAGAATCTGTGTTGGATACCCTGAGCTAGTTGGTTAAGCTGAACAACAACTTGGAGAGTTGGAAGATGAAAGCTTGTCCGGCTCAGTTCATTCCAAAGGGATATCCTTGTGTGTGTGTGTGTGTGTGTGTGTGTGTGTGTTGAAGAAAGATGATATTTTCATCGATTGTTCCTCGGGATCGGTTGTTGAATCTATCGTCTTGTCCAAACCTTGATTTGAGTGTGGGCTATCGTCAAGTCAAATGAGAACCAACGACGTTCATAATGTTGTCTTACTCGTGGTTGTTTGCTCGAGCATACACCGTTATATCTTTTGGGTCTGACCAATGCTATCACCTTGTTCACATAATTATGGAATTCCATCTTCACGGAAATCTGGATGACCTGTTGTTGAGCCCATCGACAATATTTTCATCTTATCCATGATTCATGTTGAACATTAAGCTAGTGTTGGAAACTTTGAAAGCATTTCTTCATGCTAGCTCATGAAGCATATGTTTGGTATAAGTGACTTCCTCTAGTTCACGTGCATTTCAAGCAAGTTGCCGCCATGAATTTGGGAAAGTTGTCTCGCTTTCTCTGGAATCATCCCAAGTCATTCATGCATACGTGCGAAGTATTCTGTGGTCTGGAGACTTGCAACCTTCATTCTATATGAATCCCTAGCACACCAAGCCACTGATTGATTTGTTCAAGGAGAAGAAGTTTCTTCTTAAGAGCTAGACTTACGCAAGGACTTCGATATCCTCGATGATGGTTCCCCATCTGGACTCGGTAGTGTTTTATTATAACACTACTATGTGGTCATGCTTGTCTGGGACAGCGTGTTCACAGGTTTGTAGCAAAACCGGCTCATGTTTTGGAGCTTACTATCGTAGTTCATTTTCTGAGAAGCTCGCAACGTCATCTCGTCAGTTTGTGTTGCAAACTTTCTTTTCCAGACATGTTGTCTGAAATATCCTATTACCAACCAGATCTGAATCTCAGGTAGATATGATGGTTGGAACTTTTCCAAGATCTATGATGTAGGTCCCGACAGGGTTGATATTCTGGCCGACACACCTAGCCAGAAGATCTGTCATTATAGTATCTTTGCCTATCGTTCCATGAGGATTTTGTGCGACTTATTATAGTAGTTGTTCCTTAGGGATCCTTGTGCTCTCACTTCCTTCGATGATTCTATAACCGTTGAAACATTGGAAACACTCTCGATTGTTGAGTTTTTCCCCAGTTACCAGAATCATTCCCAGCATTTGCATTTTGTTCCCAACTTGCACCTCAGTAGTAGTTGTCCAGGATCATCTTCAAAAGTGGACTTACCATGGGTCCCATCGGTCTCCGATGATAAGCAAATCGTCCATTGCGTTGTCTCCAACAAGGTAGTCCACATCATTCATCCTAGTCCGAGTATGCCATTTCTTCGAGCTCTTTCAAACGATCAATTGAAAATTGCTTTAAGTTGGTATGAAGAGTTTCAATGATCTATGTATCAAAAGTAATTCTTTTTGCCACTTAAGGGAACAATCCAACAAGTCACCTTTCCCAAGGTGCCCCGTTACGGGATCATGATAATTATTTCCTCGCCACCTTGACACCATCCACCATCTTTCTAAGCATGGAATTGTTGCCCACAAATCAAACCTCTTCGTTTGTTCTTCCATCCCTCTCGATGTGTTTTGTGTCTCAACTCGAGATGTTTCAACATCTCATTCCGCGAGTTGATCTTGTATAGCTTGATCTTCGAGAAGATCAATCCTAGTAAAGTTTCTTTCCCTCGTCATCGCATGGATGAAGATCTCAAAAGTGAGGATATCAAGATCAATGTATGCAACGAATCAACAACCTTATGAGGTGCAGCTTGGATCGAGAAGACTGTGATAGTTTGTGACCTCCTTTCCGCTTACCTCACGTCTTGAATCTCGGGACGAGATTCTTGCTTAGTGGGGGTGAGCTGTCACAGCCCTAGCCTTAGCCTTTGCTTGACCTTGCATGATCATCATGTCATCATGTTTAAGTTTTATGAAACTCTGAAATGGGGATTGCCTAAACCCTAGTATTAAAGGAATTCACTAGGTTCAACCAAAAAATTTCCAGTAAATCCAAATGGCTTTAAAAAAATGTTCATCATTCTTGGAAAAAGCTGGAAACAGTAACCAGAGGTGATGCACATTTTTGCATGACATATTTGGGCTCTGGATTAAATCATACTCTATTTGTATTTGGGCATTTAAATGCTATTAAATATTTTAAATGCTCAAATAATCATAAACTAAAATGTTTACTGTAGGATATATTCCCAACAGTGATCATGAGTAGTTTCATGATTTTTGGAAGTGTCTAAGTATTTTAATAAAGCACTAAAGACTACAGAATTATAGAAAACCAAGTTAAAACAGAAATCAGAGAGGGAGAGAGAACTAACTGGGCCAACTTACCTGGCCTTCCAGCCCACCTAGTGGCCCAGCTGGCGGCGCAGTCCACCAGGGGCTCCCGTGTCTTCTCCTTCCTCTGCCAGAAGGACCGAGGCGCGTGGCCACCGCACGCCGGCACGCGCATGGCCACCTCCTCCCTGCTTGCCGTTGCTGGACTCGTCCCCGAGCGCCACACACTTCCCCTCGACCGCCTGCACCTCTCCTCTCTCCCCCTCGAGCACTCTCCCCTCCTCTGCCTCTTTCCCACGCGACCACCGAGCGTGCACGTCGCCGCCGCTCGTCGTTGCCGTAGCAACAGCCACCCCCGCGCCCCTCTGACGTGCCCATGGGCTCCCCCTCCGTCATCTACACCTCCTCGATGACTCACGCGACACAGAACGTGCTGCAAGGACGCCGCCGCCAATTTCCTCGTTCGGCCGCCGGTGACCCCCTCGCCGCCCTGCTTCGCTCCGGTCCCTCCCCGAGCCCTCCGTCTACGTTTCCGCGACCACTGTGAGCTACTTATCGTCCTCCCCATCTCTGTTCTCTCTGCAACTCGCCGTAGTCGCCGCACCAAGCACGCCCGCACGCGCCGTCGCCTTAGCTCGCCGCCGACGTGGCACCGGCCACGCAACGGCCTCACCACCCTGCCCAACGCACTCACCGCACCTCGTGGGCTTTGTAGGAGCTAGCCCCGAGCCTCCACGAGCACCGCACCGGCGAGTTCGAGCTCGCCCGAGCTCCGGCCGCAGCACAGGTCACCGCCGCTGTCGTTTTAGGCCACTAGGGCTGCTGCTGTGAGCACCACTGGACGCGGACGAGTCTCCTCGTCACGTAGAGCATCTCGGCCGCTAATTTGGTCGCCGGAGGAGCTTTTCCGACGCCCTCCGCCGTCTCTGGTGTCGTCGGCGACGACACGCGGGTCAACTCCGGCGAGTTTGACCCAGCTAACCAGGGGTTTGACCTCCCCTGGCTCACTGACATGTGGGCCCCAGGCCACTAACTAAAATAGGATTAGTATTAGTTTATCACTAACTAAATTTAGTTAGTTAACTAACCACTGACCAGTAGGTCCCACTGGTCAGGGTTGACTTGGACTGCGCCCGTTGACCACTCACGTCATAGTGACGCAATGCTGACGCAGTTAATAATTTTCTGGATTTATTATTATTTAGAAAAATCCAGAAAATTGCCTAAACTTCTAAAAATCATATAAAATAATCTATAACTCGGAATGAAATTAATTATATATGAAAAATTATCGGAAAAATTCAAGGAATCTTTTTATGGCATTTTCATGCATGTTTGAACAACTTAGGGTTGCTGTACAGGGCAATTTGCATATTTGATATTTAAATAAGCACATATGGAGTTTGAATTTGAACCTAGGGTTCAAACCAACTCCATTTAACATGTTGCTAGTTGCATTAGCTCAAACCACATCATATTGACATGTCATGATCATGCATCATATTGTGTGTTGCGTTGATTGTGTTTCTTTCTCTGTTGCCGGTATTTGTCCCCTCTCGATAGACGTGGTTTCGACGATGAGATCGATGACACCGATGAAGAACTATATTATCTTCAGGAGTGCCAGGCAAGCAAAACCCCCTTGTTCATTCTGATACAATCCCACTCTCTCACTCGTGCTCTCTTTTACTGCATTAGGACAACAACGATTCAACTGTTACTTGCTGCGGTAGTTGAACCCTTATCCTCTGCATGACCTATCATTGCCACAGTAAATAGATGAAACCCACTAGCATGAGTAGGAGTTGTTTGAGCCCTGATGTGCCTACTCATTCATGCTTGTTTGTCATGCCTGCTATTGCTTAGAGTTGTGTCAGGTCTGATTCATCGGGGATGAATTGGAACAGTGATGAACATGTCCTACTGTGTGTGAGCTAAGTGTGTGAACACGATTTGGTAAAGGTAGCGGTGAGAGGCCATGTAGGAGTACATGGTGTGTGGTCTCATTGAAACCGTTCTTAGGAACTGAGTTCTTTGTTTGTGATCCATGAAACAGCTACTACCACACATTGGGCCCTGAAATATGACCCCGCTCGACTTACTGACCCCTCTCGTCCAATGTCCAGGAGTTGTAACTAGTTTCTGGTGTTTATAGGATATGTGTTGGCGGCCGTGCGTAGCGCTGACCCTAGGGGTGGGCTATGATGCGGTAGATACACCATGGCACGGTGTACCGGGCGCCCGTTTGGTGTCTTGGGAACCCTGCACACATCGTTTGGGGCTGTGAGCGAAACTCCGGCTGGATCTCCTCACGGATGGAACCCGAATAGGCGATAAACCTGGACTAAAGACTTGTGCGGTTAGTCAGGTCGTGGTCTACACCCACGTCGGCTTTCGCATGAAGTCTGCCGAGCACATGTCGTGTGTAGACGCTAAGTGCTGGAAACATGTGTGATGAAGTACACCCCTGCAGGGTATAAAACTATTCGAATAGCCGCATCCGCGGTAAAGGACTTCATGGTTGCCTATAACAGTTCATAGATAAGTGAAGGTGGATACTCTAAAATGCGCAAGATAAACGTGAGTGCTATGGATGGCATTCTCGTAGGGAGACAGGGGATCCATAGTGGTGTATTGATATGGTGAATATGTGGACTCGTGTGCGCCACCTCAAAAGAGTTGCTTGCAGTCGTAGTTCAGGTTAGCCACTGAGTCAAAGCTGGCTTGCTGCAGTTAAACTCCACCACCCCCTTTGTTGATACCGATGCATATGTAGTTAGTTCCGATGTAAGTCTTGCTTGTTACATTTGTACTCACGTTTGCTTAATTTATGTTTTGCAGAGAGACTTCAGTCTCGCTAGTAGTTCCACGTGGACTTCAACGTTTTGCTTGATACCTCAGCTATGATCTTGTGCCCTCGGCAGGATCTGGTAGATAGTCAATCTTCTTAGCCTTTTTCATTTGTAGATGTCTGTACTTAGACATGTTAAGCTTCCGCATGTGCTTGAATTGTATGCTATGATTGTTGGGTCATGAGACCCATGTTTGTAGTATCCCTCTCCTCGGAGCCTAATGAATAAATATTTGAGTTGTAGAGTTATGTTGTGATGCCATGTTGTATTTACACATATCGAGCATATTGTGTGTATGATTGAAATGCTTGGTATGTGTGGGATCCGACAATCTAGTTGTTTATCCTTGGCAGCCTCTCTTATGGGGAAATGTAGTCTAGTGCTTCCATGAGCCATAGTACTCTGCTACAGCCCGGTTCACCGGAGTCCTGCTAGCCCAGCACTACTGCTCAGGACACTTGACTGGCCGGCATGTGTTTCACTTCGTTCCTATGTCTGTCCCTTCGGGGAAATGTCACGCGGTGACATCCGGAGTCCTGCCTAGCCTGCTACAGCCCGGGTTCCCGGAGTCCTGTTAGCCCAGTGCTACAGCCCGGATTCACACGCTGCTGACTAACATGCTCGATGTGATTCATGTATGCCTGTCCCCATAGGTTGGTGCCACTTTGGGTTCACGACTAGCCATGTTGGCCCGGGTTCTCTGTCATATGGATGCTAGCGACATTATCATATATGTGAGCCAAAAGGCGCAAACGGTCCCGGGCCAGGTAAGGTGGCACCCGTGGGAATACCATGCGTGAGGCTGCAAAGTGATATGAAGTGTTACATGCTAGATTGGTGTGACTTAGGATCGGGGTCCTGACAATGGTCCACTCCATCTGCAAGTTCACCGCCGTCAGGACGCACGCGAACGACCTTGCCGTACTGCTCCAGCCCGCGCGCCCAGGCTCCTCATTGCCTGCCACCCTCATCGGCCTCCATGGTGACGATCTCTTTCAAGCCCTGGTGGCCCTGCAGGTGCCGGAGGTCGTCATGAAGAATGTGCACCTTGAGGCCGCGCTCACCGTGCAGTGCCTCGCCATGCAAGAAACTGTCGACCTGCACATCCACGTCTATGAGGAAATCATCTACTTAGGCCACTATAAGGCCAGCGATGATAGTAAGAAATTGGCTGAGGCAGTCCTGGATTAGGGGGTGTCTGGGTGGCCGGACTATTCCTTCGGCCGAACTCCTGGACTCTGAAGATACAAGATTGAAGACTTCGTCCCGTGTCCGGAAGGGACTTTCCTTGGCGTGGAAGGCAAGCTTGGCGATACGGATATGTAGATCTCCTACCATTGTAACCGACTCTGTGTAACCCTAGCCCTCTCCGGTGCCTATATAAACCGGAGAGTTTTAGTCCGTAGGACGAACAATAATCATACTATAGGCTAGCTTCTAGGGTTTAGCCTCTCTGATCTCGTGGTAGATCTACTCTTGTACTACCCATATCATCAATATTAATCAAGCAGGACGTAGGGTTTTACCTCCATCAAGAGGGCCCGAACCTGGGTAAAACTTCGTGTCCCCTGCCTCCTATTACCATCTGACCTAGACGCACAGTTCGGGACCCCCTACCCGAGATCCGCCGGTTTTAACACCGACATTGGTGCTTTCATTGAGAGTTCCTCCGTGTCGTCGCTTTTAGGCCCAATGGCTTCTCCGATCATCAACAGCGATGCGATCCAGGGTGAGACTTTTCTCCCCGGATAGATCTTCATATTCGGCGGCTTTGCACTGCGAGTCAATTCGCTTGGTCATCTGGAGCAGATCAAAAGCTACGCCCCTGGCCATCAGGTCAGATTTGGAAGTTTGAACTACACGGATGACATCCGCGGAGACTTGATCTTCGACAGATTCGAGCCACAGCCGAGCGCGCCGCACTGTCACGATGGGCATGATTTAGCTCTACCGCTGAACAGTGCCCTGGAGGCCGCACCTGTGTCCGCTCCGACCCCTATCTTGGAGCTAATCACACCAACCAAGGATGGGTGTTTAGACACCACCTCGGGGGCTGCAATTTCTACGGTTATTGAGCCGAACACCAGCCCTGTTCTCTGTGAAGCCCGTGACTCCAAGGAGCCGGACTCCTCTCCAGACTCCGAGCCCTCCGCACCCCGATCAATCAAACCCGATTGGGCGCCGATCATGGAGTTCACCGCCGCGGACATCTTTCAACACTCGCCCTTTGGTGATATTCTGAAGTCACTAAAGTCTCTCTCTTTGTCAGGAGAGCCCTACCCGGACTATGGTCGGCAAGGTTGGGATGCGGAAGATGAAGAAATTCAAAGCCCACCCACCACCCACTTCGTAGCCATTGTCGATGATTTAACCGACATGCTCGACTTCGACTCCGAAGACATCGATGGTATGGATGCCGATGCAGGAGACGATCAAGAACCAGCGCCTATAGGGCACTGGAAAGCCACCTCGTTGTATGATATATACATGGTGGACGCCCCAAAAGAAGGCAATGGCGATGGAACAACGGAGGATGACCCCTCCAAGAAGCAGCCTAAGCGTCGGCGTCAGCGGCGCCGCTCTAAATCCCGCCAAAACAAAAAAGGTGATTCCGGCATGGCGGACAATAACACCCCGGACAGTGCCGAAGACAACTACCTCCAGCAAGATTCAGCACAGGAGGATAGAGAAGCCAGCCCTCATGAGAGAGCGGCAGCCAGAGAGGTCGAGGACGATAATTACATGCCTCCCTCCGAAGACGAGGCAAGCCTCGACGACGACGAATTTATCATGCCGGAGGATCTCGTCGAACAAGAGCGTTTCAAATGCAGGCTTATGGCCATGACGAGCAGCTTCAAGAAAAAACAGCAACAACTTAGAGCTGATCAAGATTTGCTAGCCAACAGATGGACTGAAGTCCTTGCGGCCGAAGAGTATGAACTCGAACGCCCCTCCAAGAGCTACCCATAGCGCAGGTTGCTACCGCAATTAGAGGAGGAAGCACTTAAACCTACATCACCTGTGCATGATGCGGCCGACCGGCCACCCCGTGGCCGCGACAGAGAGGCCTCTCAGCCCCCCACTCAAGTCGCACCTCGGTGCCGCTCCAAAAATACCAAGGCATGGGAAAATGCGCCAGACCCGCGAGACATATTGGAGGACAAGGCAAGGCAAACAAGATCGATCTACGGATCACGTGGGCGCCCCATGGCACAAGACGGTACTCGTCATGCCGGATATAGTAAATCCGGCCAGGCCGAACACAGTAGACAAAGCTCGTTTGAGCTGTGTCGTGATATAGCCTAGTACAGAGGCGCCGCACACCCACTATGCTTCACAGATGAAGTAATGGATCATCAAATCCTCGAGGGTTTCAAACCCGTGAACATCGAATCATATGATGGCACAACAGATCCTGCGGTATGGATGAGGACTATCTCCTTCATATCCACATGGCCCGCGGTGATGACTTACACGCCATCAAATACCTCCCACTCAAGCTTAAAGGACCAGCTCGGCATTGGCTTAACAGCTTGCCAGCAGAATCAATTGGTTGTTGGGAGGACCTGGAAGCCGCATTCCTCGACAATTTCTAGGGCACTTATGTGTGATCACCAGACGCCGATGACCTAAGCCACATAATTCAACAGCCAGAGGAATCGGCCAGACAATTCTGGACACGGTTCCTAACCAAGAAAAAACAAATCTTCGACTGTCCGGACGCAGAGGCCCTAGCAGCCTTCAAGCATAACATCCGTGACGAGTGGCTTGCACGACACCAAGGACAGGAAAATCCGAAATCTATGGCAGCCCTCATGACACTTATGACCCACTTTTGCGCGGGAGAAGACAGCTGGCTAGCTCGCAGCAATAACATGACCAAGAGCCCTGGTAATTCGGATACCAAGGACAGCAGTGGCAGGTCGCGTCGCAACAAGCAAAAGCGCCACATTAACGGTGACAATGCTGAGGATACGGGAGTTAATGCCGGATTCAGAGGCTCTAAACCCGGTCAGCGGAAAAAGCCATTCAAAAGAAATACTCCGGGCCCGTCCAGTTTGGACCGAATACTCGACCGCTCATGCCAGATACATGGCACCCCCGAAAAACCAGCCAATCACACCAACAGGGATTGTTGGGTGTTCAAGCAGGCAGGCAAGTTAAATGCCGAAAGCAGAGACAAGGGGCTGCATAGCGATGACGAAGAGGAGCTCTGACCGCCGAACAACAGTGGACAGAAAGGTTTTCCCCCACAAGTGCGGACGATGAACATGATATACGCAACCCACGTCCCCAAGAGGGAGCGGAAGCGTGTGCTAAGGGACGTATACGCGATGGAGCCAGTCGCCCCAAAGTTCAACCCATGGTCTTCCTGCCCGATCACTTTTGATCGAAGGGACCACCCCATTAGCATCCATCATGGCGGATTCGCCGCATTGGCTCTAGACCCAATTTTTGACGGATTTCACCTCACTAGAGTCCTTATGGACGGCGGCAGTATCTTGAACCTGCTTTATCAGGATACAATGCGGAAAATGGTCATCGATCCCTCGAGGATTAAACCCACCAGAACGACCTTTAAAGGCGTCATACCAGGTGTAGAAGCCAACTATACAGGCTCAGTTACACTTGAAGTGGTCTTCGGATCTCCTGATAATTTCTGAAGCGAGGAGTTAATCTTGGACATAGTCCCATTGCACAGTGGCTATCACGCACTGCTCAGGCGAACCGCATTTTCCAAGTTCAATGCAGTGTCGCACTACGCATACCTCAAGCTCAAGATGCCAGGCCCTCGAGGCGTCATCACGGTTAATGGAAACACCGAACGCTCTCTCCGAACAGAGGAGCATACGGCGGCTATCGCAGCGGAAGTACAAAGCAGCCTCTCAAGGCAACTCTCCAGTCCGGCCATTAAACGTCCAGACACCGTCAAGCGCGCCCGGAGTAACCTACAACAAGACTGCCTGGCACGTTCCGAGCAAGCGTAGCAATGCGGCCCCAACCCCAGCCCTCGCGAACTTGCGAAACCAATGCCGTGCATACATAACTACGCTCTGGAAATACCATGGGCACAGGAGGAGGGGCACCATCACGGCAAGCCCGAAACGTGGCTTAAACCGCACTAGGGGCTGCCGATTTCTTAAATTTTCTCTTATTTTCAGGACTCCATTCTTTGGAAGGCTTGTCCGGTAGTACAATTGCTGCACAAACGATACAACCAGGGAAGCAGAAAGCTGCGCCGCACTACGGAACTCTAAGGTGGTCTCTATAATGAGCAGTATACCTGTTTCGCATAACATTCCGCAGCCCCTGGAAAGGACATATTTGATAGTCCCATCTTTTTCTTATCACACTATTTGTATCATTCTGCTTTGATCGCAGCTTTTTTAAATAAACATGCATAGCTTACGTCTATTACCGCATTACCTCTTTTCTACGAATATATGTTCATTAATGACATGTTGCACCCGTACACTTTGGTACGGCTAATACACCAGGGGCTTAAGTACCCCACAACATGGTGTGAGAAGTCCAAACACATTCACAAGTGCGGCACCCCGAACTTATAGCATTATATGCATCGGCTCTGAATCATGTCTTGGGTCAATAGTTGGGTTTTCCCAGCTCCTATGTTTTGGTACCTTACGTTCCATCATATCGGCTAAGGTAGCACTAGGAGAACTACTGCGATTGTACCCCAGTTGAGCTAGGCTAAGCACCTCAGTAGAGAAAGCTAAAACTGACCGTCATGATGAGGCGAGAGCTGGTCGCTGTTCGAGAGGTTTTCGAGTCCCTAAAGACTTATGCCGCCTAGAGCGAGGAGTCGGATTTGTCCGTCCTAGGCGTGGATAGCACCCCGAACTCGGTCTTCCGAACACTAGGGGCTTCGCCGAAATTTAAAATTATAGAATTCTATGGCTAAGTGAGAGTGTTCAAGCATTATAGTCCGATTGCCTTGTTCGTTGTGTTGAGTGCCTCCCTCAAAGGACCCAAGAATGGGAAAAAGAGCTCTCATGTTTATCCCGAACACCCCAGCACTCGTGCCATGGGGGCAGAAGCCGACGACTCGCCATCTCTTAAATTTGATAAACGGCCGCACACAAGGTAATATTTTAAATTCAAAAAGCATTGCTTAGCGCACATGAACAAGTTTTCAGCGCACAGGACAAAATGAGCGAGTTCATTGAAAAATTACATTCATGGAACATTCATCCGCCACAAGGCGGGCACCCTTCAGAACACCCTCGTAATACATCTCGGGCTTGCGATGCTCCTTGCCCGGCGGTGGCCCGTCCTTCACAAGCTTCTCAGCATCCAGCTTGCCCCAGTGCACCTTCCACGGGCAAGCGCCCTACGGGCACCCTCGATGCATACGGAGTGCTTGATGACTTCGAGCCTTGGACAGGCCTCCACCAGCTGCCTCACCAGCCCGAAGTAGCTCCCAGGCATGGCCTCTCCAGGCCACAGCCGGACCATGAGGCCCTTCATGGCCTGTTTGACCACCTTATGGAGCTCGACCAGCTGTTTCAGCTGGCCACTTAAGGGCACCGGGTGTTCGGCCTCAGCATACTGAGACCAGAACACCTTCTCCATCGAGCTTCCCTCCTCGGCGCGGTAGAACGTGTTGACATCCGACTCGCTATGGGGCAAGTCTGCGAATGCTCCTGGAGAGCTCCGGATTCGGGTAAGTGACAAGTAAATCACTTTTACGTGCTTTCTTTGCAAAAAGAATGCCTTACCCGCCACTATCTTTTTTACTGCCTCAACATCCTGGAGGGCCTTCTGGGCTTCGGCCTTGGCAGACTTGGCATCTTCAATGGCCGCCGCGAGCTCAGACTCTCGCGTCTTTGAGTCAAGCTCCAAACTCTCATGTTTTTTCATGAGAGCCTGGAGCTCTTGCCGCACCTCGCCAACCTGCGTCTCATGCTTCTCCCGCTCGGTGTGCTCCGTGGCCGCCCTCTTTTTGGCCTCGGACAACGCTTGCTTAAGGGCCGCCACCTCAGTTGTGGCCCCTACAATAGCCGCGTTAATCCTGTCACTTTTTGCAATTGCACCTTTCACATTTTTCAATAAGGTATTTCTTACCTTCCTTCTCCTCGAGCTGTTCCTTGGCTAGGCCGAGCTCTTGCTCGGACCGCTCGAGGTTCTGCTTCAGCGTATCCACCTCTGCAGTCAGTGTGGCGGAGGCCAGCAACGAAGCCTGCATACGCATATTAACTTGATTATGTTAGACTCCTGCGATTATTAGATCCTCTATTCGGCTTTTCTTTCCGAACACCGAACAGAGCATCAGGGGCTACTATCTATGCTGTAATATTTTTACATATTCTTTATCTACCTCAAAGCCTGTTAGAAGGCTGGCACAGGCTTCAGTCAGTCCGCTCTTGGCAGACTAAACCTTCTGGATCACAGCACTCATATTAGTATGGTGCTCCTCGTCGATGGAGGCGCCGTTAAGCGTCTCCAGCAAATTGTCCGGTGCCTCCGGTTGGACGGAGGTCACCGGCTCGGTAGGCTCGCTCCTCTTGGAAGGAGGCCACCTACTGGTGTCCGGAACCATTGAAGGTTCCGGCGCGGTATCCGGCTCAAGGCCGGACTTGGAGCCCTTGGGGGTTTTATCCACTTCGCGCCTGGAGTCTGGGAGGTCGCCTTGTGGCGCCTCTAGGACCACCTCCTCCTGGCTTGGAACCTATTGGGACAGCACCTCGGCGTCATCCGTAGGGTGGGGGAGGTAGCCGTCGGAAGCGATTCACATCCGACGAATCTAGGGAACCGCTTGACGACACGTTGAGCCAGTCTTTGGGTGGACTGCATAAACATGTTTGACATAAGGAAAAGCTATGCAATGGAAGAATACTATGAATCACTCTGGTATCCGGATACTTACGATTTTGCCAGGGGCTTGGCCCTGTGCGGCCACTCCTCTTCGCCGTCGTCGACGTTGGTGGACTAGTCCGGAGGAGGGGTCTTCCCCCTCTTGGACCCTTCGGCCTCCCCGGTTGGGGCGGCCTTCCTTTTCTTCCCTCCCCCCGCTGGGGGGAGAGGTCTCTTCTTCCTCCTCCTCGTCTTCAGGGGAGGAGCGCGCCTTTGAGTCGTCGGATGGTGAATCCGACACCTCCTGGAGCCGGGCACTCTTTCGAGTCCCCGTGGCCTTTTTCTTGGCCTTCTTCTCCGGCACCACATAAGGTGCCGGAACCAGCAGCTTCGCCAGGCGAGCGTCCGCTGGGCCTTCGGGCAAAGGAGCCGGACAGTTGATCTATCCGAACGTCTCCTGCCAATCCTGTCAAAGGTAAGGGAACTTAGATCCTACATGGAGTCAAACTATGAAAAACTAATACCCTGTAAAAGGTAAATAAAGCTTACCGCACGAGCATGACACTGCGTGCTGAATCCACGATCCTCGGTAGCGGATGCGGGGGCCTCGGCGCCCTTGAAAAGCACCTTCCAAACATCTTCATACATTGTGTCGAAGAGCCTGCTTAGAGTTCGGTGTTGCACCGGGTCGAAGTCCCACACGTTGAAAGCCCGTTGTTGACACGGGAGGATCCGGCAGATGAGCATAACCTGGACTACGTTGACAAGTTTGAGCTTCTTGTCCACCAGGGTTTGGATGCATGTTTGGAGTCCGGTCAGCTCTCCTTCTTTACCCCACGACAGGCCCGTCTCTTTCCAGGAGGTGAGCCACGTAGGGGGTCTGGATCGGAACTCGGGGGCTGCGACCCATTCAGGGTTGCGCGGCTCGGTGATGTAAAACCACCCCGATTGCCACCCCTTTAGGGACTCCACGAAGGATCCCTCGGGCCATAGGGCGTTGGGCATCTTTCCCACCAAGGTGCCTCCGCACTCCGCCTGAGTGCCGCGCACCACCTTTGGCTTGACATTGAAAGTCTTGAGCCATATGCCGAAATGGGGGCGGATGCAGAAGAAAGCCTCGCACACGACAATAAACGCCGAGATGTTGAGGACAAAATTCAGGGCCAGATCGCGAAAATCCAGGCCATGGTAGAACATGAGCCCCCGGACAAATGGGTGGAGAGGGAAGCCCAGTCCGCGGAGGAAATGGGGGAGGAACACCACCCTCTCATGGGGCCTAGGGGTGGGGATGAGCTGCCCCTCTTCGGGAAGCCGGTGCACAATGTCGCTAGACAAGTATCCGGCCTTCCTCAGTCTTTTGATGTGTCCCTCCATGACGAAGGAGACCATCCACTTGCCTCCCGCTCCGGACATGGCTGGAGAAGGTTGAAGTGGGGTGTGCGGACTTGGGCGCTGGAGCTCGAGTGCGCGGAAATGAATAGGCAAAGGAGGAAGAAGGCGTGGATGAAAAGGTGGATCCTTATCCCCTTATATGGGCAGACGCGACTATGCGCCCCCACCAGCCTGGTAAAACTCGCTTATCTCCCAAGCGCTGCAGTCAATGGCGTGGTTGGGTTACCCACACCCGTATTGATGAGAATCCCAGAATAAGGGGACATGATCTCTGCTTTAACAAGACGTGCCAAGGAAACCGCCTCGCTAAACGCGCTGAGGTGGGACAGTAAAATGATTCGAATAAAGACTTCGCCATGGTGTGATGTCACGCTACGGAGTACGTCAGCAGATTAGAATTGTGTAAATGTTATTCTCTCTATGGCAATATGTGGAAACTTATTTTGCAGAGCCGGACACTACCTTTGTGTTCAAAATCTTATATGAAGTACTTGGAGGAGGAACCCGCCTTGCAATGCCGAAGACAATCTGCGTGCCGGACTCGTCGTCATTGAAGCCTGGTTCAGGGGCTACTGAGGGAGTCCTGGATTAGGGGGTGTCCGGGTGGCCGGACTATACCTTCGGCCGGACTCCTGGACTATGAAGATACAAGATTGAAGACTTCGTCCCGTGTCCGGAAGGGACTTTCCTTGGCGTGGAAGGCAAGCTTGGCGATACAGATATGTAGATCTCCTACCATTTGTAACCGACTCTGTGTAACCCTAGCCCTCTCCGGTGCCTATATAAACCGGAGAGTTTTAGTCTGTAGGACGAACAACAATCATACCATTGGCTAGCTTCTAGGGTTTAGCCTCTCTGATCTCGTGGTAGATCTACTCTTGTACTACCTATATCATCAATATTAATCAAGTAGGACGTAGGGTTTGACCTCCATCAAGAGGGCCCGAACCTGGGTAAAACTTCGTGTCCCCTGCCTCATGTTACCATCTGACCTAGACGCACAGTTCGGGACGCCCTACTCGAGATCCGCCGGTTTTGACACCGACATTGGCCTTCTTCCAGCGGCTGCGTCGGTGGAAACGACACCTATGGGGTCACTAGGATCCCTTCTATGGTTGGCGGGCGCGAGGTTGTGCAAAGAGCGGGATTAACAGGAAGCACACAGATCATTTACCCAGTTTCAGGCCGTGAAGATGCGTAATACCCTAGTCCTGCTTTGGTGGATGTATTTGAGTGTTCTTGTGTTCTTGACCTAGCTACGGGGTGCAGCTTGCCCAAAAGAGCCGAATCCCTCTCTTGGATGCCTCGGGCCTCCTTTTATAGGCGAAAAGGGGTTGCCACAGTGGCACACAGGAGGTGGAAAGGTCTACATTCGATGAGCCAATCCTCTTGGACCGTCGGACAAATGCATTTAATGCGCTGCCGACGTGCCCCCTTTCTTTATCGGGGACACTAGGGAAGCACGTCCCAGCCGTCGCCGCCTCTCCTGGCCTCGACACGCGTCCGAGCTAATGAGGAATCGTGGCGCCATGTTGGCTAGCTGCTGAGCTGGCATGGTGCTAGAGCCTTCATGAAGGGTCACATGCCGCCACGCAGGTGCTTGCCGAGTCGGTGTAGAGGCCGCCCGTAGCCACGCAGGTGCCTGCCCAGCTAGTTGAGCTAGCAGATGCTTGGGGACGGTGGTGGAGTCTTGGCTGGCGCAGGCCTGGCAGTGGCCCTGCTGATGCCCTCAGCAAGGGCCTTGCCGAGGCCCGGCAATGGTATTGCCATGGCGTTGTATTCATCCCCCGCAAGGGTCTTGCCGGGGCCTTGGGGATTTCCACGGCTAGGATCCCGCCGAGGGTCGTCGTCTTCCGGTCCTCATCTAATCTCACATGTTTATGGTCTTGACGAAGATCTGCATGCCACCACAGAGGCGCCTCCCGAGCCTTGGTTCCAATGTAGTTGGTTGGGTTGGAGCCTGTGGGCTCAAGGGTGGCTTGCTCCACTGGCATTGGGCAAGTTTCCCCGGCAAGGCTCTTGCCGAGGCCGCGGAGGCTGTCTCGGCAAGGATCTTGCCGAGGGAGTCCACCTCGCCCTCTTGCTCTCCTTCTCTTCTGGTCTTAGCGCTGCCTTGGTTGTCTCGTACTTTGGCTTCTCTCCGGCTTCCCTCCTCTGCCCTGCTAAGTGTGGCCGTGGCACGGGTGGCTCTGACTGCCCGTGCACAATTAAAGGGGTCAAAAGAAGAGCCCCTACTTTTGTACACCGACAAGAGACCCCGGGCCTGGGCCACACATAAGTGCGCCGCGTTGTTGGGCTAGGCCTAGAACGGTGTGCGGGCAGGTGGGGCGGATTTTACCGCAGTAACTTCTCGTCCGCTACGCTTCCCCATGACCTGCATTGAACACGTGATGTGGAGGGTCGTGCGTGACGTGGGGGTCATGCATTGGGCGGATTCCGCATGCATGTGTCACATCATGGTAAAGAGGTGGCTCGCGCCTTCCCCATAAAAAGAGGGAGGTGCAGAGGCCCGACTCATTTACTCGGGCGGACTCGGGCCGTGGTCTTCAAGGCGTCTGTCCCCCATGATCACAGGGTGGGGAACGGTCGCCTCACCCGTCCCCTCAATTCTGCTTGCTTGCCACGTGTCCCCCATATAGGTGGCAGGCTGTGGAGGCGGGAAACCGGGCCGTTGCTGATTGGGGAAGCGGGTCGGTCCCGATCCCCTGCGCCCCTGATGGCCGGATTGGCCAAGTAGGGCGGCCGAGCCCTGACCCCGCCCTTTATAAGGAGGGGGAGGGGGATGGCATCCCACATCCTTTCATCATCCGTCTCCATTCACTTCGGCTCCTTTCATCCATCTGCCATGGCGAAAGGAGGTGCCGGACCTTCGACGGTGGGGGCGAGGGTTGCTGCTCGTCAATGCGTCCCTCCTCCCCAAGAGCTCGTGGTGGCGGAGCCGGTCATGAGAGGAAGGGGGAGGGGGCGAGGCCGAGGTCTCCGTGGCGCTTGGGGGATAGGGGGACGGAGCGGCGCATCGGCCTCGCCTCCGCCAGCGATGCCTCCCCCAATGGAGGGCCACATCGGGCACCACCCCCGCGAGTTCTTCATTAGGCTGCACCGGCCACCGCGTCGCCGCCTCCGTCTCCCTACCCCATTTTCTCGGATGATGGAGGTCAACCCACCCCAAACCGTCAGGTTGCACATGAGGGGCTGCGAGAATGGCGGCACACGGGTCGATGTCGACTTCCCCGCTCCTCACGTCATGTACCTCCGCCGCGGATGGAAGACGTTCACTCGCATCCACAGCCTGACGGCGGGGCTTGTCCTCTACTTCAAGTTAATAGAGGGCGGCCTACTCTCCATCAAGGTCTTTGGAGATCTTGGAATCCGCCTGAAGTGCTGCATGGAGAGCTCCTCCGACGATGAAGATTCCTCTTCAAGCGGGAGTGATGAGGAGGGTAGCGCAGCGACGATAAGAGCGCCGAGCGAGGTCACGTCGACCTCGTCTCCGACTGACCGCGTCGCCCCGCCCTACGTCGTGCGGCCCTGCCGAGGGCCTTACTCATCAAGCTCTCCATCGGGGCGCTCCCCGTCGTCTCCTTGGGCGGCTGGCATAGGAGGGCCGGAGAAGGCAAAGAAGGCGGGTGGCGGCCATCAAGTCCTAGTACGCGGGCACCGACGCCTTCGTCGCGTATTGCCAGCCTGCTGCCTCATCTTCCAGTTTCCCTCCTGGCACCGGGACGTTCTCTTGGTGCCTTCCGCTCCTCGCACCTCGCCTAGGCGCTCTTTTTGCCCTCCTTCCATCTTATTCCACCTTCTGAGGAGAGGGACAAGAAAGGGATTATAGGCATCTTATCTCTTTTTGGTTTGTAAGCCTGCGTACACTTGTTAGATTTAAAATTTGTAATCCCCTTGCTCATGTTTTTAATTCCATATGAACTGTACCTGTATGGGATGTTTTTAATGAAAAAGGATGCTTGCCGGTGTCGGCGTTCTGGGAACGGGGGTCCCCAGACTTGCCTGCCTGCGGCCTGCGGCATGGCTCAAAGGGGGGCCCAGCGCGGTCCATCTTCACCAACACAAAACCAAGACCCTCGCGAGGGGCCAAACCTCGTGGGGCGGACGATGCGGAGTTTCCTTAGGCACGACCACATTAGGCTGGCTCACGAGGAGGCAGAGAGACCAAGGCGGGGTACCTCACGAGGTGCCCGTGACGCAAGCCATGACGACCAAGGGCGCCAGGCGGGTGCCAGCCCGCGCAGTGTCCTCATTTCCTCTTTGGTGCAAAGGGGGCAAGCGCAGCCATGGAGTACCGAGGCATCAGGCAAAGGTTGCCATTTCGGTGCAACGAGACCAAGGCCATGAGGACTACAAGACAGAGGTCATCGTGGAGCCGAGACGGCGTCATCACTAGAGCTTTGTGCAGGCGAAGACTACTTTTGTCAGGGTAGCTGGTACTAGTTGTCCCCTTTCAAATTAGCCCGCCATTGTTGGCTCCCTTCCCGCTCGATATTTGGGAAGAGGACCAGGGCCTCTATAAATAGGATCAGCCACTCGCAAGAGGGGGCAGCTGAGAAGGAGGAGGCTCTTTAGAGAGGGGTTTCAATCACAGAAAGAGAGAGAGAAAGGTGACTGAATTCCTCCCAGCAGTTCATCGCCCTAGCCAATAACAGACCCTCGCGAGGCCGTTCTTCCTTGTATTCTTCATCATCATCAACCCAAGAGGCAATCCACCACACCACACACTGGAGTAGGCTATTACACCACAATGGTGGACCGAACCAGTATAAACCCTGTGTCTCTTGTGTTGTTCTTTCCATAGTTTAGATCTTAGCGAGGCGTAGGGGTGCAGGTAGGTAGGAGGCGAAATCTTCGTGCGCACCCCAGTGTTCGAACCTCAAGGGTCTGCCGGAACCCGAAATTCGACATTTGGCGTGCCAGGTAGGGGTGCGCCGGGATTCGTCTTCCCCCACCCCGTTCTCCTCCGCCCGTCACGCCCATGTCTGACGTTCGTCGGGCCTGCGCCGAGCGCCGGGCTGCTCTCGCTTCCCGCTTCGCCCAGATGGCCCCTGTCGGTGGGCGTCCTCGCTGTTCCTCGTCACCTGCCTTCAACGCCGCCACCGGCCTGGCGGGGGACGAGCAGCAAGCATCGTCTCAGCATCCGTCCATGCGGCAAGACGACCGCACCACAACTCCCTCGCTCACCCCAGCTGGTTCTTCGTCCGGCATGCTCCGCGCGCCCATGGAAGCTCGGGCTGCACTCATCGCGGAAAACGAGCTCCTGCGCTACTGTCCCGTCGACGACATCTACGAAGAATGGCTCGACCGCATCGCCGAGCTTGTCCGCGCCGCAGAGGGCTCTCCTGCGCCGTCCGTTCCGCTGCACCGCACCCCGCCCCGTGCGGGCGATGAAGCTCCGGCGGCGCCCCGGCCACCTCCTCCTCAGGAAGGTGCGTGGCCCTGGGCGGAACCCGCTCCATCAGGTGCCAGCGCGGCAAGAGCAAAGCTGTTAAGAGTTCCCTCGCCCGCAAGAAGCTGCCCGGGCGCTCCCTGCTCCAGCATGTTGCGACCATGCTCCTGCTCCCTCGCGTCAAGACCCCGCGCTGCTCCCAGCTGCAGCGCGTGGGGACATACAAGACCAAGCTCCCTGTCACCCAAGGCCTCCCGTGGCCACAGCAGGTTGCCGCACCTTCACCGCCGAGCTGCGCAGCATCGCGTGGCCCGGCAAGTTCAAGCCAGACCTGCCTCCTTGCTACGACGGCACGGCTGACCCTGCGGAGTTCCTCTAGCTCTACGAGCTGGGCTTCGAAGCTGCCAACGGAGACGAGAAGGTCATGGCGAACTGGTTCCCCATGGCGCTCAAGGACGAAGCCCACACCTGGCTCCTGAACCTGGCTCCGGGCACAATCTCCTCCTGGGATGAGATGCGCACCCGCTTCATCGCCAACTTCCAAGGCACTCGCGACCGGCCACCCGCCGTGAGCGACATGCGCCGCATCAAGCAACAGCCCGGGGAGACCCTGCAGAAGTACATCCAGCGCTTCAACAACGCACGCCTCAAGATACCCAAGGTAACTGAGGAGGCCATCATCTCAGCCTTCTCCGACGGCGTGCGCGACGTCAAGATGAAGGAGGAGCTTGCGATGCATGAAGACCTGTGCACTTCCTTGGAGCTGTTCAACCTAGCAACCAAGTGTGCCAGGGCCGAGGAAGGGCGTCTCTCCCTCCTAGAGCTGCATGCCATAGACCCAGAAGAGAAGAAGCCCAAGGCCAAGGATGTGAAGCGCAAAGGGGCTGCCGTGCTCGCGGCAGAACCAGACACCAAGTGGGGCAGAGATCAGCCCGAACCTTCCAAGGGCAGCCGGTACTGTGTGTACCACGACCTCCACACCCACAACACCAACGAATGTCAAGAGCTCCAAGCCGTGCGAGAAGGAAGGATCGGCCGTCGCCCTGACCGCGGTGACCGGGGCTATGGTCGAGGAGGAGGAAGGAACGCATGACGCTGGGAAGACCGTGGCCCGCGCCAAGGGTGGCGCGATCAACCTCGCGAGGATCGCTGGCAAGACCCGCCTCGCGAGGGAGACTGGAGGGATCAGCCTCGCGAGGATCGCCCGCAAGGCAACGCCGGCCTCCCACCGCTGCCGCCGCAGCCAAGGAGAAACGAGGACCGCCACCAGGACGAGGGGGCTAGGGGCTTCCAGGAGCCGCGCGCAATCTCCTGCATCCTGGGCGGGGCACAAGCCCCAGCCTCTCAGCGCATCTTCAAGCAGTTCTCCCGCGAAGTGAACGCAGTCCTCCCCAGGCTCGAAGCCACGCGCCCTCTCAGGTGGTCGGCGTGCGCCATCACGTTCAGCTCAGCAGATCAGCTCAAGTGTGCGGCTACAGCCGGAGTCCTCCCGATGCTTTGTTCCCCAATCGTCAGCAACGTGGTGGTCACCAAGACCCTCATCGATGGCAGGGCAGGGCTCAACGTCCTGTCCGTGGAAACATTCAACAATCTCCAAGTGCCCTACAACCAGCTTCAGCCAACCAAGCCTTTCTCCGGTATCACCGACGGCTCCACGGTCCCGATTGGGCAGGTCTGCCTCCCTATCACCTTCCGGGCACGCGACAACTATCGCAACGAGCTCATCGACTTCGACATCGCTCACATTCACCTGCCGTACAACGCCATCCTTGGGTACCCAGCGCTGGCCAAGTTCATGGCCGTAACTCACCACAGCTACAACGTCCTCAAGATGCCAGGAAGCGGCGGAGTCATCACGGTGCCCTGTGAAGAGAAGGACGCGGTGTGTTCCCTGGAACGAGCCTTTCAGGCCGCGTCACTGAAAGACCCGGATCGTGGAAGCAGGAGGCCTCCCGAGACCGCCCCTAAGAAGAAGAAGACATCGTCCAGCCCGACCCCTCAGGAGGCAGGCCCCACTAGGCCCGCGCTTGCCCAAGGGGAACCTCCTTCCATCGCATAGGAAAGCGCGCCCGGCGCCCTCCTCAGGCAGGGCTCGGGGGCTCTCCCCTGGAGGGCCATCGACCTAGCTAGGGTCACGAGGGAGGCGCTTGGGCACTACATGGAGGCGTGTTTCGAAGCACGTTTCCCTCAAGAAGGAGCAAGGCAAGGAGATCCAGCCCTCAGGAGTTCGTCAGCAAGGCCATTCAGGAGCTACAGGAGTCAAGAGTCATGAAAGGCGGCCGCCGCCTACCAGTAGTGGCTCTCCATCCAGGCAAGGATGGTGGGCTGCGCGTCTGCATCGACATACCAGGGCTGAACCGAGTCGTCTCTCTGGAGCGCCTCTGGCCCTCACGAGTGGGGCGCTGCGGAGGCCCACCCCACAGCTACGTTTGCATGCCTTACGGCTTGCCGAACGCGGCTGCCACGTACCAGCGCCTCATGAGGGGCATCACGGAGGCACGAGAGGCCAGGTGTTCCGCAGCCTTGGCGGGGATGGAGATGGTCCGCGAGGAGCCGCCAGCGCCTCCGGAGCTTCCCGAGGCCCCTGGGCCTGGGGGCTCGTGAGGATCGGCTCCCGCAGCCCACCGAGCCTGCTACACCGACGCTCCTTCGTGCTCAACGTCATCAAGTGACATCTTTCGAGTTTCATTTCTAGCTGGGAGCGCCCCCCCAGGGCTGCATTATTTCCAGGCCACGTGGGTCCATCCCTGCGGCGTGTATCCCTATTTATTCCATGTTGTTAGCTTACCTTGTTGGGGGCGCCCCTCGGGCTGCATGATCCCCAAGCCGCTCGGGCCAGGCCCAGCGGCATGTATCCCATTTGCGTTTATTTCCGGTTATGCATTAGACCCACCATGCTTGATTATTTGATGCCGGTCCATGGCACCTCTTCTTCTCCATGCCGACCACTTGCACGTTAAAGGGGGGGTACCTGAGCATCGTGACTCAGGGCTCTTACTGGCTCTCCAGCCCTCACCCTCTGGCCTTGTCCATGGCATACCAGCGACGGCTGAGACCAGCTCGAGGGCTAGGACCTGAGGACGTAGAGTGCCGACATCTAACCAAAATTTCAGGGACACATCACAAGATAAGGCCCAGTGCCAGGCGCAACCCGCCTAGACGTAGGGCCCCGTGAGTCCCGCGCTGGCTCACGGGTGCCCAGATACACCTCGCCAGGCCCTACCGTGCCTCCCACGTACCAGTGGAAGCACCATGCTCCGCGCTGGCTGACGACACTGCCGAGGAGCGGCTATGCCCGTACACATACGGAAGCACTATGCTCCGCGCTGGTGATAAACAACCGAGGGTGGCCCCCGGGCCGCATCAACCTCAGGGAGCCCAGAGCTCAGTGTCTAGCCTCATCGTAACGCCTCCCCTCGGGAGTGCCGCGCGAGGGGGCTATGCACGGGGGCTGCGCCTGGGTGACACCCAGACGCAGGCCGCCCAGCCAGGTCCCCCCGGGCCTTGTTCGTCGCGCGTCTCTCCCCGAGCGGAGCCAAGGTACGAAGGCCGTTTGAGCGTCAAGGGGGACTCCTGAGCATCGTGACTCAGGAGCCTAACTGGTCACGTAGCCCCTCACTCCGTGGCCCCATCCTAGTTTCCGGTTGGGACCAACGCTGGGTGAGGCACGCGCGCGGCCGGGCTCTGCAGACGTAGAACGGTAGATCCACCCGCATCAGACCTCCCTACTTGCTGTTCGTGCGCCAAGGGGGACTCCTGAGCATCGCGACTCAGGAGCCTAACTTGTCACGTGGCCCCTCACTCCTTGGCCCCGTCCTGGTTTCCGGTCGGGACCAACGCTGTTTGAGGCATGCGCGGGGCCGGGCTTTGCCGGCGTAGAACATAAGCAAGTAGGAAGGAAAAGCGCAGATTTCAAGGAACTCAAAAGCAAATATTACAGTCCACACTATTATCTCAATGCCAAACGCAAGTTTAAACGCCTCCCCGAGGCATGATACATGTGCAGGAATTAAAGGCAGGACAGGAGCCACGACGGAGTCACTTGTCGGCGGTGGAGCAGCGCGGATTGGGTACGCCTCATGGAGCGGTGGGGTCGGCAGCGCCTTGCTTCGGCTTGGTGCTGAAGGCCCGGAACTTCCCTAGTAGGGCCTCCGTGTGACCCTTCACGGCCTCGGCAGCGGCAGCGGCACGCTCGCCGTTCACTGGCTCCAGCAGGCTGTCGAGGTCGACACCGGGATCGTGAAGGTAGATGTGGGTGAGGACCCGCGTCAGTGCTGCAGAAGACAGGACACGCGCCTCGGCCTCGGCCGTGGGGCCAAGGCCAAGGGCGACATCTTCAAGAGCGCGAACCAGGAAGGGAAGCAGCTTGGCGAGGCCGTCCTCGGCGCCAGCCAGTGGGCTCTCCAGGCCGCTGTCGTAAAGCATCCTCAGTGAGGAGCGAGCCCTCGCGTCCATCTCCGTGAAGGCCACGAGGTCCTCGGCGAGAACCAGGGCCTCGTCGTCCAGCTTGGCCTTCCTCGCCCCCAACTCCTGCTGCAGCGCACCTAGGCGGTCACGGCGTTTCCTGACCTTGACCTCCCTCTCCTTGACAGCCGCCTCGCGAGCCCTCATGCCTTCTTCCTGCTCTTGGCGAAGGCGGACCTCGTTCGCGAGCTGGTCCCGCAAATCTTGCAGTTCGCCCTCCAGCGCCTTGCAACGTCCACGGACGTCGACCACCTCCCCCAGGGCTGCGTCACGAGCAGCCTTCGCCTCAAGGACGGCCCGCTTCTCCTCGTGGCATGCCGTCGAGGCCTGGACTAGCGCCGCCCGAATCGAAGTGTGGGAGCGAACCCATCCTAAAGCCAGCGCCAAGCGCCCGGCCACCAAGCGGGGGTCGGCGCCGAGAAGATCCTGCCGCAGTCGGTCCAGCTCAGCAACAGCATGATCCAGGACGGCAGAAGGAGTCGGAGAGACAGCAGCCGGTGGAGTAGGAGGAGAAGGCGGCGGCGCGGCCACAGCATCCTAAGGCGGGGTCTGCCACGCCTCAACGGCTGAAGTGGCGGCGGCAGGCAAGAGCACCTCGGGAGCCACTTGGGCCGTGGGGGCTGATCTCACCCCAGCCGGCTCAGCCAGGCCTCGCAAGGACGACCGGGCAAGAGAAGCCTGTGCGTCGCGGTCACCCTCCTTCGCGGGCAGAGGCGCTCCCACGGATGGAACCTCGGGAGCTCCCTTCGGCTTCTTTGCTGCGGGCGCCAGCCTATCCAAGAGATGCGGACGTCAAGCCTCAGAAGCAGAGCAAGTAATAAAGACAAGAATCGAATGCTTACGGGTCATTGCCAGTGAGCTCAAGCGGCCTCTGGCCAAATTTGAAGCCTGAAAGCCGGCTGGAAGGGTCATCCTCGGGAAGCTTGGAGGCGGAAGGTGCGTCTGCGGTCCACCTCGGGGCCGGGGCAGACCCGCGGGAGATCAGCCCGGTCCTGTCCTTCTTCGGGATCGGGGGCGAGCTCCCGCCGTCCTGCTCATCGTTATCCTCATCGTCATCTTCGTCGTCATCCTCGTCGTCATCGCTCGGAGAGAGGCGGAGAACGCGGGACCTGCGCCGGGGGAGGGGAGCCCTCGACTCTCCGTCAGTCGCCTCGGAGTCAGGCCCCTTTTCCCGCTCCCCTCCTTCCTCCTCTTTGCTGGAGTCGTCGGAGGGCACGTCCACCGGTTCCTCGGGAGTTTCCATGGGCACGGGCCCATGCTCGTTGAAGACGGGCATGGACTCCACTACCTGCTCCCAGACGTCGCGGAGGAACAAGGGCATAGGATCGCCCACCAACCTCGCCACATTGCCCCCGACCAGAGATTGGAGAACCGCAGCCAGGTCTCCGTCGGCCAAGGCCGCGTGGCTCGGATGGGGCCTCCACATTGGTAGTGAGTACTGCCGAAGCGGAGCCAGCTGGTGCTCTAGGAATTCCCTCAGCAGCGACGTGCCGGTCAGCTTCGCCGCCGCCATGTCGGCCGGCCTCAGATCTGCGTCCATCTTCTCCAACACCAGTTTGACGCGGGGGTCCGCGAGCTCCGCTCGACCCTAATCGCTGGAGCTCGTGGGCTGCTCTGTGGGCAAGATCAGCCGAGGGTGGATGCGCCCAGCATCCACCAAGACCCACTTGCTCCTAAAGCCCTCAATCCTTTTCCCGGGGTTCGAAATGGCAATGGCGCCACCGTACGCGATGAAGCTCGCGCACGCGGAAGCAGTACCGCGAGAGGTCCGGAGGTAGAAGTAATGGCGCAGCAAGGCCACTGAGGGCTGCACCCCTACGTGAGCCTCGCAGTAATAGGCGAAGATTGCCAGGAGAAGGACGGAGTTGGGGTGGAGATGCAAGGCTTGTAGCCTATAGTGGCGGAGGACAGAGAAGAAGAACTCGGAGAAGGGAGGCACCAGGCCAGCAGCAATGGCACTTACGAAGAGCGGATAGAAGGTGCTCCCTTGACCCTCAGGGGTGGTGGAGCCGGCTTTAAACACCTTCGCCCCGTTTATGCCCCGCGCCGTCGCCATCCGGCGCAACCGGGCAAGGCTCACCTCTGACACGTACGACGGGTCCAGGGCAGACGAGTACCAAGCTACGGCCAGGGGCTGACGAGGCGCCATGGCTTCCTAGGTCACACGGTCGGAGTGGATCTGGAAATTTTGGAGGAAGGAAGGAGAGGCGCAAGAAAGGGGATCTGAGCAGCAACCTGGGAAAGCAAGAAGCAAAGCCTAGGTGGATGCCGATCCTTTATCAACTCGCGCGGTTGCTAAGGCGCCCATGTCCACCACCACGCGGCGCCCAAGGCTGCAGGCTGTTAGGGCGCGCCTCCGCCCTTCCGCCTCCCTGCACGGCCAAGTTCGGGAGCGCCTTGGGCCCGGGGGCTACTGTCGGTGTTCTGGGAACGGGGCCCCCCAGACTTGCCTGCCTGCGGCCTGCGGCATGGCTCAAAGGGGGCCCAGCACGGCCCATCTTCACCAACACAAAACCAAGACCCTCGCGAGGGGCCAAGCCTTGCGGGGCGGACGATGCGGAGCTTCCTCAGGCACGACCACATCAGGCTGGCTCACGAGGAGGCGGAGAGACCAAGGCGAGGTGCCTCACGAGGTGCCCGTGACGCAAGCCATGACGACCAAGGGCGCCAGGCGGGTGCCAGCCCGCGCAGTGTCCTCCTTTCCTCTTTGGTGCAAAGGGGGCAAGCGCAGCCGCGGAGTACCGAGGCATCAGGCAAAGGTTGCCATTTCAGTGCAACGAGACCAAGACCATGAGGACTACAAGATGGATATCATCGTGGAGCCGAGACGGCGTCACCACCAGAGCTTTGTGCATGCGAAGACTACTTTTGTCAGGGTAGCTGGTACTAGTTGTCCCCTTTCAAATTAGCCCGCCATTGTTGGCTCCCTTCCCGCTCGATATTTGAGAAGAGGACCAGGGCCTCTATAAATAGGATCAGCCACTCGCAAGAGGGGGCAGCTGAGAAGGAGGAGGTTCTTTAGAGAGGGGTTTCGATCAAAGAAAGAGAGAGAGAAAGGTGACTCAACTCCTCCCAGCAGTTCATCGCCCCAGCCAAGAACAGACCCTCGCGAGGCCGTTCTTCCTTGTATTGTTCATCATCATCAGCTCAAGAGGTAATCCACCACACCACACACTGGAGTAGGGTATTACACCACAACGGTGGCCCGAACCAGTATAAACCCTGTGTCTCTTGTGTTGTTCTTTCCATAGTTTAGATCTTAGCGAGGCGTAGGGGTGCAGGTAGGTAGGAGGCGAAATCTCCGCGCGCACCCCAGTGTTCGAACCTCAAGGGTCTGCCGGAACCCGAAATCCAACAGCCAGGTTCTCTATGCATGAGAGAGGCCCACGCCAAGAAAAAAATCCTTGTTATTTTTAAGATAAACATTGTCGCCCGGCAACAGGCCTTGCCGTCCCCTGACTTCAGTCTACCATTCCCATGCTTTTGGCGGAGGCAGGGGCGAAGTAGAGTTAGGCCCTTCATTTATTTCCTCGCCACCGCGTCTACGACCCGGTCCTGTCCCAGGGGCTTGGGTACAAGAAGAAGGGGGGGCACGGTGGTCTTGGAGAAAAACAAGGTTTCATTTGTCCCAGTTCCATACGGAAATGCACAATAGGGGGTGAAGGACTTATCTGAATCCGCAGCTTTTGGCAACTTTGGCTTGCCGTGGTTAGACCCTTGTGTCTTCAGCCCTCGGCAGTCTTAGCTTGCCGGGGCTGGAGTGCCGGTCCGTTTTCTCTCTCCCGAGCGGCTCAACAGAAGTGTCCACGTGCCCTGCGGACCAAAGAAGACATAAAGACGCATACTCGACCTCTAGGCTAGGGGTTAGTCGCCGCTATGCACTATCAACCCTAACCGAGGGAGAGACTTAACCTAGCATGCATGCTAAAACTTAGGGCACCAGCGCTTCATTTATTTATGCTCAGGGTCTGCGCCTGGCTTTGTACAGAGGGTTACATGCCTTGCCGGCAAGGCTTGTACAAAAGGTGGTTTGCCGGGGGGCCCGACAACCGCGCCTTATGGGTAAAACTTGAGAAGATGTTCAATGTTCCAGGAGTTACTCACTGGAACAACATCTTCAGTCTCCATGCGGACTGCGCAGGGCCTGTTGACTTGTATACCCGATAAGGGCCTTCCCACTTTGGCGTCAACTTGTTGGAATTCTTGGCCGACTGAACGCGCCGAAGAACAAGGTCACCTTCCTCAAAGCTTCGGGCATGAACCTTGCGGCTATTGTAGCGGCACAAGGCCTGCTGGTAGCGTGCTGCTCTCTCAGCCTCCCGAAGACGATCTTCCTCAAGGAGCGTTGCGTCATCTTGCCGCAATTGCTCTTGCTCAAGGTCATCATAAGCGAGCACTCAAGGTGACCCGTATAAGAGTTCCGTGGGGAGAACTGCTTCTGCCCCATATACTAGGGCAAAGGGTGTCTGGCCGGTGGCTCGATTTGGCGTCATTCTGATCGACCAAAGAACCAAGGGCAACTCATCAATTTAGCGCCTTCTGCTCTTGTGCAGCTTGTCAAAAGTCTTTGTCCTCAGGCCTCGCAACACTTCAACATTTGCCCTCTCCTCCTGGCCGTTGCTCCGTGGGTGTGCCACGGAAGTGAAACAGACCCTGCTGCCGAGGTCTTGGATGTACTGCATGAAGGTGTGGCTTGTGAACTGTGTGCCGTTGTCAGTGATGAGCCTGTTTGGCATACCAAAACGGCACACTAGCCACTTGAAGAACTTGACGGCTGACTATGCTGTCACCTTCCTCACTGCTTCCACCTCTGGCCACTTCGTGAACTTGTTGATCACAATGTACAAGTATTCAAAGCCCCCGACAGCACGAGGGAAAGGGCCCAGGATGTCGAGCCCCCAGACTGAGAATGGCCGGGAAAGAGGAATTGTTTGAAGGGCTTGAGCTGGTTGATGGAGCTTCTTTGAATGGAACTGACACGCTTCACACTTGGTTACTAGTGCCGTTGCATCCTGGAGGGCAGTGGGCCAAAAGAAAACTTGCTGGAATGCCTTGCCGGCAAGGGCCCTTGACCCTATGTGGGAGCCACATATGCCTCCGTGTATTTCTGCCAACAGCTCCAGTCCTTCCTCCCGGGGAAAGCAGTTCAATTTTACACCGTTCGGTCTCTTCCTGTACAGGACGTCATCGACGAACTGATACATGGCAGACCGACGGGCTACTTTCTCCGCTTCTTCCTGCTCCTCAGGAAGTTCCCCTGTTTGGAGGAATCGGACGGTATGCTGTGCCCATGCCGGAGCCTGGGGCTCGACGGCAAGGACCAAAGGCATTTCTTCTGCCATGGGAGCGGCCGTCTCTACGGCCAGGGCTTGACGGCCTACTGGAACCAGTCGCTCCCCGGCAGGCTCAGAATCCGCGGCAACATCCTTGCCGGCGGCCCCTAGGGGCTTAGCGAGAAAGTACTTGCCGGGGCCTGATTTCCTCCGTTTATTCTGCTTTGTTGATGGTTTGACGGACGGTTGAGTTAACCGAAGCAAAAAGGTACCTGGTTCCACAGCTAGCTTGAATGCAGCGCGTTTTGACAAGTAATCGGCGATGTTGTTCTCTGCTCGGGGAACGTGCTCTGCTTGTATATCGTCAAAGCGCTACTCCAACTTCCTCACCTCATCTAAAGTAGGTCTCCATCAACGGGCTCTGATAATCTTTGTTGACTTGTCTGACGACAAGCTGTGAATCGCCCCTAACGATGAGCTTCTTGACCCCGAGGTCCACCGTGATCCTGAGGCCGGCAGGCAACCCCTCGTACTCAGTAGTGTGGTTGGTGGACATCTCCCTGGGAAAGTGTATCTAGATTACATACTTGAGGTGCTCTCTGGTGGGTGCGACGAGCAGCAAACCAGCACCGGCGCCTTGCAGCGAGAAAGCCCCGTCAAAGTACATGATCCAGTTGTGACTTCCTTCCTTGCCAAGGAGGTCGGTCTCCTAGATTTCCTCGTCAGGCGTTGAGGTCCATTCTGCAATGAACTCTGCCAAGACTCTGCTCTGGATTGTCGAAGTACTTTCAAACTTCAAACCAAAGCTCGAAAGCTCCATGGCCCACTCCACAATCCTTTCGGTTGCATCTGGGTTGTGCAGTATCCGTTGTAACAGGAGGCGGGTGACGACGGTGATTTCATGTGCTTGGAAGTAGTGACGCAGCTTCCTCGAGGCCATAAGAAGGCCGAAGAGCAATTTCTGCACACCAGAGTACCTTGACCTAGCCCCCTGCAGGAGGGAGCTGACAAAGTAAACCGGGTGCTGCATCATCTTCTTCTGCGGCACCACCTCATTTGATTGCATGGGGCATGTCCTGATGGCGTCATAACTCCACCAGGGCCTCGCCTTGCCGGCATCGGGCCCTGCCGGGGGAATCTCTAGCTTGCCATCTTCCAGTCCCGCCGTCGCCACTGCCTCTTTACTGACCTCCTTCTGCACACTAGCTCGACACTGACCACTTGATTCATCGCCACCAGATACAGCAGCAACGACTCTTGTGGTTTAGGCGCAACCAGTATTGGTGTAGAGGAAAGGTATTTCTTCAGATCCTGCAACGCCGCCTCGGCCTCTGGAATCCACTCCATCGGGCCTGCCTTCTTCAAGATCTTGAAAAAGGGAAGGGCGCGCTCAGCGGACTTGGAGATGAATCTGCTCATGGCAGCAACGCAGCCAGTGAGCCGACACACATCCTTGATCTGCTTGGGTGCCTTGATCTGCTCAATGGCCTTGATTTTGTCTATATTTGCCTCGATCCCATGATGTGGAATGAAGAACCCGAGAAGTTTGCCGGACGGAACGCCAAAGATTCTCAGGGCTCAACTTGAGGTTGATCTTGCGCAGGTTGGCAAACGTCTCTTCTAAGTCTTGCACAAGAGTTTCCTTGTCCTTGGTTTTGACCACTATGTCATCCATATAAGCTTCCATATTTCTATGTAGCTGGGGCTCAAATCCAATTTGGACTGCTCTTGCAAACATTGATCCAACACTCTTCAACGCGAAAGGCATCCATAAAAAGCAATACGTACCACATGGGGTGATGAATGCTGTCTTCTCTTTGTCTTATCTTGTCATGAAGATTTGGTGGTAACCCGACTAGGCGTTGATGAATGATAATAGATCACACCCGACCGTGCAGTCTACAATCTGGTCGATGCGCGGCAATGGGAAGGGGTCTTTAGGACAAGCCTTATTGATATCTATGTAATCAATACATAGCCTCCATTTCTCGTTTGCCTTGCGCACCACCACTGGATTGGCCAACCACGTTTGATGGAGCACTCCTCTCACTAAGCCTGCCGCTTCCAACTTCCTGATCTCCTCTGTGATGAATTCCTGCCGTTCTAGAGCTTGCTTCCTGACCTTCTGCCGGACAGGTCGCGCATGGGGACATACAGCGAGATGGTGCTCAATCACTTCCCTGGGAACGTCGGGGATGTCAGATGCTTGCCATGCAAACACATCGACATTCGCCCGCAGGAAAGTGACGAGCACGCTTTCCTATTTGCTGTCGAGGGTGGAGCTTATGGTGAAAGCCCCTCCCGTGCCATCCTCCTTGACGGGCACCCTCTTGGTCTCTGGTGGTGCAGCTCTGGATTTCTTGCTCTTGCTAGTAGAGCTCTCTGGCACGTCCTCAACAGTAGCACAACACTCCGAAGAGGTGCGCTTGCCGGAGTGGGTGCGAGTGGTCCTGCCGGTCTTGTTCTTCCCTCCTAGGACTTCGGCGGCAGGAGCTGGCGCCTTGGTGGTAGCTGCTGCAACCGCTTCCCGGTAGAGTAGGTCGGCGCAAATCAGCGCATCCTTCTTGTCGCGGGGAACGGTGATGATGGTCATCGGCCCAGTCATCTTTAGCGTGTTGTAGGCGTAATGTGATGCCGCGATGAACTTGGCTAGTGCCTGGCGGCGAGAATCCCATTGTAGGGCAAGGGAATCTCGGCTACATCGAAGACAATCTTCTCCGTCCTGTAGTTCAGCTCGCCTCCAAACGTCACAGGCAGCGTGACCTTGCCCTTCGGCTGACTCCTTCCCGGGTTGACCCCTTGAAACGTACCCGTCTCCTCGAGGTGTCCATCAAGAATTTATAGCATTTTGATCACAATGGGTGAGATCAAGTTCAGACCGGCCCCGCCGCCAACCAGCATCTTGTTCACCTTCAGGTTGCGTATCGTTGGTGAAACCAACAATGGAAAACACCCGACCACAGTTGTCCGATCAGGGAGGTCCTCCGCATCAAAGATGACGGGCGTGCTGGACCACTTGAGCGGCTTGTGAGCATCGAACGATGGCTCTGCTGCTGTGATCTCATGCGCCCACTGCTTGAGCTGGCGGTGAGAAGTATGCGGCAAGGCGCCACCATCGATGCACATGGCCTCTGTAGCCTTCTGGAACTCATGCTCGCTGGACTCGTCGTCCTCGTCATGATCGTCGTCTTCCTGCTTCTTGTTGCGGCCTCGAGCGGGCCTCTCTTGCTGGTTGTCCTTGCCGCGGTGGCCTCCTTGGCAGCCACGCTTCTTGCCGGATCCTTCGCACCATCCTAACCTTTCTCCTTGTCCCGCCTTGCATATTCGGCTTTGTGCTTTTCAGCAAGCAGCTCAACTTGTCGACAGTTCTAGAGGTCGTGGCCCTTGGTGCGGTGGATCTTGCAATACTGCTTGTCGGAGCCCCCAAGGCCCGGCAAGCGGCGCACCCGGCAATCTCCTTGCCGGGATCATCTTCCTTGGCCTTCTTGGTGGCGCCGGTGTCGTTGGATCCCTCGACGGCAAGCACGGCCTTGCCCTTACGTTTCCTGTTGCGACGCTGACCCTTCTCCGTCGGGGCGGTGGTATCTTTGTCGGTGGAGTCGGTTTCTGCACCGGCGTCTTCGCCGGGGTACTTCCTTCCCTCTTCAGCCCGGGCGCATCAATCAGCCAAAACGTAAAGTTCGGCCACGTCCTTGACCTTGTTCATTGCTAGCTCTTCACGCATCTTGCAGTTATGCACATTCTGATGGAATGCGCTGATCACGGCGGCAGGATGAACATCCGGGATGTTGTATTGCACTCGGTTGAACCTCTGTATGTACTTGTGCAGGTTTTCGCCTTCCTTCTAGGGAATGATATGAAAATCACGCGCCTGGCCATGAGCTTGGTGGCCTCAAGTGAAGGCCCCAACGAACTCATGACACAGATCTGACCAAGAGGAAATGGAATCCGCCGGCAAGTGCATCAACCAAGACATGACATTGGGTTTCAGGGCCAACGGGAAGTAGTTGGCAAGCACCTTGTCATCACGAGCTCCAGCGGCTTGCATCGCGATGGTGTAGATGCTGAGGAACTCTGACAGATGGGTCTTGACATTGTACTTCTCGCCAACGTCGGGCTTGAACGTGGGGTGGGACAGCCACTGGAACTGCCGCAGCTCACGGGTAAAGGCTGGGCAACCCACCTCTTAAGGTAGGCCCTCGGAGCCTCCCGGTGCTGGGTGGTCCATAGTGGGCCCCGCCCGCCTATGTGACTGGTGGCGCATATCGCGCCGGCGCTCGATGGTGGTTCGAGCGTCTTCATGGGCTCGCTCCCGAAGGACCTGGCATTGGTCGTGGTGAGTCCGTGGGTCGGACGAAACTATGGAAATGTTATCACAAGCGTCATCACAACGGACCAACATCCATGGTGGCTGGCGTGGAGGAGGAGAGTGCACCGTGGCCGTGGCGCCTCCGGGCCCTCCACCGCTGGCGTGCAGTGGCTCGATGGACCACCGGCCTGAGGGCCCCGTCGGCCGTGGCCCGTCCTTGTTGGCGACGCCGACGAGGCTCCGGATAGTGGCTCTCCACTCGTCGAGCTTCTCCGGGGCAGGAGGGAAGTCGAGGAGCAGATGCGCGCGTGCAAAGCTTCTGCTGGCGTGGGTGGCGGCGAAAGCTGCGTGGACCGTGGCGCACTTCGACTTCTAACCACGTTAGAAGGAGCTCCGCCATGGCCCGGCGGCTGTGTGCCATTTTCTCTAGCACCTCGGAGGGCATGCTGACCTCCTTTGTCACGCAAATGATGCACATGACCCTCCCCACAGCGGTATCTACGGTCACCGGTGTGGTGACGCTGCTCGTCACGCACAACCTGGGAAGAGCGCGTTGTTGGCGCCAGAGTGGGCGTCCTGGAGGTCGCCACACCGCCCGTGGGTGGTACGGCGACGCCCCCGGAGGGTCCCGTGCCGCTTGTGGGGGGGCCATCTCTATCTCCCGATTTCGCGGTGTGTGGCCCGTCGCCTTGCGCACGAACAACACCGCTCGCCAGGCTCTGACTACCAGAGCGATGTTGGTGCTCGCGGGTTGCGCCTCGGGTTCTGTCTGCGACTGGCCCGCTACTCGCCCGCACCTGTACGGGTCGTCCGGCTCCCGATGAAACGACCGCCATGGCCGCCTTCTTCTTGGGAGCCATGATGATGAAGAACAGCTAGGCTGACTGCTAGACCAGATTGTCACAACTGCGCCCCCTACCTGGCGCGCCCGAGATGTCGGTGGAAGCGACACCTATGGGGTCACTGGGACCCCTTCTACGGTTGGCGGGCGCGAGGTTGTGCAAAGAGCAGGACTGACAGGAAGCACACAGATCGTTTACCCAGGTTCGGGCCGCGAAGATGCGTAATACCCTAGTCCTGCTTTGGTTGATGTATTTGAGTGTTCATGAGCTAGCTACGGGGTTCAACTTGCCCAAAAGAGCCGAATCCCTCTCCTGGACGCCTCGGGCCTCCTTTTATAGGCGAAAAGGGGTTGCCACAGTGGCACACAGGAGGTGGAAAGGTCTACAGTCAATGAGCCTATCCTTTGGGACCGTCGGAGAAACGCATTTAATGCGCTGCCGACGTGCCCCTTGCTTTATCGGGGATGCCAAGGAAGCACGTCCCAGCCGTTGCCGCCTCTCCTGGACTGGACACGCGTCCGAGCTGATGAGGCATCGTGGCGCCACATTGGCTGGCTGCTGGGCTGGCGTGGTGGAGGGGCCTTCATGAAGGGTCGCGTGCCGCCACGCAGGTTCTTGCCGAGTCGGTGTAGAGGCCGCCCGTCGCCACGTAGGTGCCTGCCCAGCTGGTTTAGATAGCAGCTGCTTGGGGACGGTGATGGAGTCTTGGCTGGCGCAGGCCTGGCAGTGGCCCCGCTCATGCCCTCAGCAAGGCCCTTGTCGAGGCCCGGCAAGGGTATTGCCGTGGCATTGTAGTCGTCCCCGGCAAGGGTTTTTACGGGGGCCTTGTGGATTTCCTCGGCTAGGATGCCGCCGAGGGTCACCGTCTTCCGGTCCTCATCTGATCTCACACGTTTATGATATTGACGAAGATCTGCATGCCACCACAGAGGTGCCTCCCGAGCCTTGGTTCCAATGTAGTTGGTTGGTTGGAGCCTGTGGGCTCAAGGGTGGCTTGCTCTGCTGGCATTGGGCAAGTTGCCCCAGCAAGGCTCTTGCTGGGGCCGTGGAGGCTGCCTCGGCAAGGATCTTGCCGTGGGAGTCCAGCTCACCCTCTTCCTCTCCTGCGCTTCTGGTCTTCGCGTTTCCTTGGTTGTCTCATACTTTGGCTTTTCTCTGGCTTCCCTCCTCTGCCCTGCTAAGTGTGGTCGTGGTGTGCGCGGCTCTGACTGCCCGTGCACAAGTAAGGGGGTCAAAAGAAGAGCCCCTACTTTTGTACACCGACAGGCTGGATTCTTTGGACGCCATTGTTCAGAAACACGTCGACCTGGCCACAAAAGCCATTGCAACTTAGCCTTCGTTCGATGGGCCGGTGCCCTGAGTCGAGGAGGTGTACGTCGTGTATGGATGCATCTCTTCTTCTTGCCTCCTGTAACTAGCACCGCATCGTCTCGTGGCCTTAATGATTTATTAGTATAGTACTCCCGCCGTTGCCAAATATAAGTCTTTCTAGAGATTCCAGCAAGTGACTACATACAGAGTAAAATGAGTGAATCTACACTCTAAAATATGTCTACATACATCCGTATGTTGTATTCCATTTGAAATATCTAAAAGGCTTATATTTAGGAACGGAGGGACTATATGGCATTTTTATTCCAGCCGTAACATTTTCACTGTGAGGAGGGGCCGCGGTTGGGCAAACCGACCATCGGCAAATCCCCACCCCGCCCACCGGGCGTCGGCTGAGTTTAGAATTAGAAGAGAGAAACGAGGGAGAAGAGCTAGCTGTAGCACGACGCTTTTGTCCGATGGGACTCATGTTGATAGAATAGGAGTACTGAGCACTCATACCTCTTCTTTTTTAGGGAAAAAGTAGTCGTATGTCTAGTCCCACTAGTTGGGTGCGTGCGACCTATACCTGTCATCACTTTAGGTCTCCTTTTCGAATTGCAGCTACGCTTCACAGTACATATTTTTTCACGCATTTATCCTCCTATATGTACTCCTAGGCTATTTGCACGTGCTCCCTTTCGCCGACATGTGGGACATAGAGCATCTGGGTCGTAGTGCATGCATGACTTGGAGCATATGCCAGGGTACTCTACATTTCAGACCTCACGAATTACATGCAAACCCCCGCAGAAGAATAAATAAATGAATGAATGAATTACTACATGAAACCGGATTATTTTCATAGAAACCGAAGCACGTTCATTAAATTTTGGACATAACACGTTTATAAAAAACGACCGAACCTAAACCAGTGTAAGGGCCTCTTTGATTCGCAGGATGCTGAAGACACAGGAATGGGGAAAGTATGACAGTGATGAACCGAGACGAGGAGAACTCTAACTTAGATAGAGGTTAGAGTTAGATTCTAACCCTGAACTAACCCTGAACGAACTTTAAACCAAAGAGGTGTATGGATGGCAGGGTTAGATTGATCATAAATGCTCTTTCTCAATCATTTGACTACTTTGGACCCTATTTCCTGCCGGATTTGTTGTGGCCAGATCTTGTGTGGCCTCCTCCCGCTCACAATTGACATAAACGAACCATCTTTACAAATCAAGCATGCAAAACATGATAAATTTTACTTTGTCCATACAAATGAGATATCCCACTTAAACATACAAGTCGTCAATCAAGCTTCACAAAAAATACACTCCATGAAACAAAGCATGAGCTAACTCATCACATAAGTCATTCACGATAGGGAGGGAGCCCAGAGCCCGTCACGCACCCAGGGAGGAGCTCTTCATCATCGCTCTGGAGGAAGGCTCTGTAGAGCCCAAGCCCCGGGAACCCCTTCGACGCTGGTGCTTGCGAGTTGAGGTCGACACTGGCATGGGTAGCAGGGCTGCTTGCCGATGACTGTGAACCGAATCTTTGGGACTCTAGAAATAATGCAACCCTGAAACTGAAATACCTAAGGTGAACTGAATATTTGGGCCTCTAGAAATAATGCAACCCTAAAACTGAAATACCAAGAAAGGTGAATTGAACATTTGGGACTCTAGAAAGATTTATTACCTCCTCAACCAGCATCAAACAATTCCACGCATGCACCACAAATCTATACCAAGTTTAATCAGGAACTACTTTTCCAAATCAGAATTAGCGCTAGAGCGAGCAAGGTTAATGATATGGCTGTGAGATAGAGAAGGAATGAACAAACTCACCCCTCTCGTGACCTCCCTGGTAGATGCGCTGTCATCGCGCACGATAGAGGGAGAAAAACTACCGGTGAAGGGGGAGTGGGGCGAGCTTCGAAGGCCGGAGGGAGAGGGCTGCCGGAGGAGTACGACGGAGGCCGGAGGGAGAGGCGGCCAGAGGAGAGAGAGAGAGAGAGAGAGAGAGAGAGAGAGAGAGAGACAGAGAGCGGCGGAGCGGCGCTTGGGCGGGCGGCCCGATGGCAAACAGAGAGGAGTCATGCGAGGGGGCGAAGGGAGAGATCTGGTGCGGGCAGGGGAGATTTTTTTAGTTCTTGTATGAAGGGTGCATGAGCCCAAGAGGTCCCTTCTCGACCCACTTTTTGGTGTTTGGTACAGTGTATGGAAGGTGCATAGCACAAATACACTAGAAGCATGCATGAAGAGGGTTGTTGAGTTGAGCATGCATGAAGAGGGAACAGCTATGCAGAGACGAGAACGCAACCATACACACCCGAGGAGAACGAACCCAATCAGATTCTCTCCACTAGGGCAAACTAGCTCAAACTAACCCCTCTTGTTTGGATAATTTGAGGCTATTTCAACCCAAAATAGATCTAACTCAGGGATCCAAACAAAGAGTAGTATTGTACATGCTATAGTCTGGACCCTAGCACATTGTTTTTTATGGCCATATCACCACATTGTTTTCTACTGCTGGTTCACTGGGCTGCCGTGCTTCACAATGCTGGTTCACTGGGCTGTCGTGGTTCGCACTCCTCCGACGTGAGTAGTAGTACTAGTATATACCACATGATTCTTTTCTCCTTCTTACAACGTATGAAAGGATCGAGAAGAGGTGTCTAGAGGGGGGGCGAATAGACTAAGTAAGAAAAGTTGTAGTTTTTAACTTCTTTAAGTTGAAGTGGAGTTTTGGCACAAGTTTAAACATTCACAATACATATCAAGCAAGCATGACAAGAGTATATGAGTAGCAGAAAGTAAAGCATGCAAGTTGCAAGAATGTAAGGGGATGGGATTGGAGTGTGCAAACGCAATTAGAGACACGGAGATTTTTGGCATGGTTCCGATAGGTGGTGCTATCATACATCCACGTTGATGGAGACTTCAACCCACGAAGGGTAACGGTTGCACGAGTCCATGGAGGGCTCCACCCACGAAGGGTCCACGAAGAAGCAACCTTGTCTATCCCACCATGGCCGTCGCCCACAAAGGACTTGCCTCACTCGAGTAGATCTTCATGAAGTAGGTGATCTCCTTGCCCTTACAAACTCCTTGGTTCAACTCCACAATCTTGATGGAGGCTCCCAAGTGACACCTAGCCAATCTAGGATACACCACTCTCCAAGAGGTAACAAATGGTATGTTGACGATGAACTCCTTGCTCTTGTGCTTCAAATGATAGTCTACCCAACACTCAACTCTCTCTCACAAGATTTGGATTTGGTAGAAAGAAGATTTGAGTGGAAAGCAACTTGGGGAAGGCTAGAGATCAAGATTTATGTGGTTGGAATGGAATATATTGACCTCAACACAAGTGTAGGTGGTTCTATCTCAGAAAATGTATGTTGGAAGTGTAGGCATGTTATGATGGCTCTCTCCACGAATGAAGAGTGGGTGGAGGGGTATAAATAGCCTCCACACAAAATCTAACCATTACACACAGATCACCAGACTCGGTGGGACCGAATCATGAAACTCGGTCAGACCGATTTAGTTCAAAATGTGAACGTCAGGATTTTCGGTGGGACCGACATGATCAACTCGGTGGGACCGACATGATCAACTCGGTGGGACCGATGTGCTAGGGTTAGGGTAAAGCCTCAACTCAGTTTGACTGATTACACAAACTCGGTGGGACCAATTTGGGTAATAAGCGAAACAGAGAGTTGGGCAAGCAAACTCGGTGGGACCGATTGCATACCTCGGTGGGACCGAAATTATTGCAATAGGCAACAGAGAGTTTGCAAGACCATCTCGGTTAGACCGAGATCCCATCGGTGAGATCGAATTGATTAGGGTTTCTGGTAGAGGCTATGTCAAGAGAACTCGATGGTGCCGGATAGAAAGTTTTGATGGGGCCAAGTTTGACTTTTGGTTTGGGACAAATGTGGATATGAGAAAGTGGTTGAGGGCTTTGGAGCATATCACTAAGCACTTTGAGCAAGGAAGCCATTGAGCAACACCTCATCCCCTCTTAATAGTATTGGCTTTCCTATGGACTCAATGTGATCTTGGATCACTAAAATAAAATGTAGAATCCTGAGCTTTGAGCTTGAGCCAATCCTTTGTCCTCAGCATCTTGAAGGGGTTCCGCATCCTCTAGTCCTTGCCACTCAATTGTTGAACTTATCTGAAACATACTAGGTAGAAGCATTAGTCCAACAAGAGATATGTTGACATTAATTACCAAAATCACCCAGGGAGCACTTGTGCTTTCAATCTCCCCCTTTTTGGTAATTGATGGAAACATACATCGAAGCTTTAGATAAAGATATAGAGAATAACAAGTAAAGCTTTGGAAAGACATGTAACATGCATAGGCTCCCCCTACATGTATGCAATCATGTAAATATGGAATATAGGATCAAGTGAATGCATAAGTATGACAGAGTAAGTAATGTGTTACATGTATCTTGGCTATATGCATCAGAGCAAATGATGTGAATATAGGAGATGTACCTTCATGCTCATGAGTCCTTCTTGCAAACAGTATGTACATCAGCAAGAAATCCTCATACACATGAGTGTGATGCATATACTTACCTTGTGGTCTTGAGTTGGCTTAGGAAGGAATGAACCTGAGTAAACAAGGTTAGATAACACATATACATCTACTAGCCAGAGGGAACAAAAGAAACCACAAGAGTACCAAGACTGGGATGACATGTAGAGAGTGAGTACTGAGTACCCTATTGGATATGGACATATCCCCAAAGCTAAAGATGTGCAACAAATTCAAGGATTTCCTTCCCTTAGATGTCTTGATCCCCCTGAATCTAGCATGGGATACTGGGAAAAGATAGGGAAGAGAAAATCAGAGCAAAGAAAATAAACAGAGCTAATGCAAACAATCAACTATGAACATGTCTTTCCCCTCTTAAAGACATGTGACTTCTCTCCTCTTGAACACCAAGCATCTGGGGTTTCTTACACTCTCCCCTAACTATTCTCCCCCCTATAGAAATGATTAAGCTTTGATATGATATCTCCCTCCCCCTTTGACATCAATTTTCAAGAAGGGTTCTTCTGGATTTTTGTTACAAATGGGTTTGGTCCTTGAGTCACAAAGCAAAGCAGCAAGTCGAATGTGATGCTGGTAGAGGACAAGAATCATTGAGTGGAGCTGGAGCAAAAAGAATGCAGGAACAAGTGGCAAGCTATCTTTCCTATAGTGAAATCGGTAACACCGAGTTGTGTGCTTCGGTGGCACCGAAAGGATTCAGTTGGACCGAAGGAAACAAACCGGTGTGACCGAGTTCATCACAGTGAAAACACTTGTCATCTCAGCTCACTAGGCAGGTAAAATCTCACAAGGATTTGCAAGGAATTTGCTGAAAGATTTGCAATGAATTGGATGCATTGAAAAGAAAAAAAAAGGAATCTAGATGAAGTTTTTTTTGAAAGGGGAAACAAATATGCATGATACAAATGCAAGAGCACAGAAAAACACAAGAGAACTTCATCTAGAATTGGTCAGCGACAATGTCGCCTATGTTAGAGTATATTGACTTAGGAGTCAAGTGAGATCACTTGATCATAGGTCATACTCATAGTTTTAAGCTCAAAATGGGGTTACCATTTTTAGTTTAAGCATCTTGATGTATTCACATCTTGTTGAGTTGCTTTGACCCATGACTTGGAGTAAAGCTTCTCTAAGATGGAATAACATACCTTGGGTGTTGGTGTTGATCTTGATCATGTAGTTGGACTTGTGAGGGTTGCTCAAGGTTGATGTAGCTCATCAAGAGTTGGGAGCACCACTTGGAATTTGAGTTCATCTACGTACATGGGTTAGTCTTGCAAGGAAGAGCACTCGTTTATCCAAGAATTTATCAAAGGATATGTTTGAAGGGTTTCGTGCTTTGTCTTCAACCACCATTGTGTAGAGACTTGGTGATGTAGAAATTGCTCATGATGTGAGTGGGTTGCAATCTCATAGATTTAGATTCATCCAAGTACCTACAAGGGTTAGATAGCATGCAAGGGTGCAAATATATCCAAGACATAAATAACAACATGAAAGAAATATCAAGGATTAGTCAAGGGCTCATGCCTTGCATGTATCCAAATGGAGTTTATACTCCAAGTTTGAAGCATCAATGATGTTCAATTCGGATCTCAAATGGCAAAAGACTTTCTCATCAAGCGGTTTGGTGAATATATCCGCCAATTTCTTATCGGTGCAAACATGCTTAAGATCAATATCCCCTTTGGCAACGTGATCTCGAATGAAATGATGACGAACTTCAATATGCTTAGTTTGAGAATGTTGCATGGGATTGTGAGCAATCTTGATAGCACTTTCATTGTCACAAAGCAATGGAACATGTTTCACATATATGCCATAGTCCTTCAAAGTTTGGGTCGTCCAAAGTAATTGAGCACAACATGAACCAGCGGCAATGTATTCCACTTCGGCGGTGGATAAGGATACCGAGTTTTGTTTCTTGGAAGACCAAGACACAAGAGATCTACTAAGAAATTGACAAGTACCCGAAGTGGACTTTCTATCAACCTTGTCTCCGGCATAGTCCGAATCGGAGTAACCAACAAGATCGAAAGAAGACCTCTTAGGATACCAAATGCCAAAATTTGGTGTGTATTAAGTATCGCACTATCCTTTACACAGCCTTAAGATGACATTCTTTAGGAGCCGCTTGGTATCGTGCACACATGCACACACTTAGCATAATATCGGGACAAGAGGCACATAGATATATCAATGGTCCAATCATGGAGCGGTAAACCTTTTGATCAACCGGTGCACCATATTTGGTAAAATCAAGATATCCACTAGTAGGCATGGGTGTAGTCATACCTTTGCATTATTGCATGTTGAACTTCTTGAATAAGTCCTTGGTGTACTTTGTTTGAGAGACAAAGGTACCTTCCTTAGTTTGCTTGATTTGCAAAGCGAGAAAGAATTTGAGTTCACTCATCATAGACATCTCAAGCTTCTCTGACATTAGCTTTCCAAACTTCTCACTAAAATGAGGGTTAGTCGAACCAAATATTATATCATCAGCATAAATTTGGCACACAAATAGTTCTCCATTAACCCTTTTAGTAAAAAGAGTAGAATCTATTTTTCCAATTTCAAAGCCTTTTTCAATAAGGAACTTGGTCAAGCATTTATACCACACTCTAGGAGCTTGTTTAAGACCATAAAGAGCTTTGTGAAGTTTGTATACATGATTAGGTTTCTTAGGATTGACAAAGCTGGGAGGTTGCTTAACATAAACTTCCTCCTCAATTTCACCATTTAAAAAAGAACTTATAATGTCCATTTGGTACAAGGTGATATCATGGTGATTAGCATAAGCAAGTAAGATGTGAATGGACTCAAGTCTAGCAACGGGGGCATATGTCTCACCATAGTCCATACCTTAGCCGCCACTGAGCCGACCGGATCACCAGGACGGACCAAGGAGTGAGGGGCTACGTGATCAGTTAGGCTCCTGAGTCGCGATGCTCGGGAGTCCCCCTTGACACGCAAACAGCTTATAAAAAGGAGAACTGGTAGTAGGTCTAGTGTTCTACATCGGTAGGGCCCGACCCCGTGCATACCTCAGCCGCCATTGGGCCGACCGGATCACTAGGACGGACCAAGGAGTAAGGGGCTACATGGTTAGTTAGGCTCCTGAGTCGCGATGCTCAGGAGCCCCCCTTGGCGTTCAAATGACCTTCGTACCTTGGCTCCACTTGGGAGGGTGTGCGACAACCAGGTCTGAGGCACCTGGCAGGGTGCCGTACACTTGGGCGTGACCCGAGCGCAGCCCCCATGCCCAGCCCCCTCGCGCGAGTCTCCCAAGGGGAGGTGTTGCGATGAGGCCGGACACCAAGCTCGGAGGCTCCCTGAGGTTGATACGGCCACGAGGCCGCCCTTAGTTGTTTATCACCAGGACGGACCATGGCGCTTCCGCACTTGCGTGGGCATAGCCACTCCTCAGCAGTGTCGACTGCCAGCGCGGAGCATGGTTCTTCCACTTGTACGTGGGAGGGGACTCCCTACTGCGGAGAGCCCCCGGGGCGTGTACAGCCCCGCCCTGACACGTGCCTTGCATGGCAGGGCTGGACTAGGTGTATCTGGGCACTCGTGAGCTAGCGTGGGACTCACGAGGCCCTACCTCAAGGCGGGTTGCGCCTGGTCTTTGTTCTAGATGGCTGCGGCGTTCCTGCGAGATGGTTAGACAACCTGTGCCGAGTGGATTTCCTAAGGTTATCGCATGAGAAGGCCAAGCAGCAACGACCCTAGGAGGTGACGTGAACGGGGCCGGCCCGCCAGATAGAGCTCAGCCTTTAGATTTATCGACGCTGCAGGGACGGGCCCGAGCACAGACGTTGTGCCTAGTCTTCTTATGCGGAGGATCCTGAAGAAAGACCATCGGCACGCGGCTCCCTTGGTGGGCGACAATCAAGCAGGTGATAACCATAGATAGATTATGCATGAGAAGCAACTAGCTCAGGTAAATGCGAGGATAATACATGCTACTGGGTTGGACCTGACCGGCCTAGGGTTGATGCAGCCCGAGGGGCGCTCCCAGCAGAGTGAACTAAAGATGCAAGCGGATACATGCCGCAGGGACGGACCCACACTGCCTGGGGATGATGCAGCCCAGGGGGCGCTCCCAGCTAAATGAACTTGGAAAGATGTCACCTGGTTTGGTTGCCGAAGGAGTGCTGGGGTAGCTGAAGACACGTAGCGAAGAAGTCGTTTCTCACAATCCGCCAAGGCCCTGAGCCTCGGGAGGCTCTGGAGGCTCAGGTGGCCTCCGGAGGACCGTCTCCATCTCCACCAAGACCGCATGGTGCCTGGCCTCCTGACCTGCCAGGACGCCCCGCAGACTACGCTGGAAGGTGGAAGCCATGCTTGGCAGGCCAAACGGCATGCGAACGTAACTATGAGGCGGCCTTCACACCGGCCAGCACGCGAAGGCGAGAAGCGCACCTGCGATGCGGCCCTGTTGAGCCCTGGGATGTCGATCAGACGCGCAGCTCACCACCCTCGCCTGGGTGGGGAGCGACGCCAGGTGGGCGGCGATCACCGCATATTGCTCTTGCTTCCTGAAGCTACTGGGATTTCTTGGTGATGAACTCCTGAGCGTCGGGCACTCCACGCTCAGTGTCCTCCTGAGGGAAATGTGCTGCGAACCACGCCTCCATGTGGTGCCCGAGCGCCTCCCTCGTTATGTTGGCAAGGTCCGAGGCCCTCCAGAAGAGAGCCCTCGAGCCCTGCCAATGGAGGGCGCCGGGCACGCCTCCCTATACGAGGGAGGGAGGCTGTCGGATTTCGGGTTCCGGCAAAACCCTTAAGGTTCGAACACTGGGATGCGCGCAAAGATCTCCCCTTACGAACTCACGCCCATGACCTTGCCACGATCTCAAAGGCAGGCTCGACGAACTCACAACACAAGGGGCACAAGATTTATACTGGTTCGGGCCACCATTGCGGTGTAATACCCTACTCCAGTGTGGTGGTGGTGGATTGCCTCTTGGGCTGATGATGAACAGTACAAGGGGAAGAACAGCCTCCTAAGGAGAGGTATTCTCGTGCTTGGTGAACTAGTGGTTGTCTGGTTCGATTTCTCCTCTAATGTGGTGGCTAGTCCTATTTATAGAGGACCTGGTCCTCTCCCCAAATATTGAGCAGGAAGGGAGCCAGCAACGGCCAATTTGAAAGGGGACAACTAGTACAACTTATCCTGACAAAAGTAGTCTTCGCCTGCCAAAAGCTCTGGTGGTGACGCTGCCTTGGGCTCCACGGTGACCTCCGTCCTGCCGTCTTGCTGGTCTTGGTCTCGTTGCACCGATATGAAAACCTTTGCTTGACGCCTCGGTACTCTGCGTCTGCGCTTGCCTCCTTAGCACCAAATAGGAAACAAGGACACTGTGCACGCTGGCACCCGCCTGGTCTCGATCGTCATGGCTCACATCATGCCTGGCCTTGATCTCTCCGCTCCTCATGAGCCAGCCCGGTGAGGCCGCTCCCGAGGAGGTCTTGTGTCATTCTCCTCGCGTGGCTTGGCCCCTCGAGAGGGTCTTGAGTCCTTCTTGGTGAAGATGGGCTGTACATGCCCGCTCGCAGAGCCACGCCGTGGGCCGCAAGCAGGCAAGTCTGGGGACCCCCGTTCCCAGAACACCGACAGAGGCGCCCCAGGCGCTGGCGCATATCCTAAAGTGGCGCCGCTGGAGGTGCCGCTCCCTTGTGGCCTAGTGCGGAGTAGCTGCTTCTTCTTCTTGGGTTGGCCTCAGGAGGGTACTGCACACCCGAGCTGTCAGGGTCTTCGATTGATGCAGCTTGGAAGGTGCGCTCGAGGGAGCACACTGCATCTCTTTCTTTGTAGGGGACCGTGATGATTCCGTCGCTTCCCATCATCTTGAGGATGTTGTAGCCATGGTGGGTGACTGCCATGAATTTGTTCAGTGCTGGGTACCCAAGGATGGCGTTGTACGACAGGAGGATGTGGGCGACATCGAAGTCGACGAGCTCGGTGTGGTAGTTGTCACGCTGACCGAAGGTGACAGGGAGGGGAACTACCCCTACCGGGGTGGTGGAGCCATCTGTCACTCCTGAGAAAGGCTTGGTGGGCTGGATTTGATCGTATGGCACTTGAAGGCTGTCGAACGTTTTGACGGACAGGACACTGAGTCCCGCGCCGCCGTCAATGAGGGTCTTAGTGACTTGGACATTGCTGATGACAGGTGAACAGAGCATCGGGAGGACGCCAACGGTTACCGCGCATTTGAGATGGTCCGCCGAGCTAAAGGTAATGGCATACTTGGACCACCTGAGCGGGCACGTAGCCTGGAGCTTGGGGAGGGCTACATTCACTTCGCGGGAGAACTGCTTGAAGATGCGCTGGGAGGCAGGGGCCTAAGCGCCACCCAAGATGCAGGTGATGGCGCGCGGCTCCTGGAAGCCCCCAACCCCTTCATCCTATTGATGGTCGTTGTTCCTTCTTGGCAACGACAGTGGAGGGAGACCAGGGTTGCCCTGAGGACGATCCTCACGAGGCTGGTCCTGCCAACGATCCTCGCGAGGCTGGTCATGCCACTCTTGGCGGGGCCCACAGTCGTCCCAACGTCCTCCATCTCATCCACTTCCTCGGTCGTAGCCCCGGTCGTTGCGCTCGGGGCGTCGACTGAAGCGTCCATCTCGGATGGCCCTGAGCTCTTGACAATCGTTGGTGTTGTGTGTGCGCATGTTGTGGAAGGCGCATAATGTATGGCTACCCTTGGTCGACTCGGGAATATCTCGGCCGCGCGTGGTGTCCGGTTCTGCTATGAGCACGACCACCCCCTTGCGCTTCACGTCCTTGTCCTTGGCGTCCCTGTGCTGCCACGACAAGTGGCACATGGCCCTGCCGCAGCAAGCGATCATGACGTGGTGGTGCTGGAAGCGGTGGGGCATCTTCTTGCGGACGGGGAACCTCCTGGCAACTTCCTTCTTCGCGCGCGGGCACATGACACGGAGGATCACGCCACTGGGCCGCACATCTTGGAGCGAGGACGCCGTCTTGACACGGGGGAGGTTGAGGCTCTCCCTGAGCCGCATCTTGGTGCTGAGGGGTGGGGGCACCCTGTAAGCCACATCACCCGCAGCCGGGGGCGGGCAAGGTAGCGAGAGGGATGGTGCTGGAGAGCCCCCACGGCACTGACGAGCTCGGCGATGCGGTCCAACCAGTCCTTGTAGAGGTTGTCAACAGGGCGGTAGCGCAGGAGCTCGCGTGCCATGGGCAGCGCGGCCTGCGCATCCGTGGGGGCGCGGCGAGCGTGAGACAATGAGACGAATAGAGTCAGCGACGGGTTGGCGGTGCGACTGTCCCGCTGCACAGAGGGGTGCAGCAAAGAGGCTTGCTGCTCGTTTGCCACCGGGACGGTGGCAGCGTTGGTGGCGGGTGACGGAGAGCGACGGGGAGGTCCGCGGAGAGGGGCTGTCTGAGCGACACGGGTGGCGAGAGCGGCCCAGCGCTCAGCGCGAGCCCGGCGAGCGTCGGCCATGAACTCGGAGCGGTGAAGCGTGGATCGACGAAGAGGAAAGCTTCGGCGGACCCCTACTTGGCATGCCAAATGTTGGATTTCAGGTTCCGGCAAAACCCTTGAGGTTCAAACACTAGGGTGCGCACAAAGATCTCTGCCCCTCCCTAGCTAGCACACTCTACGATCTCATGGCCTAGCTCGACGAATCCAAAGAACATGAGACACAAGATTTATACTGGTTTGGGCCACCATTGTGGTGTAATACCCTATTCCAGTGTGGTGTGGTGGATTGCCTCTTGGGCTGAGGATGAACAGTACAAGGGAAGAACAGCCTCGCGAGGAGAGGTGTTCTTGTGCTTGGTGTGGTTGAGTGGTTGAAGATCGGAATCCCCCTCCCTCCTATGGTGGTGGCTAGCCCTATTTATAGAGGCCCTGGTTCTCTTCCCAAATATTGAGCTGGAAGGGATCCCACAACCGCCAAATTCGAAGGGAGACAACTAGTACGAGCTATCCTGACAAAAGTAGTCTTCGCCTGCCAAAGGCTCTGGTGGTGATGCCGTATTGGGCTCCATGGTGACCTCCCTCCTGTTGGTCTTGGTCTTGTTGCAGCGATATGGAAACCTTTGCCTGATGCCTCGGGACTCCTCGTCTGGGCTTGCCCCTTTAGCTCCAAAGAGGAAACGAGGAAACTGCGCGCGCTAGCGCCCGCCTGGCTCTAGTCGTCATGGCTTGTGTCACAGGAACCTCGTGAGGTGCCCCTCGCCTTGATCTCTCCGCGCCTCGCGAGCCAGCCTGGCGAGGCCTCCCCTGAGGAGGTCTTGCATCGTCCCCCTCGCGAGGCTTGCCCCTCGCGAGGTTCTTGAATGTTTGCTGGTGAAGATGGGCCGAACAGGGCCGCTAGTGGAGCCACGCTGCGGGCCGCAGGCAGGCCAGTCAGGGGACCCCCGTTCGCAGAACACCGACAACAGCCTCCTGAGGAGAGGTGCTCTTATGCTCGATGAGGTTGTGCATATGAGGGTGGAATGGATCTAGTCCAGGATGAGATGCCTCCCTACGATGGTGGCTAGTCCTATATATAGAGGCCTGAGTCCTCTTCCCAAATATTAGGTGGGAAGAGATCCCACAACGGCCAATTTGAAGAGGGACAGCTAGTACAAGCTATCCTAAGAATAGGTGGTCTTCGCCTGCCAAAGGTTCTGGTGGTGACACTGTCCTGGGCTCCACGGTGACCTCCGTCCTACCGTCCTGCTGGTCTTGGTCTCGTTGCACAGATATGGAAACCTTTGCCTGATGCCTCGGGACTCCTCGCCTGCGCTTGCCTCTTTAGCACCAAAGAGGAAACGAGGACACTGTGTGCGCTGGCACTCGCCTGGCGCCCGCCTGACCTTGGTCGTCATGGCTTGCATCACAGGAACCTCGCGAGGTGCCCCTTGCCTTGATCTCTCCGCCCCTCGTGAACCAGCCTGGTGAGGCCGCCCCCGAGGAGGTCTTGCATCGTCCGCCTCGCGAGGCTCGGCCCGTCGCGAGGGTCTTGAGTGTTTGCTAGTGAAGATGGGCCGCATGGGGCCGCTGGCGGAGCCACGCCATGGGCCACAGGTATGCAAGTCTGGGGACACCCGGTCCCAGGACGCCGACAGTAGCCCCCGGGCCCAAGGCGTGCTCGAACTTGGCTTCGAGGCGAAGCCAAGGGGCAAGTATGGTGCGACGCAGGCCCCAACAGCCTGCGGCCTCGGTTGACGCGTGGCGATTGATGGGACGTGGGCGGCCCCACTTCCCCATGCAGCCTTGATATCCGCCTAGCTTGGCGGCCACCATGACTTACACAGTTATTCCCTAGTTGCTGGCGACGCACTTCTCCAATTCTTCCGCCTTCCAAAAGAACAACCTCCTCTCCCAACTTGACCTGAGCTCGACCCTCCTGATCACCATGGCGTCGAGATAAACGGAGAAGGGGAAGAAGAAGTCCCAGTCTACAACCGAGCCACCTCTGGGCATCGAACCCGCCATTGGTCGGTCGTTGGTGCTCAACTAGGAAGCCATGGACAAGGTCTGCCCAGCGCTCTCCACCGGCTTCAACGAAAGGGGGAAGATGGTGGCCTGGCCTGCATCCTGCGCTCAGTTGATAGGACAGCAACTGAGGTCCAATTCTCTATTGACGCCCTGTGGGCTGGCCTAGTTCCTCCCTTTTCCACCTTCTTCAACGCCATGCATTCACACTATCAGACCCATATGCTACACCTAGATCCCCAATCTGTTTCCCTTCTTACCGTTTTTGCCTTCGTCTGCAAGGCCATGGTGGGCATTGCTCCTTCCGTGGCCCTACTGCGCCATTTCTTCTCGTTGCACCTGACCGATCATCGAAAATGCTCGGGATGCCTGAGCTTCCAGGTCGTGGCTGCAACGCCAGACTCGGGGATTGACTTTGAGTTCCCACCATCTGCGAGCGGGTTTCGTACATGGTGCGTGTTCGTGGACATTGGTGTGCTCAACCCCCTGCTTTCGCCCCCTTTGGCGCCCGCTCTTCCCAGCTCCGGCTGGGGCCACGAGAAGCTTGCGGACACCCGCCTTGCCTTCGTCTGGCTCCGGTTGAAGAGGCTGAAAGATCTCGGCGTGACTGCGCCCATGGTGATGAAAGCCGTGTCGCCCCACTCCAGCGCCATTCTCGACCGATGTGGGCCCTGTCCCACGACCATGATCGCATGAGGTTTCAGGAGTTGAGGCTTCCGCTCGAGGCGTGAATAATGGTGCTCGAGGTCTTGACAAGCGACCCCTCGCCAGCTGATATGCTGTAGGAGGGCTGTCTTATGTACTGCTGCTCAAACAAGGTGGAGTTCGCGGAGCAGATGCCCCCCTTTGATGAATGGGGGCTGCGTCCAGTCGGCCTTGAAGGGCCCCGCGAGAACCCTGTCTCCGTGGTTCCCCTCCCTACTGCCAGCGCCGAACTTACCCTAAGAGTGGATGCAAGGGGGAGAGCACCGCTGGAGGCTGGAGGCGCGGGTGCTGAGGCGTCGGCACCGCTCGAGGCTCCCGAGCTACCATCTGCGGGAGCCAGTGACTCTTGCCCTGGGTGACAGGTGAGGGGCGACGCAATCCGCTGCTCCTAAGGCCGAAGCCTCCGAGGTCTCAGTAGGTCATCATGAGGCGGAGCTAGTGGGCTCCCCTCAGCCCAGCACTCCCGAGGTAATCTCCTCAGGTGCCTCACCAGCCGCACCCTGTGCTGGTGGTCGTGTCCAAGGCTTCGGCAGGCTCCGTCTGGACTTTGATGTGCTCCGTGTCGGTGTCAAAACCGGCGGATCTCGGGTAGGGGGTCCCGAACTATGTGTCTAAGGCGGATGGTAACAGGAGGCAAGGGACACGATGTTTACCCAGGTTCGGGACCTCTTGATGGAGGTAATACCCTACGTCCTGCTTGATTGATCTTGATGATATGAATATTACAAGATTTGACGTACCACGAGATTGTAGAGGCTAATCCCTAGAAGCTAGCCTATGGTATGATTGTATGTTGTCCTATGGACTAAACCCTCTGGTTTATATAGACACCGGAGGGGGCTAGGGTTACACAGAGTCAGTTACAAGGGAGGAGATCTACACATCCGTATTGCCAAGCTTGCCTTCCATGCCAAGGAAAGTCTCATCCGGACACGGGACGAAGTCTTCAATCTTGTATCTTCATAGTCCAACAGTCCGGCCAAAGGATATAGTCTGGTTGTCCGGAGACCCCCTAATCCAGGACTCCCTCAGTAGCCCCTGGACCAGGCTTCAATGACGATGAGTCTGGCAAGCGGTTTTGTCTTCGGCATTGCAAGGCGGGTTCCTCCTCCGAATACTCCATAGAAGATTTTGAACAAAAGGATAGTGTCCGGCTCTGCAAAAAAAGTTCCACATACCCTGATAGAGAAAATAATATTTCCACAAATCTAATCTGCTGACTCGTTTTGACAGCATGACATCATGTCATGGCCCGGTCATTTTTCAAACCGTTTTTCTCAACCAGCACTGCACATATCGTGAGGCGGTTTTCTCGACACGTCTTGTCAAAGCAGAGATCGTGTCCCCCTTATTACGGTATTCTCATCAATATGGACATGGGTAACCCAACCGCGCCATCAATTACGGTGCTTGGGGAATAAGCGATTTTACCAGGCAAGTGGGGAGGCGTATCACCTCCTCCGCCCTTATAAAGGGACAAAGATTCCCCCTTTTACCCACGCCTTCTTCCTCCTTGCTTATCCATTCTCACGCACTCGAGCTGCAGCGCCCAAGTTCGTGTCTTTCTTCTCAAACCACTCCAAGCATGTCCGAAGCGGGAGGCAAGTGGATGATCTCCTCCGTCATAGAGGAGCGCATCGCAAAGTTACGGGAAGCCGGATATCTAGCCGCGGATATCGCGCACCGGCTGCCAGATGCGGGGCAGATCATCCCTACGCCCGAACCCCAAGAGAGGGTAGTTTTTCTTACCCACTTCGTTCGCGGACTGGGATTTCCCCTCCACCCATTTGTCCGTGGGCTCATGTTCTACTACGGGCTGGATTTTCATGATCTGGCCCCCAATTTTATCCTCAACATCTCGGTGTTTATCGTCGTGTGTGAGGCCTTCCTCCGCATCAGGCCCCACTTCGGCCTGTGGCTGAAGACCTTCAATGTTAAACTGAAGGTGGTGGTCGGCCAGCATGCAAAGTGCGGAGGCGCCATGGTGAGCAAAATGCCTAACGTCACCTGGCTCGAAGGCTCCTATGTGGAGACCATAAAGGCGTGTCAATCGTGGTGGTTCTACATCACTGAGCCGTGCGACACCAACTGGGTGGCGGCCCCCAAATTTCGATCCGGAATCCCCACGCGGCTCACCTCCTAGAAAGAGAAGGGCCTGTCCTGGGGTTCTCCGGTACAGCTGACCAAACTCCATACCTGCATCGGGAACATGATGAGCAAGAAAATCAAGCTCGTCAACATGGTCCAGGTCATGCTCTTCCGCCGGATCCTCCCGTGTCAACGACGGGCATTCAATTTGTGGGAGTTCGACCAGGCCAAGCATCGGACGCTGCAAGAGCTCTTCGACATGACGCACAAGGACGTCTGGAAGGTGTTGTTCAAGGGCGTCGAGGTACCTCCTCCCCTTACCGAGGACCACAGACTCAGCGCAAAGCGCCATGCCAATCCGGTAAGTTTTCATATCTCACAAGATATTTATTTGCCCCAGTTTAATCATGTGTGGGATCTAAGCTTCCACGCCATTAACAGGACTGGGTAAAGACAGTGGAGCAGCTCGATTGCCCAGCCCCCCTGCCTGAAGATCCTGCAGATGCTCTCCTAACGGAGATGCTAGCACCGGCACCTTACGAGGTGCCGGTGAAGAAGACCAAGAAGAAGGCCACAGGGACCCGAAAGGGTCTCCGGCGCAAGGTTATATCGGACTCATCGTTCGATGACTCTGACATGCACTCCTCCCACGAAAACAAGGAGGAGGAGGAGGAGGAGGAAAGCTCTCCCCCCAGCCGGAGGAGACTAGAAAAGGAAGGCCGACCCAACCGGGGAGGCCGAAGGGTCCGAGAAGGGAAGGACCCTCCTTCCAGACTGCTCCACAACGGCCGCCTACAGCGGCGACGAGTGGTTACCCAGGGAGAAGCCCCTGGCGAAGTCGTAAGTATCCGGACACCATAGTAATTCATGGTATGTTTTATTGCACTGTTTCTCATTACGCCGCATATGATTATGCAGTCCGTCCTGAGCTCATCTCGACGTAGATTCGTTGGACGGTTCATTGGACTCATCGGATATGAATAGTGATTCACTTCCGACCGTGTCAGGACCCCGACTCAATGCCACATCGATCTAGCATGTAACACCTCATATCACTTTGCGGCCTCACGCACAGTATTCCCACGGGTGTCGCCTTACCTTTGCCCGGGACCGTTTGCGCCTTTTGGCACACGTATATGATAGTGTCGCTAGCATCCATATGATAAGGAGCCCGGGCTGACATGGCTGGTCGTAAACCCAAATGGCACAAACCTACAGGGATAGGCATCCATGACCCAACATCGAACGTGTCGGTCATCAGCGAGTGAATCCAGGCTGTAGCACTGGGCTAGCAGGACTCCGGTGAACCGGGCTGTAGCGGGCTAACAGGACTCTGGTATTCATCGCGTGACATTTCCCCGAGGGGACAGACACAGGAACGAAGAAGGACACATGCCGGCCAGCCTAAGTGTTCCGGAGCAATAGCAAGCTACCATGGAAACACTAGGAGACATTTCCCGGTAAGAGAGGCTACTAAGGATAAACAACTAGATAGTCAGATCCCACACATACCAAGCATTTCATTAACATACACACAATATGCTCGATATGTGCAAATACAACATGGCATCACAACATGACTCTACGACTCAAGTATTTATTCAATAGGCTCCGAGGAGCGAGATAATACAAACATGGGTCTCACGACCCAACATTCAGAGCATACAAGTCAAAGCACAAACGGAAGCTAACATGTCTGAGTACAGACATCTACAAATGGAAAAGGCTAAGAAGCCCGACTATCTACCAGATCCTGCCGAAGGCACAAGATCGTAGCTGAGGTAACAAGCTAAACGTCGAAGTCCACGTGGAACTACTAGTGAGACTGAAGTCTCTCTCTGCAAAAACATAAATTAAGCAACGTGAGTACAAATGTACCCAGCAAGACTTACATCAGAACTAACTACATATGCATCATTATCAACAAAGGGGATGGTGGGGTTTAACTGCAGCAAGCCAGCTTTGACTCGGTGGCTATCCTAAACTACGACTGCAAGTAACTCTTTTGAGGTGGCGCACACGAGTCCACATATTCACCATATCAATACACCATTATGGATCCGCTCCCGTCTCCCTACGAGAACGCCATCCATAGCACTCACGCTTATCTTGCGTATTTTAGAGTATCCACTTTCACTTGTCTATGAACTGATATAGGCAACCCAGAAGTCCTTTTCCGCGGACATGGCTATTCGAATAGATGATGTTAACCCTGCAGGGGTGTACTTCTTCATACATGTTTCCACCACTTAGCGTCTGCACACGACATGTGCTCGGCAGACTTCAAGCGAAAGCCGACGTGGGTGTAGACCACGACCTACCGAAACACCTAAGTCTCTAGTCCAGGTTTATCGCCTATTCGGGTTCCATCCATCAGGAGATCCGGCCGGAGTTTCTCTCACAGCCCCAAACGATGTGAACAGGGTTCCCGAGACACCTAACGGGCATCCGGTACACCGTGCCACCTACCTACCGCATCACAGCCCACCCCTACAGTCAGCGCTGTCCACGGCCTCCAGTAAGCTACAAACACCAGAAACTACTTGCAACTCCTGGACAGAGGACTAGGGTGAATAAGAAGTCGAGCGGGGTCATATTTCAGGGCCCAATGCATGGTAGTAGCTGAAATCATGGATCACAAACACAGAACTCAGTTCCTGAGGACGGCTTCAATGAGACAACCCACCATGTAATCCTACATGGTCTCTCACCGTTACCTTTTACCAAATCGTGTTCACACACTTAGCTCACACACAGTAGGACATGTTCACACACCTCTGATTCATCCCCGATGAATCAGACCTGACTCAACTCTAAGCAGTAGCAGGCATGACAAACAAACATGAATGAGTAGGCACAACAGGGCTCAAACAACTCCTACTCATACTAGTGGGTTTCATCTATTTACTGTGGCAATGACAGGTCATGCAGAGGATAAAGGGGTTCAGCTAGCGCAGCAAGTAACAAATGACTCGTTGTTGTTCTAATGCAGTAAAAGAGAGCAGGGCGAGAGAGTAGGATTGTATCGGAATGAACAAGGGGTTTTTGCTTGCCTGGCACTTCTAAAGATAACATTGAGTCTTCATCAGTGTCAACGATCACATCATCGGTATAGCGTCTACCGGGGGGGAACAACACCGACAAACAAAGGAGAAACACAATCAATGCCATGCAACAATATGATGCATGAAGATGACATGGCAATATGCTGTTGATTGGCCTAATGCATCTAGCAACAAGTTAAATGGGGTTGGTTTGAACACTAGGTTCAAATTCAAACTCCATATGTGAGAGTTTAAGTGCCATTTAATTGATTTGACCTGATCAGCAGGTATAAGTTGTTCTAACATGCATGAAAATGGTACAGATGGATAGATTGGATTTTTCTGATCATTTTACATATATAAATTATTTAATTTGGAGTTACGGTTGAATTTCTATGAATTTTAGAAGTTTTAGCTATTTTCTGAAATAAATAAATCGTTTAGATTTATTTAAAATCCAGAAAAGTGTTTACTGCGTCAGCATGACGTTGGCATGACGTCAGCAGGTCAACAGGGGCTGGTCCAGGTCAAACCTGACTAGCGGGGTCCACACGTCAGTGACACAAGTGACTAACAGAGTTAATTAATTCTAACTAATCAAATTAATAGCCACGGGGCCCACTATTAGTGTCAGCAGAGGTAATTAGTCCTAAACTAATCTTGTCAGGTGCAGGGCCCACGCGTGTTAATCCCAGGGAGGTCAAACCCCTGGTCAGCGGGGTCAAACCCGCCGGCGACTCGACGCCGACGAGGCCAGACACGGCGGCGAGGCTCGGATTTGGTCCTCCGTCGACCAAATCGACAGCGGAAATGCGCTACGCGTAGCTGGGGAGCTCGCGCATCGAGTGGAGGTGGCGGTTGGGCTCGGGATGGTCGGAAAAGATGCCGGCAACGACGTTGGCGGCTGCCGGAGCTCGGGCGAGCTCGGGGTCGTTGCTAGGAGGCACAGCAGGAGGAGCTGGTGGTGGCTACGGGTTACTGAGGTTGCGGTGAGCACGACGGTGGGCTCGGGAGCGAGCTGCGGTGGCTGTGGCCACGGCCACGCCATGGCCGGCGGCGAGAAGCTCTCGGCCGCGGTGGTTAGCACGGCTACAGCGGCCTTACAGGGCAAAGGAGAGGGGAAATCGGTTCAGGGGCTCACGGGGATCATGCAGGGAGGGTCAGCGAGCTCGGGAAAGCACGAACGGCGGCGAATCGATGATGAGGTTGATGGCGGCCGAAGGTTGAAGATGAGCTTGAGGGTGATGCTGCAGGGCTTCCGGAGGGTCGTGGATCGGTGGGGAGGAAGAGGGGGTCGAGGCGGAGCTCCTGAGCCCAGCGGCAGGGCGAGGGGTGGCCGGTGGCCGCGGCGAACGGCGGCAGTGGCGATGGCTGCGTTCGGGCGAGTGAGAGAGAGGAAGCAGAGGAGAGGAGGTCCATGGGGAGAGTGATAGAGAGGTCGAGGGGGTTCGGCATCTCTGTGGCGTCGTCTAGGCGCATCGGAGAGGGGCCAGGCAGGCAGGGAGGGAGGAGGTGGCCGGCGCGGGGCGGGCACGCGCCTCCGTCCTTCTGGCGAGGGAGGAAGACGACAGGGAGGAGGCGGTGATGGGCTGGGCCGTTGGAGCTGGGCCGGTTGGTGGGCGCCAGGTAAGTCCAGGTGGGTTCTCTCTCTCTTTCTTTCTCTTTTCTATTTTCTGCAATTGGTTTTGATTTGATTTAAAATATCAAATCATTTTTCTAAAACTTTCTGTAAATTGTATGTGAGCTCAGGAACTAGTCCAAGGTCACAGGCAACTTACAAAAATATTTGAACTTTATTTCTTATATAATAGAAATAAATTCAACTCAAATATGTCATTGGTTTAAGTCAAAGGCCCAAAAATAAATAATTCTGTGATTCCAAAAATATTGGTTTGAATTTTACCTCTTACCAATATTTTCACAGAGTAACATGAACATTTCTTTGGACTCATTTGATGAGATTTAAATGTTGGTTATTTTTAGAGGTCTTCTGAGGCTTTTGAAAATTCCTCAATTCAAATTTCATTTGAATTAAAACATGATGCTCACATGAGGGTCTAGCCTAGTGCATAACAGGACCAGGGATGTGACAACTCACCCCCACTAAACAAAAATCTCGTCCCGAGATTCAAACGTAGGGTAAGCTGAAGGGGGAACGCAAACTAGCACAATCTTCACGATCCAGGTTGCACTTCAAATGAATGTTGATTCGTTCACCATCATTGTCTTGAAGTCTTGCTCTGAGAACTCCAACTATCATGACAACGATAGGAAGGAAAGACCCCAAAAGAATCGTTCTTCTCGAAGGTCGAACAACTCAGGATTAACTCACGGAATGAGACATAGCAACATCTCTTGAGCTGAGAGATGAAGCACACCTCTAGCGGAATGGAGTGGAACAAATGACGGAGGTTTACCAGGTAGACTACAATTCCACACTTAAAAAGGTGGTAAATGATTGTCAACGTAGCGAGGAGTTGAGTTGCCATGATACCACAACGAGGCACCTTAGGGATGGTGACTCGTAGATATATCCCCTTAAGTGGCAAAAAGAATTACCTGTGATTCAGAGATCATTGAAACTCTTTAAACCAGCCTAAGGCAATTCTCGAGCGATTGTTTGGAGGGGGTCGGTAGAATGGCATACTCGGACTTGGATGATGTGGATTACCTTGTTGAAGACAACGTAATGGATGAATTTGCTTACCACCGGAAATGGAAGAGACCCATGGTAGAATGGCACATTGGCGGTGCAAGCTGGGAACAAAATGCAAATGCTGGGAATGATTCTGGTAACTGGGGAAGAACCCAACAATAGAGAGTGAATTCACTGTTTGAAAAGGTCATAGCATTGCCGAGGAAACTGAGAGCATCCCAGTTAGTGTCGATGATAACACCTAGCGCTTGTGCGTGCTCTCAAGAACTTGAGCATTTCCATATTCATCAGGGTTTTACCAACATCCGTGTCAAGGATCCTGGCAGCACAACGTACTACCATGATGAATGATGATGGATGATGCAGATGCAAAGGAAGATAATACTTTCTCAGATTTCACCCTTGGCGGGGCCAAGGAAATAAAATCTGGATGATCGACCGAGAGACATTTAGCACTCCGCTTCTAATGCTCTCCTTAATGTGCTAGCGTAATCCATTTATTGAAATGGTCTGGTATCTAGAACATCAAGTAAGGGTCGGACTTCGGAAACACAAAAATCCATAAGGAACAACTACTAGAATAAGTTCTACGAGATCCTTATGGGGAGGTGGCCAACTTCTTCAATCAAGATACTACAACAATAGGTCTTCCGGCGGGGTGTGTTGGCCACGACATCCACTTTACCGGTTATCGCGAGACCAATATTATAGTTCTTGGGAAATGTTCCAACCATCACATCTGCCTGAGATTCAGATCTGGTTGGTGTCAGGATATTCCAGACTCATCGAGTCTAGGAAGAAAAATGAAAGTTTGCAACACAAATCGACGAGATGACGTTGCAAGATTCTCGGGAAATGAATTATGATAGCAAGCTCCAAAACATGAGCTGGTTCTGCTTCAACATGTGAACATGTTGTCCAAGACAAGCATGACCACAAAGTAGTCTTATAATAAAACACTACCGAGTTCAGGAGGGGGAACCATCAGCGAGGATATCGAAGTTTTGTACAAATCCGTCTGGTACCTTCGGGACTAGCACTTAGAACTTATTAACCTTGAACAAATCAATCGGTGGCTTGGTGTGCTAGGGACACATATAGAATGGAGGTTGCAAGTCTCCGAACCACAGAATACTTCGCACGTATGCATGGCTGATTTGGGATGATTCCAAAGGAAACAACATTGACTTTCTCGAATCCACGGCGGCAACTTACATCAAATGCACATGAACTGGAGGAAGTCACTTCTTACATCCGAACATATGCTTCATGAACTAGCATGAAGAAATGCTTTCAAAAGTTTCCAACACTAGCTTAATGTTCAACAAAATCATGGAGGAGATAAGGATGTTGTCAATGGGCTCAACAACAATTCATCCGGGTTTCCTTTTAAAAGGAATTCCATAGTTAAGTGAACACGGTGATAGCATTGGTCAGACCAAAGAATATAATGGTGTATGCTCGAGGAAAAACCACGAGTAAGACAACATTACGAACATCGTTGGTTCTGACTTGATTTGAGGATAGCCCACACCCAAATCAAAGGTTGTACAAGATGATAGGTCCATTAACTGATCACGAGGGTCAGTCGATGAAATATCAACTTTCTTCAACACACACATACAAAACATCCCTTATAATGAACTATATCGGACAAGCTTTTATCTCCCAACTCTCCAAGTTGTTGTCTAGCTCAACCAACTAGCTCAGGAATATCCAACACAGATTCTTGGAGAAGGAGTGATTTATAAGAAAACCAACTTGGTCACGAACTCAACATAGCGGCCAGGTGACAACCTGGTAATACTTCCGAGAAGATATTCGGAAAATCACGAACCACCGATATGTTACTAAGCTCGAGAACAATCTTGCCTTTCAGGGCAAGACGATATGATCAAATGAGCGAGGGATTGAAAGAAAATCCTAACTCAATGACCGAAGGAGTGCACCGGAAATAGGGACTAGGTAGCACAATCAACCTTAGGGTGACGATTCGATAATCAACACGCTAAGAATGAGGTTATTGTCCATTTAACTACCAAGCAACGGAGTTGCTAGCAGTATTGATTTCACACACCACGATTCACTTGTCGGCATTCCGGTTACAATAACACAGGAACCGAGGAATGAACAATGATGGCAAGAAGTATCACTGTACCAAGAGTTCATAGGATGGTGTGCAGTTCCTATAATAATCCCGATATAAAAGATGGTAATACTCCAAGGTAGAACAGAACAAAAGCTGGATTGGCATTTTGATCTGCGGAGTACAATTGTTTTGACCCAATCCTAGATATGGATGAGGTACTGGAGTTTGTTTCTCCTAGTCATTCTGGAATAGAATGGCTTGACGGACCACAAGAGTAATAGGCATCGATGAATGAACGCACGCATACTCTTGACTATCAATGATAGACCAGGGTTAGAAGACAACTAAGAGGGACAACTCAAAGAACATATAATTTTCTGAGCTGTGGATGCATAGATTAGTATGTCGAACCAAGTTCAATATGTTTCTTCCGGATAACCCATGCAGAGAGGTAGGACTGGCAGAGTCACGATTTATGAATGGAGAACTCCTCAAGAGTACTCTGATTGTGATCTTTTGGTTCAAATAACTTCTGCCTGAATGGTTCATAGTATTTGGAAGAAGGAAAATACCATGGACCTCGAGGACTAATGCAAAAGTTACTAATTTCCTAAAGGAACTAGCAACACTATCAACATGAGATAAATGGGGTGAATCTCGGGTTCAGAACCCAGAAATAGAATGCCTACTAACTAAATGGCATCATGGGATGCTTTCGATAATGACGGCCAGAATCATCACACTGGAAACACAGATCATGGCTAGACCACTAAATGATCCCCTAAGCACTTAGGGTCATAATTATTAACTCCAACATATATGTCGAGGCAATAAAGTACCTCAACTCACTAATTTGTGTGATTAATCTGACCAAAAGGACATCGGGAACGGGTAGAAGGGATTTGCAAATGCATCAGACTGTTTAGAAACCTGGGATAACTCGGACAGCATAACGGCTATAAATGCTCAAAAAGATTTGAGACATGCTACAAAAATGGTGGCATAGCCATTCAGAAGCACAATACCAAGGTTTCGAGATCAACAGTTAACATACAGAAGTCGTAGGAACTGAACTCAAGCTTAAATCCAACAATCTTATAAGTGTACGGATTAGTAACACGTGATCCTGATAGAAAGAAGAGAAAGCCTAGTTCCTTAACCCCGTAGGAAAGATAAGATGACTCAGATCAGAAGGGCATAAGGTATAAGGAGTAAAAAGAGCCTTACGTTCCATCCCACAATCAATTCCCTTATATAACTAAAGAATTTCTAGACTCAACTTCGACCAGTTTGGCTTGGTAATCCTACAGGCAGTCAAGCTCTGATACCAACGCTGTCAGGACCCCGACTCAATGCCACATCGATCTAGCATGTAACACCTCATATCTCTTTGCGGCCTCACGCACGGTATTCCCACGGGTGTCGCCTTACCTTTGCCCGGGACCGTTTGCGCCTTTTGGCACACGTATATGATAGTGTCACTAGCATCCATATGATAAGGAGCCCGGGCTGACATGGCTAGTCGTAAACCCAAAGTGGCACAAACCTACAGGGACAGGCATCCATGACCCAGCATCGAACGTGTCGGTCATCAGCGAGTGAATCCAGGCTGTAGCACTGGGCTAGCAGGACTCCGGTGAACCAGGCTGTAGCGGGCTAACAGGACTCTGGTATTCATCGTGTGACATTTCCCCGAGGGGACAGACACAGGAACGAAGAAGGACACATGCCGGCCAGCCTAAGTGTTCCGGAGCAATAGCAAGCTACCATGGAAACACTAGGAGACATTTCCCGGTAAGAGAGGCTACTAAGGATAAACAATTAGATAGTCAGATCCCACACATACAAAGCATTTCATTAACATACACACAATATGCTCGATATGTGCAAATACAACATGGCATCACAACATGACTCTACGACTCAAGTATTTATTCAATAGGCTCCGTGGAGCGAGATAATACAAACATGGGTCTCACGACCCAACATTCAGAGCATACAAGTCAAAGCACAAACGGAAGCTAACATGTCTGAGTACAGACATCTACAAATGGAAAAGGCTAAGAAGCCTAACTATCTACCAGATCCTGCCGAAGGCACAAGATCATAGCTGAGGTAACAAGCTAAACGTCGAAGTCCACGTGGAACTACTAGTGAGACTGAAGTCTCTCTCTGCAAAAACATAAATTAAGCAACGTGAGTACAAATGTACCCAACAAGACTTACATCAGAACTAACTACATATGCATCATTATCAACAAAGGGGATGGTGGGGTTTAACTGCAGCAAGCCAGCTTTGACTCGGTGGCTATCCTAAACTATGATTGCAAGTAACTCTTTTGAGGTGGCACACACGAGTCCACATATTCACCATATCAATACACCACTATGGATCCGCTCCCTTCTCCCTACGAGAACGCCATCCATAGCACTCATGCTTATCTGGCGTATTTTAGAGTATCCACTTTCACTTGTCTATGAACTGATATAGGCAACCCAGAAGTCCTTTTCCGCGGACACGGCTATTCGAATAGATGATGTTAACCCTGCAGGGGTGTACTTCTTCATACATGTTTCCACCACTTAGCGTCTGCACACGACATGTGCTCGGCAGACTTCAAGCGAAAGCCGACGTGGGTGTAGACCACAACCTACCTAAGCACCTAAGTCTCTAGTCCAGGTTTATCGCCTATTCGGGTTCCATCCATGAGGAGATCCGGACGGAGTTTCGCTCACAGCCCCAAACGATGTGAACAGGGTTCCCGAGACACCTAACGGGCATCCGGTACACCATGCCACGTACCTACCGCATCACAGCCCACCCCTACGGTCAGCGCTGTCCACGGCCTCCAGTAAGCTACAAACACCAGAAACTACTTGCAACTCCTGGACAGAGGACTAGGGTGAATAAGAAGTCGAGCGGGGTCATATTTCAGGGCCCAATGCATGGTAGTAGCTGAAATCATGGATCACAAACACAGAACTTAGTTCCTGAGGACGGCTTCAATGAGACAACCCACCATGTAATCCTACATGGCCTCTCACCGTTACCTTTTACCAAATCGTGTTCACACACTTAGCTCACACACAGTAGGACATGTTCACACACCTCTGATTCATCCCCGATGAATCAGACCTGACTCAACTCTAAGCAGTAGCAGGCATGACAAACAAACATGAATGAGTAGGCACAACAGGGCTCAAACAACTCCTACTCATACTAGTGGGTTTCATCTATTTACTGTGGCAATGACAGGTCATGCAGATGATAAAGGGGTTCAGCTAGTGCAGCAAGTAACAAATGACTCGTTGTTGTTCTAATGCAGTAAAAGAGAGCAGGGCGAGAGAGTAGGATTGTATCGGAATGAACAAGGGGGTTTTGCTTGCCTGGCACTTCTGAAGATAACATTGAGTCTTCATCAGTGTCAACGATCACATCATCGGTATAGCGTCTACCGGGGGGGAACAACACCGACAAACAAAGGAGAAACACAATCAATGCCATGCAACAATATGATGCATGAAGATGACATGGCAATATGCTGTTGATTGGCCTAATGCATCTAGCAACAAGTTAAATGGGGTTGGTTTGAACACTAGGTTCAAATTCAAACTCCATATGTGAGAGTTTAAGTGCCATTTAATTGATTTGACCTGATCAGCAGGTATAAGTTGTTCTAACATGCATGAAAATGGTACAGATGGATAGATTGGATTTTTCTGATCATTTTACATATATAAATTATTTAATTTGGAGTTACGGTTGAATTTCTATGAATTTTAGAAGTTTTAGCTATTTTCTGAAATAAATAAATCGTTTAGATTTATTTAAAATCCAGAAAAGGGTTTACTGCATCAGCATGATGTTAGCATGACGTCAGCAGGTCAACAGGGGCTGGTCCGGGTCAAACCTGACCAGCGGGGTCCACACGTCAGTGACACAAGTGACTAAAAGAGTTAATTTATTCTAACTAATCAAATTAATAGCCACGGGGCCCACTGTCAGTGTCAGCAGGGGTAATTAGTCCTAAACTAATCTTGTCAGGTGCAGGGCCCACGCGTGTTAATCCCAGGGAGGTCAAACCCCTGGTCAGCAGGGTCAAACCCGCCGGCGACTCGACGCCGGCGAGGCCAGACACGGCGGCGAGGCTCAGATTTGGTCCTCCGTCGACCAAATCGACAGCGGAAATGCGCTATGCGTAGCTGGGGAGCTCGCGCAGCGAGTGGTGGTGGCGGTTGGGCTCGGGATGGTCGGAAAAGACGCCGGCGACGATGTTGGCGGCTGCCGGAGCACGGGCGAGCTCGGGGTCGTCGCTAGGAGGCACGGCAGGAGGAGCTGGTGGTGGCTACGGGTTACTGAGGTTGCGGTGAGCACGACGGTGGGCTCGGGAGCGAGCTGCGGTGGCTGTGGCCACGGCCACGCCATGGCCGACGGCGAGAAGGTCTCGGCCGTGGTGGTTAGCACGGCTACAGTGGCCTTACAGGGCAAAGGAGAGGGGAAATCGGTTCAGGGGCTCACGGGGATCATGCAGGGAGGGTCAGCGAGCTCGGGGAAGCACGAACGGCGGCGAATCGATGATGAGGTTGACGGCGGCCGAAGGTTGAAGATGAGCTTGAGGGCGACGCTGCAGGGCTTCCGGAGGGCCGTGGATCGGTGGGGAGGAAGAGGGGGTCGAGGCGGAGCTCCTGAGCCCAGCGGCAGGGCGAGGGGTGGCCGGTGGCCGCGGCGAACGGCGTCGGTGGCGATGGCTGTGTTCGGGCGAGTGAGAGAGAGGAAGCAGAGGAGAGGAGGGCCACGGGGAGAGTGATAGAGAGGTCGAGGGGGTTCGGCATCTCCGTGGCGTCGTCTAGGCGCATCGGAGAGGGGCCAGGCAGGCAGGGAGGGAGGAGGTGGCCGGCGCGGGGCGGGCACGCGCCTCCGTCCTTCTAGCGAGGGAGGAAGACGACAGGGAGGAGGCGGTGATGGGCTGGGCCGTTGGAGCTGGGCCGGTTGGTGGGCGCCAGGTAAGTCCAGGTGGGTTCTCTCTCTCTTTCTTTCTCTTTTCTATTTTCTGCAATTGGTTTTGATTTGATTTAAAATATCAAATCATTTTTCTAAAACTTTCTGTAAATTGTATGTGAGCTCAGGAACTAGTCCAAGGTCACAGGCAACTTACAAAAATATTTGAACTTTATTTCTTATATAATAGAAATAAATTCAACTCAAATATGTCATTGGTTTAAGTCAAAGGCCCAAAAATAAATAATTCTCTGATTCCAAAAATATTGGTTTGAATTTTACCTCTTACCAATATTTTCATAGAGTAACAGGAACATTTCTTTGGACTCATTTGATGAGATTTAAATGTTGGTTATTTTTAGAGGTCTTCTGAGGCTTTTGAAAATTCCTCAATTCAAATTTCATTTGAATTAAAACATGATGCTCACATGAGGGTCTAGCCTAGTGCATAACAGGACCAGGGATGTGACAGACCGCCTCCACCCCTTGCCCTAGGGACAACGTCGAGGTGTTGCCACGAAAGGCACCGAGCGAGGGGAGGTAGTCCTGGTGGTGCCTCGAGGCGACCTTCCGGACCCTAGGCGCAAAGGGAGCAAGACTCCCATGGCCTCCAAGTTCGCCCCTCAGCCGAATACTGCCCTGGAACCTTCGGTGGTTCCGGACTCCGGCAGGCGATCCCCCGTTAAGGGGGGCAAGCCGCCTGTGCCGGTGTCCTCTGTCCATCCAGAGGCACCGGACAACTTGCTGGAAGCGCTTCACGGTGCTTCCATCAACGAAGAGCACCGCACTGTCATGAGTGCGGTGGTCGAGAAAGTTCAGTCCGCCAAAACGGACTAACCGAAGCTTGCGCTAGCCTCCTAACAGGCTTTGAGGTAAGCAATCAAAAAATAAGAAAATATTCCCGCATAGACAGTAGCCCCTGATGCTCTGTTCGGCGTTCGCGAAGAAAGGCCGAATAGAGGATCAAATGATGACTCAGGAGTCTAATTAGAATATGTCTATGTGTATGTGCAGGCTTCACTGCTGGCCGCTGCTGCACGTACTGCAGAGGTCTCTACACTGAAGCAGGACCTGGAGCAGTCCGAGGACGAGCTCGGCCTTACCAAGAGGCAGCTCGAGGAGAGCAAAGATAAACAATACCTTGTCTATATATTTAAAAAGAAGTTCGGGTGTAAAGTAATAGGATCATCATGAATTTGTCATGGGCCACGACAGAAGTGGCGACCCTGAAGAAGGCGCTGTCCGAGGCCGAAGACAAAGCGGCCAAGGAGCGCATTGAGCGGGAAAAGCAAGAAGCCCGGGTAGGAGAGGTGCAGCAAGAGCTCGAGGCTCTCGCCAAAAAACACAAGTCCTTGGAGCTTGACTCTAAGACGCGAGAGCCCAAGCTTGCGAAGGCGCTCAAAAGTGCCCGGAGCGCCAAGGCTGAAGCCCACAAGGCCCTCCAGGAGATTGATGCGGTGAAGAAGATAGCAGCAGGTAAGGCATTCATTATGCAAAGCAAGCATGTGAAGGAAACTTTCCTTTTACTTCCCCGAGTTCTGAGCTCTCCAGGAGTGTTCACAGATCATCCCCGCAGTGTACTGCATGCCGTAGAGTTTTACTGAGCTGAGGAGGGGAGCTCGACGGAAAAGTTGTTCTGGTCTCAGTATACTAGGACCGAACACCCAATGCCCTTGAGCGACCAGTTGAAGCAATTGGTCGAGCTTCACAAGGAGGCCGAATAGGCCATGAAGGGTCTTATAGTCCGGATGTGGCCTGGCGAGCCCCTGCCCGGCAGCTACTTCGGTCTGGTGAGGTAGCTTGTAGATGCCTGCCCTCGGCTTGAAGTCATAAAGAGGTCCGTCTGCATCGAGGTTGCGCGGAGGGCTTTTGCCCGGGCGAAGGTGCACTGGGCGAAGCTGGACGCCATGAAGCTGGTGAAGGAGGGGCCGCCGGAGGGCAAGGAGCATCGCTGCCCCGAAATGTATTATGACAGTGTCCTGAAGGGTTCCCGCCTTGTGGCGGACGAATGTGCCAGAGATGTAATTTTTGAATGAACATGCTCATGTGATCCTGTAATGTGAAACAAGTCCATTTGCGCTATGCAACACTTTTTTAATTTAAAATATTACCTTCTGTGCGGCCATTTATAAAATCTGAGAGTTGGCCAGTCGTCGGCTTCTGCCCCCATGTAATTAGTACTGGGGTGTTCGGGATAAACCTAAGCACTCTTTATCCCAATTTTGGGTCCTTTGAGGGAGGTGTTCAGCATAATGAACCAGGCAATCGGACTATAAGGCTTTATCACTCTCACTTAGCCATAGAAGTCTACAATTTTAAATTTTGGCGAAGCCCCTAGTATTCGGAAGGCCGAATTTGGGGCGCTATACACGCCTAAGTCGGGCAAGGCCGACTCCTCGCCCGAAGCGGAAAAAGTCTTTAAGGACTTGAGACCTCTTGAACAGCGACCAACTCTTGCCTTATTGAAAGCACAAGTGCTCCCTAGGTGGTTCTGGTAATTAATGACAACATATCTCTTGTTGGACTAACACTTTTACCTAGTATGTTTCAGATAAGTTCAACAATGAAGTGGCATGGACTAGAGGATGTGGAACCCCTTCAAAATGCTAAGGACAAAGGATTGGCTCAAGCTTCAAGATCAAGACTCTACATTTTCTATTTTAGTGATCCAAAATCACATTTGAGTCAATAGGAAAGCCAATACTATTAAGAAGGGATGAGGTGTTGCTTAATGGCTAGCTTGCTCAAAGTGCTTAGTGATATGCTCCAAAGCCCTCAACCACTTTCTCACTTCCAAATATGTCCTAAACCAAAAGTCAAACCCGGCCCCACCGATTCTTTCTATCCGGAGCCACCGAGTTCAGTTGACATAGCCACTGCCAGAAACCCTAATCAGTTCGGTCTCACCGATGGGATCTCGGTCTCACCGAGATGGGCTTGCAAACTCTCTGTTACCTGTTGCAATATTTTCGGTCCCACCGAGATATGCAATCGGCCCCACCGAGTTTGCTTGGCCAACTCTCTGTTTCACTTATTACCCAAATCAGTCCCACCGAGTTTGAGTAATCAATCAAACAGAGTTTTAGTTTTACCCTAACCCTAGCACATCGGTCCCACCGAGTTGATCCAGTCGGTGCCACCGAAAACCCTAACGGTCACTAGGTTTGCTAAATCGGTCCGATCGAGTTTTTCAATTCGGTCTCACCGAGATTGGTAGATTGTGTGTAACGGTTAGATTTTGTGTGGAGGCTATATATACCCCTCCACCCACTCTTCATTCGTGGAGAGAGCCATCAGAACATACCTACACTTCCAATACACATTTCCTGAGAGAGAACCACCTACTCATGTGTTGAGGCCAAGATATTCCATTCCTACCATATGAATCTTGATCTCTAGCCTTCCCAAGTTGTTTCCACTCAAATCTTCTTTCCACCAAATCCATATCCTGTGAGAGAGAGTTGAGTGTTGGGGAGACTATCATTTGAAGCACAAGAGCAAGGAGTTCATCATCAACACACCATTTGTTACTTCTTGGAGAGTGGTGTCTCCTAGATTGGCCAGGTGTCACTTGGGAGCCTCTGACAAAGATTCTGGACTTTAACCAAGGAGTTTGTAAGGGCAAGGAGATCGTCTACTTCGTGAAGATCTACCGCTAGTGAGGCAAGTCTTTCATGGGCGATGGCCATGATGGGATAGACAAGGTTGCTTCTTCGTGGACCCTTCGTGGGTGGAGCCCTCCATGGACTCGCGCAACCATTACCCTCCGCGGGTTGAAGTCTCCATCAACGTGGATGTACGATAGCACCACCTATTGGAACCACGACAAAAACATCCATGTCTCCAATTGCGTTTGGATTCTCCAAACCCTTCCCCTTACATTCTTGCAAGTTGCATGCTTTACTTTTCGCTGCTCATATACTCTTTGCATGCTTGCTTGATATGTATTGTGTTTGTTAAACTTGTGACTAAACTCCACTTCAAATTAAAGAAATAAAAAGCTGCAACTTTTAGCACTTAGTGTCTAATCACCCCCCCCCCCTCTAGACACCTCTTCTCGATCCTTTCACTTGTCATGACAGTCAGTTTTCGGCTTTCTCTACTGAGGTGCTCGTCCGGAAGAACCAGGACACAATCGCAGTAGTTCTCCAAGCACTACCTTAGCCAATATAGCGGAATGTAAGGTACCAAAGCATGGGAGCCGGGCAAACCCAACTATTGACCCAAGAAATGATTCAGAGCTGATGCATATAATGCTATAAGTTCGGGGTGCCGCACCGTCGAAAGTGTTCGGACTTCTCACACCGTATTATGGGGTAAACGGAAGCCCCTGGTGTACTGACCGTACCAGAATGTATGGGTGCAAGTTGTCGTAAATGAAAATATAATAAAAAAGGGGATGAATAATGCAATAATAGACTAATACTATGCATTGTTATTTAAATAATACATCAAAGTGTACTGATACAAGTAGTGCAATAAGCAAAAAATAGGACTATTTGACATGTCCTATCCAAGGGCAAGCTACGTATGGATAGTAGAAAGCGGGTATATCGATTATTATTAGAGACCACCTGGGGGGTTCCCGTGTACATCTTAGCTTCTTGCTTTGTTGGTTGTTCCTTCCCGTAATGTGTCCGGCAGTCGTACTGCCAGAAAGGGCTTTCAGAGAGTTAGGTCCTGAAAGTGAAAAAATGATAACGGTATATAGCCCCTAGGGAGGTTAAGCCGCATTGCGGGACGTGCCCTGATCGTGCCCCCGCCAATGCCCATGGTATTTTCAGTGCGTAATTATGTACGTGCGGCACGGATTTCGTCGCTTGACTGGGACTAGGACGGGGGCCGAATTGCTAGGTGAGCCCTGAACGTGCCAAGCGATCCTGTTGCAATATACTCTGGACTCGCTTGACAGTTTCCGAGGGTTGTATCGCCGAATTGGTGGTTTGCCTTAAAAGGCTGGTTTGTGCTTCTGCTGCGAGGGCCGTAGTGTGCTCTTCCGTGCGGAGCGAGCATTCTGTGTTTCCATTGACTATTATGATCCCCCTAGGTCCTGGCATCTTGAGCTTGAGGTATGTGTAATGCGGTACCGCATTGAATTTTGCAAATGCGGTTCGCCTAAGCAGTGCGTGATAGCCATTGCGGAACGGGATGATATCAAAGATTAACTCCTCGCTTCGGAAGTTCTCCGAAGATCCGAAGACCACTTACAGTGTGGTTGAGCCCATGCAATGGGCCTCTATACCAGGGATGACACCCTTAAAGGTGGTTTTGGTGGGTTTGATCCTCGAGGAATCTATACCCATTTTGCGCACTGTATCCTGATTGAGCAGGTTCAGGCTGCTACCGCCGTCCATAAGGACTCGAGTGAGGTGAAATCCGTCGATGATGGGGTCTAGGACCAGTGCGGCGGATCCGCCATGACGGATACTAGTGGGGTGGTCCCTGCGATCAAAGGTGATCGGACAAGCAGACCATGGGTTGAACTTTGGGGCGACGGGCTCCATCGCATAGACGTCCCTGAGTGCATGCTTACGTTCCCTCTTGGGAATGTGGGTTGCGTATATCGTGTTCACCGTCTTCACTTGTGGGGGGAACCTCTTCTGTCCTCCCATGTTTGGCAGCAAGGGCTCCTCCTTGTCATCACTATGCAGCCCCTTGTCCTTGTTTTCGGCATTTAACTTGCCGGCCTGCTTGAACACCCAACATTCTCTGTTGGTGTGATTGGCTGGCTTATCGGGAGTGCCGTGGATTTGACATGAGCGATCCAGTATGCGATCCAAACTGGACGGGCCCGGAGTACTTCTTTTGAATGGCTTTTTCCGCTGACCGGATCTAGAGCCTCTAAATCCGGCATTGACTGTCGTATCATCGGTGTTATCGCCGTTGTTGCGGCGTTTTTGTCTGTTACGACGTGGTTTGCCGTTGGCATCTTTGGTATCCGGAGTGCCCGGATTCCTTGATGTGTTGTTGCTGCGAGCCAGCCAGCTATCCTCGCCCGCGCAAAAGTGGGTCATGAGTGTCGTGAGGGATGCCTTGGACTTTGGCTTCTCCTGACCGAGGTGCCGGGCAAGCCACTCATCACGAATGTTATGCTTGAATGCCACTAAGGCTTCTGCATCCGGACAGTCGACAATTTTGTTTTTCTTAGTCAGGAACCGAGTCCAGAATTGCCTGGCCGATTCCCCTGGCTACTGAGTTATATAGCTCAAGTCATCAACATCCGGTGGTCGCACATAAGTGCCCTGGAAGTTGTCAAGGAATGCATCTTCCAAATCCTCTCAACTGCCGACGGAGTCTGCTGGCAAGCTATTCTGCCAATGCCAAGCTGGTCCTTTGAGTTTTAGTGGGAGGTACTTGATGGCATGTAGATCATCACGCGAGCCATGTGGATGTGAAGGAGGAAATCCTTAATCAATACATCGGGATCTGTTGTACCATCATACGATTCGATATTTACGGGTTTAAAACCCTCTAGAAATTCGTGATCCATAACTTCATCAGTGAAGCATGATGACCCACAAGTATAGGGGATCTATCGTAGTCCTTTCGATAAGTAAGAGTGTCGAACCCAACGAGGAGCAGAAGGAAATGATAAGTGGTTTTCAGCAAGGTTGAGGGAGTCCTGGATTAGGGGATCTCCGGACAGCCGGACTATCTCCATGGGCCGGACTATTAGACTATGAAGATATAAGATTGAAGACTTCATCTCGTGTCCGGATGGGACTCTACTTGGCGTGGAAGGCAAGCTAGGAAATACGTATATGGATATCTCCTCCTTTGTAACCTACCTTGTGTAACCCTAACCCTCTCCGGTGTCTATATAAACCGAAGGGTTTTAGTCCGTAGGACGACAATCACAACATACAATCATACCATAGGCTAGCTTCTAGGGTTTAGCCTCTCTGATCTCGTGGTAGATCTACTCTTGTACTACTCATATCATCAATATTAATCAAGCAGGACGTAGGGTTTTACCTCCATCAAGAGGGCCCGAACCTAGGTAAAACTTCGTGTCCCCTGCCTCCTGTTACCATCCGGCCTAGACGCATAGTTCGGGACCACCTACCCGAGATCCGCCAGTTTTGACACCGACATTGGTGCTTTCATTGAGAGTTCCTCTGTGTCGTCGCCGTTAGGCTTGATGGCTCCTATTATCATTGATGGCGATGCGGTCTAGGGTGAGACCTTTCTCCCCGGATAGATCTTCGTATTCGGCGGCTTTGCACTGCGGGCTAATTCGCTTGGCCATCTAGAGCAGATTGAAAGCTACGCCCCTGGTCATCAGGTCAGATTTGGAAGTTTGAACTACACGGCCGACATCCGCAGAGACTTGATCTTCGACGGATTCGAGCCACAGCTGGGCGCGCCCCACTGTCGCGATGGGTATGAGCTAGCTCTGCCGCCGAACAGTACCCCAGAGGCCGCGCCTGCATCTGCTCCAACCCTTAGCTCGGAGCAAACTGCGCCAATTGAGGACGGGTGGCTAGAGACCACCTCAGGGGCTGCAGTCTCGACGGCGATCGAGCCAAACACCAGCATAATCCTCTGCGCAGCCCGTGATTCCAAGGTGCGGGACTCTTTCCCAGACTCCGAACCATCTGCGCCCCTGCCAATCGAATCCGATTGCGCGCCGATCATGGAATTCACCGCCGCGGATATCTTTCAGCACTCGCCCCTCGACGACATTCTGAATTCACTAAGGACTCTCTCTTTGTCAGGAGAGCCCTGGCCGGATTATGGCCAACGGGATTGGGATGCGGAAGACGAAGAAATTCGACGCCCACCCACCACCCACTTCGTAGCCATTGTCGATGATTTAAGCGACATGCTCGACTTCGAATCCGAAGACATCGACGGTATGAACGACGACGAAGGAGACGAACACGAACCAGCGCCTATAGGGCACTGGAAAGCCTCCTCGTCATATGACATATACATGGTGGATACACCCAACGAAGGCAATGGCGACGAGATAGCGGAGGATGACCCCTCCAAGAAGCAACCCAAGCGCCGATGTCAGCGGCGCCACTCTAAGTCCCGCCAAAGCAAAAGTGGTGATACCGGCACAGGAGATAATAACACTCCGGATAGCGCCGAAGACAACAACAATCCCCTCCAGCAAGATTTAGAGCAGGAGGATGAAGGAGCCAGCTCTCCTGAGAGAGCGGCTGGCAGAGAGGAGGAGGATGACAATTACATGCCCCCCTCCGAAGACGAGGCAAGCCTCAGCGACGATGAGTTCTTCGTCCCAGACCGGAGGAAGAAGCGTATGATATGGCTGATCGGCCAGCTCGTGGCCGCGAAGAGAGGCATTCCAGCCAAAAGCTCAGCCTCCACCCCAACGCCATTCAAATAAAAAGGCATGGGGAGATACGCCAGACCTGCGAGACATATTGGAGGACAAAGCAAAGAATTCAAGATCGATCTATGGATCACGAGGGCGCACCACTCTGCGAGACGATAAACATCACGCTGGATACAGTAAAAGCAAATCCGGCCGGGCCGAACACAGCGGGCAAGACCCATTCGAGCTGCGTCGCGATATAGCCCAATAAAGAGGCGCCGCACACCCCTTATGCTTCACAGACGAAGTAATGGAACATCAATTCCCATAAGGTTTCAAACTTGTAAATATTGAATCATACGACAGCACAACATATCCCGCGGTATGGATTGAGGACTTCCTCCTCCACATCCAGATGGCCCGCGGCAATGACTTACACACCATCAAATACCTCCCACTAAAGCTCAAAGGACCAGCGCGGCATTGGCTTAACAGCTTGGCAGCGGACTCCATTAGCTGTTGGGAAGATCTGGAAGCCGCATTCCTCGACAACTTTCAGGGCACTTATGTGCGACCACCAGACGACGATGACTTGAGCCACATAATTCAGCAGCCAGAAGAATCGGCCAGGCAATTCTGGACTCGATTCCTCACAAAGAAACATCAAATCATTGATTGTCCGGATGCGGAGGCCTTAGCAGCTTTCAAGCACAACATCCGAGACAAGTGGCTAGCCCGGCACCTTGGTCAGGAAAAGCCGAAATCTATGGAAGCCCTCACGGCGCTCATGAATGCTTTTGTGCGGGAGAAGATAGTTGGCTGGCTCACAGTAATAACATATCAAAGAACCATGGTACCTCAGATACGAAGGACGGCAATAGCAGGTCATGTCGCAACAAGCATAAGCGCTGCATTAACAGCGAAAATACTGAGGATACGACAGTCAATGCCGGATTCAAAGGCTCTAAACCCGGTCAGCGGAAAAAGCCATTCAAACAAAGTACGCCGGGTCCGTCCAGCTTGGACCTTATACTCGATTGCTCGTGTCAAATACACGGCACCCCAGACAAGCCAACCAATCACACCAATAGGGATTGTTGGGTGTTCAAGCAGGCCGGCAAGTTAATTGCCAAAAACAAAGACAAGGGGCCGCATAGAGATGACAAGGAGGAGCCCCGGCAGCTGCACACTGGAGGACGGAAGAGGTTTCCCGCAAGTGCGGACAGTGAACATGATATACGCAACCCACATCCCCAAGAGGGAGCGGAAGCGTGCGCTCAGGGATGTATATGCGTTGGAGCCAGTCGCCCCAAAGTTCAACCCTTGGTCCTCCTGTCCAATCACCTTCGATCGCAGGGACCATCCCACTAGTATCCATCATGGCGGATTCGCCGCACTCGTCCTAGACCCAATCATCAACGGATTTCACCTCACTCGAGTCCTTATGGACGGCGGCGGCAGCCTGAACCCGCTTTATCAGGACATAGTGCGCAAAATGGGTATAGACCCCTCAAGGATCAAACCCACAAAAACGACCTTTAAGGGCGTCATTCCAGGCGTAGAGGCCCATTGCACAGGCTCAATTACACTGGAAGTCGCCTTCGGATCCCCGGATAACTTCCGAAGTGACGAATTAATCTTCGATATAGTCCCGTTCCGCAGTGGTTATCACGCGCTGCTCGGGCGAACCGCATTTTCTAGATTCAATGCGGTACCGCATTATGCATACCTCAAGCTCAAGATGCCAGGACCTCGCGGAGTTATTACAGTCAATGGAAACACAGAGCGCTCCCTCCGAACAGAGGAGCACACCGCAGCCCTCGCAGCAGAAGCGCAAAGCAGCCTCTCAAGGCAATCTACCAGTTCGGCGTTTCAAAGCCCGGACACCTTCAAGCGCGCTCGGGGCAATCGGCAAATAGACCGCCTGGCGCGATCTGAACTCGCGTAGCAATACGGCGGCCACCCCAATCCCAGCTCAAAGGCGATATTCGTGTTGCGCGTACATAATTACGCATTAAAAATACCACGGGCATAGGTGGGGAGGGGGGGCACAACTGCGGCACGCCCCAAAACGCGACCTAAACTGTACTAGGGGCTTCCCGTTTGGTTATTTTTCTTTTTCTTTCAGGACCTTAATCTCTGGAAACAATGTCCGGCACCTCTATTGCCGAACACATGATACAACAACCAAGGAGGCAGACAGCTACGTTATACAATGGAATTCCCAGGTTGATTCAGATTTCATATCATTCCTCAGCTCGCCCTTGGAAGGGACATAATCCTACTCTTTTGCTTATCGCACTACCTGTATCACTCTGCTTTAATGCAATTTTTCAATAAACAATGCATGACATTACGACTATTATTGCATTCTTGTTATATATATATATATATATATATATATATATATATATATATATACATCTATTTGATCATTCATGACGCCTTGCGACCGTACACTCTGGTACGGCCAATACACTAGGGGCTTACATACCCCACAATGCGGTGTGAAAAGTCCGAACACTTTCACAAGTGCGGCACCCCGAACTTATAGCATTATATGCATCAACTCCAAATCATGTCTTTGGTCAAATGTTGGGTTTGCCCGGCTCCTATGTTTTGGTACCTTACGTTCTGCTCTATCGACTAAGGTAGCGCTAGAGAACTACAGTGATTGTGCCCCGGTTCTGCCGGGCTGAGAACCTGAGTAGAGAAAGCTAAAACTGACTGTCATGATAAGGCGAGAGAATGGTCGCTGTTCGGCGAGGTTTTTCGAGCCCCTAAAGACTTATGCCGCTTAGGGCGAGGGGTCGGCTCTATCCGGCTTACAGGCATGTATCGCGCCTCGAATTCGGCCTTCCGAATACCAGGGGCTTCGCCGAAATTTAAAATTATAGAATTCTATGGCTAAGTGAGAGTGATAAAGCATTATTAGTCCGGTTGCCTTGTTCGTTGTGCTGAGCACCTCCCTCGAAGGACCCAAACATGGGAACAAGAGTGCTCAGGTTTATCCCGAACACCCCAGCACTCATGGCATGGGGGCAGAAGCCGAGGACTAGGTATCTCTCAGATTGGATAAACAGCCAAACAGAAGGTAATATTTTAAATTCGAACAAGCGTTGCATAGCGAATATGAAACAAGTTTTCATACAAACAGGACAAAACGAGCAAGTATCATTCAAGTATTACATTTTTTGAACACTCATCCGCGATAAGACGGGCACCCGGCAGAACACCCTCGTAGTACATCTCGGGGTGGCGGTGCTCCTTGCCCTCCGGCGGCCCTTCCTTGATCAGCTTCACGGCATCTAGTTTGACCCACTGCATTTTTACACGGGCGAAAGCCCGGCGTGCACCTTCAATGTAGACAGATCGCTTGACGACCTCCAGCCGTAGGCAGGCATCCACAAGCCACCTCACCAGGCCGAAGAAGCTGTTCGAAAGGGCGTCACAGGCCACAACTGGACTATGAAGCCCTTCATGGCCTGATCAGCCGCCTTATGTAGCTCGACCATCTACTTCAGCTGGTCGCTCATTGGCACCGGATGTTCGGCCTCAGCATACTGAGACTAGAACAGCTTCTCCTTCGAGCTTCCATCCTCGGCTGGTAACATTGTGCGGCATCGGACACACTGCGGGGAAAATCTGCGAATGCCCCTGAAGAGCTCCGGATTCGGGTAAGTAATCAGTAATTCACTTTTACATGCTTGCTTTGCATATAGAAAGCGTTACCCGCCGCTATCTTCTTCATCGCGTCGATCTCCTGAAGGGCCTTCTGGGCCTCGGCCTTGGCACTCTTCGCGCTCTCACGGGCCGCGGCAAGCTCAGACTCTCGCGTCTTCAAGTCAAGCTCCAACGCCTCGTGCTTTGTCACGAGAGCCTGGAGCTCTTGCTGCACCTCGCCCACCCGAGCCTCGTGCCTCTCTCGCTCGGTGCGCTCCTTGGCCGCTGTATCTTCGGCCTTGGTCAACGCTTGCTTCAGGGTCGCCACCTCGGTCGTGGCCCCTGGCAAAACATACAATGATCCTGTCATTTTGCAATCGTGTCCTTTTATACATATCTATAGACGGGGTATTACTTACCCTCGTTCTCCTCAAGCTGCCTCTTGGCAAGGCCGAGCTCTTTCTTGGACCCATCAAGGTCCTGCTTCAGTACGCAACCTCCGCAGTTAGTGCGGCGGACGCCAGCAGAGAAGCCTGCATATGCATATTGACATACTTATATTAGACTCCTGGGATATTATTTGATCCTCTGTTCGGCTTTTCTTTGTGAACACCGAACAAAGCATCAGGGGCTACTGTCTATGCGGTAATACTTCTACTAAATATTAAAACACTTACCTCGAAGCCTGTTAGAAGGCTGGCACATGCTTCAGTCAATCCGCTCTTGGCGGACTGAACCTTCTGGATCACCGCACTCATGATGGTGCGGTGCTCCTCGTCGATGCAAGCGTTGCGAAGCGCTTCCAGCAGGTTGTTCGGTGCCTCTGGATGGGTAGAGGTCACCGGCACTGGCGTTTTGCCCCTCTTAGAAGGGGACCGCCTGCCCGAGCCCAGAACCGTTGGAGGATGTGGCGCGGTGTTCGTCTTAGGGCCGAACTCGGAGCTCCCGGGGATCCCGTCCCCTCGGCTCCTGGAGTCCGGAAGGTCGCCTTGAGGCGCCTCCGGGATGGTCCCCCCTTGATCCGGTGCCTCTTGAGAGAACACTTCGGCGTCGTCGGCAGGATGAGGGGAGGTGGCGGTCGGGACTGGATCGCTATCCATGTCCGACGAGCCCAGGGAGCCGTCCGAGGATACCTCGATATTGGCTCATGGCGGCCTGCGTAATTAATTTCGGTGATTAGGGAAAGCAGTGCGATAAAGGAATGCTATGGGTTAATTTAGTATCTAAATACTTACGATCTCCCCTGGGACTTGGCCCTAGGCAACCACTTGTCTTCGCCTTCGTCGGCAGCGGTGGTGCTGTCTGGAAGGAGAGTCCTTCCCTTCTTGGACCCTTCGTCCCCCACAGTTGGGGTGGCATTCCTTTTTCTGTCTGCCCCAGTCGGTGGGGGAGCATCTTCTTCTTCTTCTTCTTCCTCGTCTTCGGGGGAAGAGTGTGCCGCAGAGTCATCAGATGGTGAGTCTGACAACGCCTGGCGTCGGGAACTCTTTCGAGCTCCCTTGGCCTTCTTGGTCTTCTCCCGCACCTTATAAGGGGCCGGAGTCAACATCTTCGCCAGAAGGGCATCTGCAGGGCCTTCGGGCAAAGGATCCAGACAGTCGATCTGTCCGGCCATCTTCTGCCAGTCCTGTCAAAGGCACAGGAGTTTAGATCCCGCATAGAGTCAATCTATATAAAAATAAGTATCTTGAGAGAGGTAAAAGAACTAACCACACTGGATTGGCGCTTCGCGCTGAATCCGCGATCCTTAGTAATGGGGGGAGGGACCTCGGTGCTCTTGAACAACACCCTCCAGGCATCTTCATGAGTCGTGTTGAAGAGCCTGTTCAGAGTTCGGTGTTGCGCCGGATTGAACTCCCACAAGGTGAACTCCCGTTGTTGGCACGGGAGTATCCGGCGGATGAGCATAACCTGGACTATGTTGACGAGCTTGAGCTTCTTGTCCACCATGTTTTGAATACATGTTTGGAGTCCGGTCAGCTCTTTTGAATTACCCCAGGACAAGCCCTTCTCCTTCCAGGAGGTGATCCGCATGGGGTTGCCAGATCGGAACTCGGGGGCCGCTACCCATGCGGGGTCGCACGGCTCGGTGATATAGAACCACCCCGATTGCCACCCCTTTATGGTTTCCACAAAGGAGCCCTTGATTCATGTTATGTTGGGCATCTTTCCCACCATGGCGCCTCCGCACTCCGCCTGGCGACCGCCCACCACCTGTAGCTTGACATTGAAGGTCTTCAGCCATAAGCCGAAGTGGGGCTTGATGCGGAGGAAGGCCTCGCACACGACGATAAACGCCGAGATGTTGAGGACGAAGTTCGGGGCTAGATCATGGAAATCCAGGCCGTAATAGAACATGAGCCCCATACGAATGGATGGAGAGGGAAACCCAATCCACAGAGGAAATGGGTGAGGAATACTACCCTCTCATAGGGCCTGGGGGTGGGGATGAGCTGCCCCTCATCTGGGAGCCGGTGCGCGATATCGTCAGGCAGGTATCCGGCTCTCCTCAGTTTCTTGATGCCTCCCTCGGTTACGGAGGAGACCATCCACTTGCCTCCCGCTTCGGACATGGTTGGAGAAGGTTGAGGTGGGAGTGCGGACTTGGGCGCTGGAGCTCGAGTGTGTGAAAACGGATGAGTAGAGGAGGAAGAAGGCGTGGATAGAAAGGTGAATCCTTATCCCTTTATATGGGCGGACGAAACTAAGCGTCCCCACCTGCCTGGTAAAACTCTCTTATCCCCCAAGCGCCGCAATTGATGGCGCAGTTGGGTTACCCACGCCCATATTGATGAGAATACCGTAATAAGGGGACACGATCTCTGCTTTGACAAGATGTGTTGAAAAACTGCCTCGCGTTATGTGCGGGGCAGGTTAGAAGAAATGGTTCGAATAATCACCGGGCCATGACGTACCGTTGTGTTGCCAAAACAAGCCAGCAAATTAGATCTACGAAAATATTATTCTCTCTATGGTGGAATGTGTAACTTATTTTGCAGGGTCAGACACTATCCTCGTATTCAAATTCTTCTGTGATGTATTCGGAGAGGGAACCCGCCTTGCAATGCCGAAGACAATACTGCGCGCCAGACTCATCGTCATTGAAGCCTGGTTCAGGGGCTACTGAGGGAGTCCTGGATTAGGGGGTCTCCGGAAAGCGGACTATCTCCATGGGCCGGACTGTTAGACTATGAAGATATAAGATTGAAGTCTTCGTCTCGTGTCCGGATGGGACTCTACTTGGCATGGAAGGCAAGCTAGGCAATACGTATATGGATATCTCCTCCTTTGTAACCGACCTTGTGTAACCCTAACCCTCTCCGGTATCTATATAAACCGAAGGGTTTTAGTCCGTAGGACGACAATCACAACATACAATCATACCATAGGCTAGCTTCTAGGGTTTAACCTCTCTGATCTCGTGGTAGATCTACTCTTGTACTACTCATATCATCAATATTAATCAAGCAGGACGTAGGGTTTTACCTCCATCAAGAGGGCCCGAACCTGGGTAAAACTTCGTGTCCCCTGCCTCCTGTTACCATCCGGCCTAGACGCATAGTTCGGGACCCCCTACCCGAGATCCACTGGTTTTGACACCGACAAAGGTATTCTTTGCAAGTACTGAAATAAGTGGTAACAGATAGTTTTGTGATAGGATAAATTGTAACGGGAAACAAGTATCAAAAGTAAATAAAGTGCAGCAAGGTGGCCCAATCCTTTGGTAGAAAAGGACAAGCCGGAACAAAGTCTTATAATAGGAAAAGCGCACCCGAGGACACATTGGCATATCGTCAAGCTAGTTTTCATCACGTTCATATGATTCGCGTTCGATACTTTGATAATTTGATATGTGGGTGGACCGGTGCTTGGGTGTTGTTCTTACTTGAACAAGAATCCCACTTATAATTAACCTCTATTGCAAGCATCCGCAACTACAACAAAAGTATTAAGGTAAACCTAACCATAGCATGAAACATATGGATCCAAATCAGCCCCTTACGAAGCAATGCATAAACTAGGGTTTAATCTTCTGTCACTCTAGCAACCCATCATCTACTTATTACTTCCCAATGCCTTCCTCTAGGCCCAAATAATGGTGAAGTGTTATGTAGTCGACGTTCACATAACACCACTAGAGGCTAGACAACATACATCTTACCAAAATATCAAACGAATACTAAATTCACATGACTACTCATAGCAAGACTTCTCCCTTGTCCTCAGGAACGAACGTAATTACTCACGAAGCATATTCATGTTCATAATCAGAGGGGTAATAATATGCATATATGATCTGAACATATGATCTTCCACCGAATAAACCAACTAGCATCAACTACAAGGAGTAATCAACACTACTAGCAACCTACTAGCACCAATCCCGGACTTTGAGACAAGAATTGGATACAAGAGATGAACTAGGGTTTGGAGATGAGATGGTGCTGATGAAGATGTTGATGGAGATTGCCCTCTCCCGATGAGAGGAGCGTTGGTGATGTCGATGGTGATGATTTCCCCCTCCCCGAGGGAAGTTTCCCCGGCAGAACTGCTCTACCGGAGCTCTAGATTGGATCCGCCAAGGTTCCGCCTCGTGGCGGCGGAGTCTCGTCCCGAAAAGTTCCCTCTTATTTTTTTTCTCATCGAAAGACTTCATATAGGAGAAGATGGGCGTCGGAGAGCCACCAGGGGGCCCACGAGGTAGGGGGGCGCGCCCTAGGGGGGGCGCCCCCACCCTCGTGAGAAGGGTGTGGGCCCCCTGGCCTTCATCTTTGGTGAGGATTTTTCTTTAGAGTTTTGGAGTTGCGCAGAATAGGTCTCTAATATTTGCTCCTTTTCCAGCCCAGAATTCCAGCTACCGGCATTCTCCCTCCTTATGTAACCCTTGTAAAATACGAGAGAATAGCCATAAGTATTGTGACATAAAGTGAAATAACCGTCCATAATGCGATAAATATCGATATAAAAGCATGATGCAAAATGGACGTATCAACTCCCCCAAGCTTAGACCTTGCTTGTCCTCAAGCGAAAAGCTGATAACAATAAATATGTCCTCATGTTTAGAGGTAGAGGCGTCAGTAAAAATAAAATATGGACATGAAGGCATCATGTTTATTCTCATAGCAGCAACATATATAGATTTTGTCATATGATTACTTATGTTCAAGTGATGATCTATTCACAATGCAAAAGTATAAATCATAAACCTTATTGGGCTCTGACAAACTATAATCTCAGTCATTGAAGCAATTGCAATTTATCATAACATCGGAAAGAGTCTATGTTAGAGCTAAAAAGCAAGTCCACATACTCAACTATCATTTAGTCCTCCATAATTGCTAACACTCGCGCGATACTTGTGGTTACGGAGTTTTAATCGGACACAGAGAAAGATAGGGGCTTATAGTTTTTCCCCACAACCTTTTACCTCAAGGGTAATGTCAACAATAATGGTTCATGCTCCCCTACATCCAATTAGATATATATATCATGTTCTTTCCAACATGCTGAGCTTGCCAAAGGATAAAATGAAAAAGGAAAGGTGAAGATCACCATGACTCTTGCATAAGGTAGAAGATAATAATAAAAGATCAGCCCTTTGCAGAGGGAAGCAGAGGTTTCCAAGCGCTTTTATGGTTGGATATATAAAATCTCAATGCGAAAGAACGTCACTTTATATTGCCCCTTGTGATATGAACCTTTATTATGCCGTCCGTCCCTTTTATTACTTCCACATCACAAGATCGTATAAAGCTTATTTCTCCGACACCAATCAATCATACACATTTAGAGCAATTTTTTATTGCTTTGCACCAATGACAACTTACTTGAAGGATCTTACTCAATCCATAGGTAGATATGGTGGACTCTCATGGCAAAACTAGTTTAAGGGTATTTGGAAGCACAAGTAGTATTTCTACTTGGTGCTGAGAATTTGGCTAGCATGAGGGGGAAAGGCAAGCTCAACAAGTTAGAGGATCCATGAGAACATAATTTATCTCAGATATAAGAAAGACATAACTCATTACATTGTCTTCCTTGTCCAACATCAACTCTTTAGCATGTCATATTTTAATGAGTGCTCCCAATCATAAAAGATGTCAATGATAATATATCTATATGTAAAAACCTCTCTTTCCTTATTACTTCTTATTAATTGCAACAATGACCAAAGCTATGTTTGCCAACTCCCAACAACTTTTAATCATCATACTCTTTCCATGTGAATTCATTACTCTCAATAAGATCAATATGAACTTTTTGTTTCTTTTTATTCTTTTCTCTTTTCTTTTATTCACCCAAGATCATGGCAAAATAATCAAGCCCTTGACGCAACACTAATCTTTATTATATATAGCTCACGGACTCGATTACATAGAGAGATCATAAAGCAAAACTCAAAACTAGATCATGCCATAAACTTTATTCTACTAGATCAAGATACTACTAATAGGATCGAACTAAGAAAAACGGTAAAGATAGGAGTTGTGATTGTAATACGATACCGGGGCACCTCCCCCAAGCTTGGCAGTTGCCAAGGGGAGTGCCCATACCCATGTGATTATATCTCCTTGGTCGGTGAACAAGGTGGAGGTGTTGTTGATGATGCGGGCTTGTCATCCATCTTCCAAGGCATAGGTTCACCATCATAGAAGGATGATCGAGTCTCCGGAATCCTCGAATCTGCAGCCAAAGTCATTCTTTTGCATCTATATTCATACTCACAGTTTTGGTTTTGCAGGTCATAGATTTGGGCTTGGAGGTGCTCGATCTTCTCATATAGCTTGAAGATGGCCTCCTCGGTGTTCTTGGCATTCGTCTTGTAGTTGTTAGTGAACTCCGCGAGCATCGTGTGGCTAGCGTTGATTCCACGCTCCACCATCCCCTTGCACTTGAAAATTTGTTGCTCCATTGCTTCGAGCCTCGTCTCCATGCTTCCGGTTCCCTTTGGTCCCTCAACATCGCGGATGTGCAACAACCCATCACGCATCTCAATGGTTTGAGGGTGTCGCAGCACCTCCGCGAGGTAAGGGTTGATGACCTTCTTGAAGAACTTGTCCTTGGAAGCACTTGGGGACGTCATGATAATCTAGATCTGTTAGAAAAACAGCTCGAAACAAAGACAGGAGATTTTTGCGTGATACGGGAGTCAAAACCCCCGGAAGATTATATAATGAATTTTTACCGACCAAAATATGTAATGTGCAAGAACACGGAGTCCGGAAAGCACACGAGGTGCTCATGAGGTAGGGGGCGCGCCCACCACCCTCGTGGGGCCCTCGTGTCCTTCCCGGACTGCTACTTATTTTTCTATTTTTCTAAATATTCCAAAACGGACAAATATTGCCTTAAAAATTGTTTTGGAGTCGGTTTACTTACCGTACCACATACCTATTCCTTTCTGGAGTCTGAATTTTTTTGGAAAGTGTCTCTTATGTATTCCTCCAGGGTTACGGTTTCAATAATATTGGTTTCAACATTTATGGGACTACCTGAGATATAATGTTTAATTCTTTGACCGTTTACCACCTTCGGATTTGTGCCCTCGAAGTTCTTGATCTTTATGGCACCGGAACGATAGACCTCTTCGATAACAAAGGGGCCTTCCCATTTAGAGAGAAGTTTTCCTACAAAAAATCTTAAACGAGAGTTGTATAGCAATACATAATCACCTACATTAAACTCACGCTTTTGTATCCTTTTGTCATGCCATCTTTTAACTTTTTCTTTAAACAACTTGGCATTTTCATAAGCTTGGGTTCTCCATTCATCAACTGAGCTAATATCAAATAACCTCTTCTCACCGGCAAGTTTAAAATCATAGTTAAGCTCTTTAATAGCCCAATATGCCTTATATTCTAGTTTGAGAGGTAAGTGACATGCTTTTCCATAGACCATTTTATACGGAGACATACCCATAGGATTTTTGTATACAGTTCTATAAGCCCACAATGCATCATCAAGTTTTTTGGACCAATTCTTTCTAGACCTATTAACAGTCTTTTGCAATATTAATTTGAGCTCTCTGTTCCTCAACTCTACTTGACCACTAGACTGTGGGTGATAAGGAGATGCAATTCTATGATTAACATCATATTTAGCAAGCATTTTACGGAAGGCACCATGAATAAAGTGTGAACCACCATCAGTCATTAAATATCTAGTGACTCCAAACCTCAGGAAAATAACTTCCTTAAGCATTTTAATAGAAGTGTTATGATCAACACTACTAGTTGGAATAGCTTCTACCCACTTAGTAACGTAATCAACAACAACTAGAATATGTGTGTATCCATTAGAGGCAGGAAAAGGTCCCATATAATCAAAGCCCCAAACATCAAACGGTTCAATAACAAGAGAATAATTCATAGGCATTTCTTGATGTCTACTAATATTACCAATTCTTTGACATTCATCACAAGACAAGACAAACTTACAGGCATCCTTGAAGAGAGTAGGCCAATAAAAACCAGATTGCAATACCTTATGTGCAGTTCTATCTCCAGCATGGTGTCCTCCATAAGACTCAGAATGACACTTGCGTAGGATCTATTCCTGTTCATGCTTAGGTACACAATGTCTAATAACACCATCTACTCCTTCTTTATAAAGACGTGGGTCATCCCAAAAGTAATGTCTTAAATCATAGAAAACCTTTTTCTTTTCCTGGTATGTGAAGCTAGGTGGTATAAACTTAGCAACAATATAATTAGCATAATCAGCATACCATGGGGTACTACGAGAAGTACTTATAACATTTAATTGTTCATTAGGAAAGCTATCATTAATAGGTAGTGGGTCATCAAGAATATTTTCTAACCTAGACAAGTTGTCTGCAACGCGGTTCTCAGCTCCCTTTCTATCAACAATATGCAAATCAAATTCTTGTAGCAAGAGAACCCATCTAATAAGTCTAGGTTTAGCATCTTTCTTATCCATAAGATATTTAATAGAAGCATGATCAGTTTGAATAGTTACTTTAGAATCAACAATATAAGACATGAACTTATCACAAGCAAATACAACTGCTAAAAGTTCTTTTTCAGTAGTAGCATAATTTCTTTGAGCATTGTCTAGAGTCTTACTAGCATAATGAATAACATTTAATTTCTTATCAACTCTTTGCCCTGGAACAGCACCTACAACATAATCACTAGCATCACACATAATTTCAAAGGGTAAATTCCAATCAGGTGGCTGAACAACAGGTGCAGAGACTAATGCTTTCTTAAGTATTTCAAATGCTTCTACACAATTATCATCAAAGACAAATGGTATATCTTTTTGCAATAAATTAGTTAGAGGCCGAGAAATTTTTGAGAAGTCCTTAATGAACCTCCTGTAAAATCCGGCGTGACCAAGGAAACTTGTTATACCTTTGATGTCCTTAGGACATGGCATCTTTTCAATAGCATCAACCTTGGCTTTATCGACTTCAATACCTCTTTTCAGAAACTTTGTGCCCCAAGACAATACCTTCATTAACCATAAAGTGGCACTTTTCCCAATTCAAGACAAGATTAGTTTCTTCACATATCTGCAAAACTCGATCAATATTGCTCAAGCAATCATCAAAAGAGGAACCATAGACGGAAAAGTCGTCCATGAAAACCTCACAAATCTTTTCACAAAAGTCAGAGAATATAGCCATCATGCATCTTTGAAAGGTAGCAGGTGCATTACATAAACCAAAAGGCATACGTCTATTAGCAAAAGTACCAAAAGGGCAAGTAAAAGTAGTCTTTGATTGATCTCTAGCCGACACAGCTATTTGAGAGAAACCAGAATAACCATCTAGAAAGCAATAGTGTGTATGTTTGCATAATCTTTCTAGCATTTGATCAATAAAAGGTAAGGGTTAATGATCTTTCTTAGTAGCTTTATTTAATTTGCGGAAATCAATTACCATCCTATAACCTGCGATAATTCTTTGTGGAATCAATTCATCTTTATCATTAGGAACAACAGTAATACCTCCCTTCTTAGGGACACAATGGACAGGACTTACCCACTCACTATCAGCAACGGGATAGATTATACCTGCCTCCAGAAGCTTTAGTATTTCTTTTCTTACCACTTCGTTCATTTTAGGATTTAGACGTCGTTGAGGATCACGAACTGGTTTGGCATCTGCTTCTAAATTTATTTTATGTTGACATAGAGTGGGACTAATGCCCTTAAGATCATCAAGAGTATATCCAATAGCAGCACGATGCTTCTTCAGAGTTTTCAATAATCTTTCTTCTTCATGCTCTGAAAGGTTAGCACTAATAATAACATGATATATCTTCTTTTCATCAAGATAAGCATATTTAAGATTATCAGGCAAATGTTTAAGCTCAAACACGGGATCACCCTTGGGTGGAGGAGGATCCCCTAAGATTTCAATAGGCAAGTTGTGATGGAGAATAGGTTCCTGTTTAAAGAATACTTCATCTATTTCCCTTCTTTCATTCATGAACATATCATTTTCATGGTCTAGCAAATAGTGTTCTAAAGGATCACTAGGAGGTACGGCAATAGAAGCAAGACCAATAATTTCATCCTTACTAGGTAATTCTGCCTCACGATGTTGTTTACTAAATTTAGAGAAATTAAAATCATGAACCATATCATCCAAGCCAACAGTAACAACATTCTTTTTGCAATCTATGGTAGCATTGACAGTATTCTAGAAGGGTCTACCAAATATAATGGGATAAAAGCTATCTTGCGGAGAAGTAAGAACAAGAAAATCAGCAGGGTATTTAGTTTTCCCACACAAGACTTCAACATCTCTAACAATCCCAATTGGTTAAATAGTATCTCTATTGGCAAGTTTAATTGTGACATCAATATCTTATAACTCAACAGGTGCAATTTCATTCTTAATTTCTTCGTATAAAGTATGCGGTATAACACTAGCACTAGCACCCATATCACATAAGCCATGATAACAATGATCTCCTATTTTAAAAAAAATAACAGGCACGCCTACCATAGGTCTACGTTTATCTTTAGCACAAGGTTTAGCAATTCTAGCAGTTTCACCTTCGAACTGAAAAACATGCTCATCAATATTATCAGACAAGAGATCCTTAGCAATAGCAATATTAGGTTCTACTTTAACTTTCTCAGGAGGTGTATAAGTTCTAATTTTGCTTTTACGAACAACAGTTGAAGCTTTAGCATGATCCTTTGTTCTAACTGGGAAAGATGGTTTCTCAATATAAGAAGTAGGAACAATAGGATCATTATAAGTGATAGTCTTTTCTTCAACTTTAATAGGTGCAACTACTTTTACTTCTATAGGAGGATGATATTTAAACCACTTCTCCTTAGGGAGATCAACATAAGTAGCAAAAGATTCACAGAAAGAAGCTACTACCTCAGAGTCAAGTCCATATATAGTGCTAAACTTACGGAAAATATCGGTATCCATAAAAGATTTAACACAATCAAACTTAGGTGTCATACCTGACTCTTTACCTTCGTCGAGGTCCCAATCTTCAGAGTTGCGTTTAATTCTATCCAATAAATTCCATCTAAATTCAATAGTCTTCATCATAAAAGAGCCAGCACAAGAAGTATCGAGCATGGTGCGATTGTTTTCAGAAAGCCGAGCATAAAAACTTTGCATAATTATTTCTCTCGAGAGCTCATGATTGGGGCATGAATATAACATTTATTTAAGCCTGCCCCAAGCTTGAGCGATGCTTTCTCCTTCGCGAGGCCAGAAATTATATATATAATTGCGATCACGATGAACAAGATGCATAGGGTAATACTTTTGATGCAATTCCAGCTTCAATCATTTATAGTCCCATGATCTCATATCATCACATAGCCTATACCATATCATTGCGTCTCCCTTCAAAGATAAAGGGAAGACCTTCTTCTTAGCAACATCATCGGGTATACCTGCAAGCATAAATAATCCACAAACTTCATCCACATATATTAATGCTCATCAGGATGCTTTCTTCCATCTCCTGTAAAAGGACTAGCTAGAATTTTTCTATCAAACCCGAAGGATACTAATAAGGAATTTCATTTTCAATAGGTTTAGTAGGTTGAGGAGCAACTCTTTGCTCTACTGGATGGGGTGAAGATACCCCGAACAAGCCCCTCAGAGAATTACTTTCCATAGTGACAAGTGACAGTAAATTTCAGCACACTATATAAATTTTTCCTTACCAAATTCCACCTACCAAAGGTGCTACACTCCCCGGCAACGGCGCCAGAAAAGAGTCTTGATGACCCACAAGTATAGGGGATCTATCGTAGTCCTTTCGATAAGTAAGAGTGTCGAACCCAACGAGGAGCAGAAGGAAATGATAAGCGGTTTTCAGCAAGGTATTCTCTGCAAGTACTAAAATAAGTGGTAACAGATAGTTTTGTGATAGGATAAATTGTAACGAGCAACAAGTATCAAAAGTAAATAAAGTGCAGCAAGGTGGCCCAATCCTTTTGTAGCAAAGAACAAACTCTTATAATAGGAAAAGCGCTCCCGAGGACACATGGGAATATCGTTAAGCTAGTTTTCATTACGTTCATACGATTCACGTTCGATACTTTGATAATTTGATATGTGGGTGAACCGGTGCTTGGGTGTTGTTCTTACTTGAACAAGCATCCCACTTATGATTAAACTCTATTGCAAGCATCCACAACTACAACAAAAGTATTAAGGTAAACCTAACCATAGCATGAAACATATGGATCCAAATCAGCCCCTTACGAAGCAACGCATAAACTAGGGTTTAAGCTTCTGTCACTCTAGCAACCCATCATCTACTTATTTCTTCCCAATGCCTTCCTCTAGGCCCAAATAATGGTGAAGTGTTATGTAGTCGACGTTCACATAACACCACTAGAGGCTAGACAACATACATCTTATCAAAATATCAAATGAATACCAAATTCACATGACTACTCATAGCAAGACTTCTCCCTTGTCCTCAGGAACGAACGTAATTACTCACAAAGCATATTCATGTTCATAATCAGAGGGGTATTGATATGCATATAGGATCTGAACATATGATCTTCCACCAAATAAACCAACAAGCATCAACTACAAGGAGTAATCAACACTACTAGCAACCTACTAGCACCAATCCCGGACTTTGAGACAAGAATTGGATACAAGAGATGAACTAGGATTTGGAGATGAGATGGTGCTGGTGAAGATGTCGATGGAGATTGCCCTCTCCCGATGAGAGGAGCGTTGGTGATGTCGATGGTGATGATTTCCCCCTCCCGGAGGGAAGTTTCCCCGGCAGAACTGCTCTGCCGGAGCTCTAGATTGGATCTGCCAAGGTTCCGCCTCGTGGCGGCGGAGTCTCGTCCCGAAAAGTTCCCTCTTATTTTTTTTCTCATCGAAAGATTTCATATAGGAGAAGATGGGCATCGGAGAGCCACCAGGGGGCCCACGAGGTAGGGGGCGCGCCCTAGGGGGGGCGCCCCCCACCCTCGTGAGTAGGGTGTGGGCCCCCTGGCCTTCATCTTTGGTGAGGATTTTTCTTTATTTATTTTAAGATGTTCCGTGGAGTTTCAGGACTTTTGGAGTTGCGCAGAATAGGTCTCTAATATTTGCTCCTTTTCCAGCCCAGAATTCCAGCTGCCGGCATTCTCCCTCCATATGTAACCCTTGTAAAATAAGAGAGAATAGCCATAAGTATTGTGACATAAAGTGAAATAATAGTCCATAATGCGATAAATATCGATATAAAAGCATGATGCAAAATGGACGTATCAAAGTATAGGGGGTGTGCTGCGCCTCTATGCCGGGCTATATCACGACGCAGTTCATATGAGTCTTGTCTGCTGTATTCGGCCCGGCCGGATTTACTTCGTGTATCCGGCGCGATGGTCATTGTCCCGCGTTGGTATGCGCCCCCGTGACCCGTATATTGAGCTTGCATGTTTTGCCCTGCTGTCCAATACGTCTCGCAGGTCCCGTGTGTTCCCCCGGGCCTTGGTATTTTTGATTGAGTGGCGGCGGGGTGCAGACTGAACTTCAGGCTGAAACGCCTCTCTGGCTCAGCCACGCGGTGGCCGGCCAGCCGCATCGCACACTGGTGATGGAGGTTTCAATGCTTCCCCCTCGAGCTGAGGTAGCAACCTGCGCTTTGGGTAACTCTTGGAGGGGCGCTCGAGTTCGTATTCCTTGGCCGCAAGGACTTCAGTCCATCTGTCTGCTAGCAAGTCTTGGTCAGCTTGAAGCTGTTGTTGCTTTTTCTTCAGGCTATTTGTTGTGGCCATAAGTCGGCGCTTGAGGCGCTCCTGCTCGACGGGATCCTCAGGCATGATAAATTCTTCGTCGCCAAGGCTCAGCTCGTCTTCGGAGAGAGGCATGTAATTGTCGTCCTTCGATTCTCCATCTGCTGTCTGTTCTGGAGGGCTAGCTTGTTCACCCTCCCGCTCTACATCGTGCTGGAGGGGATTGTGGTTGTCTTCGGCATTATCCGGAGTGTTATTGTCTCTTGTGCCGGTATCACTACTTTTGCTGTGGCAGGACTTAGAGCGGCGCCGCTGACATCGACGCTTGGGTTGCTTCTTGGAGGGGTCATCCTCCATTGTCTCGTCGCCATTGCCTTCTTTGGGGGTGTCCACCATCTATATATCATATGATGAGGTGGTGGTCCAGCGCCCTGTGGGCGGTGGTTCCTGTTCGTCTCCTGCATCGTCGTCCATACCGTTGATGTCTTCGGAGTCTAAGTCGAGTATGTCGGTTAAATCGTCGACAGTGGCTACTAACTGGGTGGTGGGTGGGCAGCGAATTTCTTCGTCGTCCGCATCCCATTCTAGCCAGACATAGTTCGGCCAAGGTTCTCCTAACAAGGAGAGAGACCTTAAGAATTTAGCAAATTGCCGAAAGGCGAGTGCTGAAAGATATCCGCGGAGGTGAACTCCATGATCGGCGCCCAGTCGGATTCGATAGGCACGGATGCAGGTGGCTCGGAGTCCATGGCCGGAGACGAATCCAGTGGTTCGGCGACACGGCTCTCGTAAGGGGTGAAGTTAGTATCCGGCTCCATCGCCACTGAGAGTGCGGCCTCCATGGTGGGGTCTATCCATCCGTCCTCGGATGGTGCAATTTGCTCCGGATTGAAGGCCGGAGTAGTTACAGATGTGATCTCCCGAACATTGTCCGATGGCAGAGTTATTTTCATGCTCGTTGTGATTGTGCGGTGCACCTAACATGTGCTCAAATCCGTCGAAGATCAAATCTCTGCGGATGTCGGCAGTGTAGTTTAAGTTTTCAAACCTGACCTGATGGCCAGGGGTGTAGCCCTCAATCTCCTCCAGATGGCCAAGCAAATTGGCCCGCAGTATGAAGCCGCCAAATATGAAGATCTGTCCGGGGAGGAAAACCTCACCCTGGACCGCATCATTACCGATGATTGAAGGGGCCATCGAGCCTGATGGTGACGGCACAGTGGAACTCTCAATGAAAGCACCAATGTCGGTGTCAAAACCGGCGGATCTCGGGTAGGGGGTCCCGAACTGTGCGTCTAAGGAGGATGGTAACAGGAGGCAGGGGACACGATGTTTACCTCGGTTCGGGCCCTCTTGATGGAGGTAATACCCTACGTCCTGCTTGATTGATCTTGATGATATGAGTATTACAAGAGTTGATCTACCATGAGATCGTAGAGGCTAGACCCTAGAAGATAGCCTATGGTATGATTGTATGTTGTCCTACGGACTAAACCCTCTGGTTTCTATAGACACCGGAGGGGGCTAGGGTTACACAGAGTTAGTTACAAGGGAGGAGATCTACATATCTGTATTGCCAAGATTGCCTTCCACGGCAAGGAAAGTCCCATCCAGACACGGGACGAAGTCTTCAATCTTGTATCTTCATAGTCCAACAGTCCGGCCAAAGGATATAGTCTGGCTGTCCGGAGACCCCCTAATCCAGGACTCCCTCACTCCGCAAGAGGAAAGGGTCTCCAAGCTGCAGCAATGATACCTTCCGGCCGTTGAAGCAAAGGAAGTATATTGCCATAGACGAGTGAGTACCTTATCTTTGCAATTTCTGGAGTGCTGCTTCTCCTCCTAACTGTGGCTCCTCTGGGTCCCTTCTGCTAAGACGGTGAAGTCTCCCGGGAAGCAACCTTCTCCTGCCTCGAATCCCCCGCTGGCTTTAAGCGCCCCAAGCCAGCATGCCGCACCTGGCGCGAGGTCGGCCGGAGAGGCACACACGCTAGCCTGGCACCTTGAGCCCGCACCTTTGCCATCTGTCCTTCGTGGCCTCCTGGGGTGCGGCAAGTGTGCCAAGGGCTCCTCCTCTGGTTGTGGACGACGGCTGGATGACCTAAATCTGGGCTTCTTCTTCGAGCAATGGGCCTCCCATCCGGGCCCCCGCCGAAGCCCGGTCGGCGACCCAGGAGGCGCTAGCCCCCAGCCCCCTGCCGAAACGAGGTGAGCCGCTTCGGATCCCTTCGGCAACCCCTGCTGCGGGGGACGGACCTGGTTGCGCTCTTAAGTTTGCGCATGAGCGGAGTGTCATCCTCCATGAGCTCTTTCAGGAGGCAATGGGAGCGATGAGCCGGCTCGGCGAAGAGAACTCATGGACGTCGATGCTCTCCTTGTAGCCGAAGGCCTCTGGCTGGTGGAGGAGTGGCATCAACTGAAGGTGGCTATCAACCTCGGGCGCCTGCAGTGCGAGCATGCCAGTGCAAAGGCCGAGGCATCCCTGGCAATCTCGCGAGAGGCCAGCGCCCGGGCCTTGGAGGAGGCCAGGGAGGCGGACAATCACCGTGCAGCCACCGAGGAGCGTAGGTTGGGGCTCCGGGCCTTGAACGCCTCCCTGGAGCAGCAGGTGGAGGCACACAGAGTTGCCCTGGCGTCGATGAAGGGCGCTTCGTCCGATGATGAGGAGATCTTGAGGCGCGAGGAAGCACTATTGCTGGAGGCCACGGAGCGCAGCCTTGAGCTTCAGCGGTTGCAGATGAGTGAGCGCCAAGTCGCCCAAGCAGGGGATGCTATCAACGCGCGTGAGGCCAGGGCCCAGGAGGAGGTCACCGCAGGGTGGCCGAGGCTTGCGCGGATCTTGCTGGCAGGTATGACCTGACGCTGAAGCTCGTGGAAGCCGAAGGTGTGGGCAGGACCGCTGCCCTCAGGTCAGGGCTGGCTGAGGCGGAACAGCGCGAGAAAGCCGCCGTAGCGGCCCTGATCTTGATGTAGGCCGGGATGGCCTCCGCGCCCATGCCGAGTTGCTCTCTCTTCAGCAGCGGTTTGCCAGCGCCGAGTCCTTCGCGCAACAAAGCAGGGAGGAGGCACTTCGCCGGCAGACATTATTGCATGAGCATTGATAGCACATTTATGCATATAGTTTTTTAAGCCTTTTTTTGCATCTCAAGTTAAACATTTGACCACAATAATTACTTATAAAATATTCATTCCTACAGAAATATTCCTATTATGATATTTCTTACAACACTTCTTCATATTATGCAGAATTGGTGCGTTTAGGCACCCAATCTTCATCGAAAGTGCTTCCAACACTAAAGAAGGGATCAACTTGGAGAAGAGTTCAGTTCTAAAGGGGGCAAAACCAAAAAGAACCAGACGAAGTGTCCGGTGGCACGTGTGAGAGGAGCCGGGGGCTGGCACGGCCGGCCAGACGGTTGTTTGTAACCACACGCGGCTGGTTCTTCTCGCGACTGACCCACCACACTAGATCGAGGCCAGAGAGAGAGGGGATCGATCAGATCCACCATAACAAAGAAAAACAGGGGAGCAAGACTCTTTTCTCTCACTGCTCACCACCACGGTGCTCACCTACCACCAGATCTACAGCAACGAAGAAAACAGGGGATCGAGGGGAATGAGAGCGAGGACCAGATCGAGGGTTTTGGGAGGCTTGCGGTGTGACTGATCCACTGCGAGGCCTCTCCTTCCTGACCTGCAACCTCTTCTGCTTCTCTTCACCATCGATGTTCGCGCTGCTCTGCTCCAACTCCGATGACCGCTTCCGCGGCATCTCCTCGATGCCAACAGCGGGACGCCGTACTCCTGGTGGTGCTCTGCTCCGGGTGGTCGGCTGACCTCCCGCGAAGGTTGCCGCGATTCCTTCTCAAGGCCGGGTCTTCCACTACGGATCTTCACCAAGACTTCTTCACCATGCTGAAGCTCTAACCCAAGGATCCTCTGCTGCTACTTTTCTTTGCCTGCAACATCTACAACTTTGAATCGAAGATCGTCAAGACCCCTAGGCCCTGAACCTATCTCTTCTCCTATTCCTGTTCTCTGAATATATGCACTATAGGGTCTGAAATTTACTCTGTTACCTGTGCACTTTTGCTGAATCCTCATGTATCCTTGCTGAATTATTGTGACCCTTTGCTGGATATTGAGTTAGTAGTTATTTTCCTACGAGCTTTTGTCACTTTAATTGGTTGCATGAGTTGTGTGTGATGTCTGAACCATCTTCCATTTGCTAGTGTTACTTGTTTGTTTGATTACGCGAAAGCCACTAAATAGAGACAATCTTATCTCTAAACCCTTTACCTTTGCTGCATATTATTTGGTTTTACCTTGTGCCAGAGGCTGCTTGTTATCACTACGGTTTGATCCATCTGCTCTGTTGTTCTGAATGTTTCGAATGTGTGCTTCAAAGTTCTAGATCCCTGTGGAGAACACGACATCCGTAGTTTGGGCGTCAAAACCCTGCTATATTATACTTGATCATTTTGGCGCCGTTGCCGGGGATCTAAATTTCATTAGCACATTAGTAGAAGCAGATCAGGATTTATTTTAGGCAACTAACCATTTCCTAACATTGGCTGCAGTTTTGAGAGAAACTAGCATGTGTCAATTTCAGGAACTTTACAGGAAATTGTCTTATGCTTCAACCTAAATATTCACTAGAGCCATTTGATCCAGAAATTGAAAGGACTTTATTGAGGAGAAGAAGAGAGAATCAAACACGGTTTCAAGTTGCCGAAACTTTGCAAGATCAAGAAGAAGAAAAGATGAGTGATCAAGTACCTTTACTCAGGGACTTGTGGATCCCAAGAGATCATGGGATACCAGGAGAAATGGTGCAACCAATTATTCAGGCAAACAATTTGTCACATCCCTAGTTCTGGTATGACCTAGGCTTGCTTTGTGCATCATGTTTAAATTTCAAATGAAGTTGAAATGGGGATGTTTCAAACCCTAGCACCGAAGCAAATTCAAATAGGTTCAAATTAAAAATTGAATTTCAATGAACCCAAAATGCTTTTCAAAAATATTCATTGTCTTTGGAAAATGTTGGAAACAACAACCAGGGGTGATGCACATTTTTGCTAGACATTTTGGATTTTTGAATGAACCCATATGTATTTGAATTGGAGCTGTTTAAAATAATATAAATATTTTAGAGGCTCCAAAAATGTTGGAATTTGGTGAGGGCCTCTGGTATATTATAACTAGTGGTCACAAGGAATCTCAACATTTTTATATTTGTGCTGGTATTTATTTTTAAGTCAAAAACAAATGTCAGAAATAGAAAACAAAACAAAAAAGGGAATAGGCTTACCTGGGCCTTACCTGAGGCCTGGCACTGGCGGCCCAGCTGGCCGGCCCAGCTAGCTGGCCCTGCCAGTCATCTTCTCCACCGCACCAGGAGGACGCCGAGTGCGTGGCCGACGCACGCCGGCGCATGCCCAGCCACCTCCTGCTTGCCGCCTTCTTCTGGGTGTCCCTGGAGATGCCATGCAGCCTCCCCGACCCCCTCTCACTCTCCGCCGTGATTCTCCTCTCCTCTGTCACCCTCTCTCGCCCGCACCCGAGCGCAGCCGACGCCACCGCTCGCCGTTTCCGCAGCCACTGCCTCCCCCTCGCCCCCTAGACATGCCCAGGAGCTCCACGACGTCGTCTTCATCATCTCCATCGAGCCAAGCGAGCCGGGGCGCGCCATAGCGACGTCATCACCATCGTCTTCAACCTCTCGGCCGCCGAGATCGCTAGCGCCCATCCTTCGTCTCCGACTCGTCCCCGAGCCCGCTGACCATCCCGTCGCCTCCACTGTGAGATTCTGCGTTTGTTCCCCCTCTTCCCGAGCTCGTTTACGCCCCACAGCCGTCGCCCCCTTATCGACCGAACTGCGCCGCCGCCCGAGCTCGTTCGCGGCAACGCTCCGGTGACCATTTGGTCCCAGACGCGTGTCCACCGAGCTTGCTGCCCCGCGCTAAGCCTCGCTAGCGCCTCCCCTTGCCCGCTTGCACCCCACAACGCCAACTCCGCGCGCACCCGAGCTCCGGCCGCTGCACTTGTCGTCGTCGGCGCCACTCTGGCCGCTCCCCGGCCGCGCCACCACCACGGCTGGATGCGGACGAGCGTCCGCATCCTGTAGCTGTACTCCGCGCGCCAAATGGCCCCCTGTAGGCAGAACCCGCAGCGCACCGCCGCGTTCGGACTCGCTGACGGCTAAACGCCGGTGACCGCCGACTTTTGACCGGCGTGGGTTGACCCCACAACCCAGTTTGACCTCCCCCCTCTCTCTCACTGACTTGCGGGCCCCGCCCGACTAACTACTATAGTTAGCACTAATTAACTAACTAGGTTAGCTAGTACAGTCACTGACTAGTTGGCCCTGCCTAGTTAGTTAGGACTAACTAACTTAGTTAGTTGACTGGGTCACTGACCAGTAAGACCCACTGGTCAGGTTTGACCTGGTCAGCCCCGTTGACTCGCTTATGTCATGCTGACGTAGTGCTGGCACAATTATTCTTTTTCTGGAATTATTTTAACTCAGGAAATTCCAGAATATTGCCTAAAATTCAAATTCATAATAATTCAACCGTAGCTCAGAATGAAATAAATTATATATGAAAAATTATTAGAAAAATGCAAGGAATCCATTTACGCAAGTTACATGCATGAAAAACCAACTTATACATGCTATATAAGTGAAAACATAATATGGGCATTTTAAATGCTTCATTTCGAATTTGCATTTGAATCTTTGATTCAAATGGGCTTCAACCAATTGGTAGCAACTTGCATTAGCCTAAACACTAGCGTTTGCACATGTCATGTTCATGCATCATTTTGTTGCATTTGTTTGTGTGTTGATCGTCGGCACCGTTTCTTCTCGATAGGTTCCACTCCGGAAGGTGTTCCCGAGTACCTGTCAGAGGAGCCATACCCCTTCGTCATTCTATCAGGAAAGCAACCCCCTTGCATTTCGATAAATCCCACTCTCTCGCTCCTGCTCCTTATACTTCATTAGGACAACAACGATTCAAACTGCTACTTTCTGCTGTGGTAGTTGAACCCATTCCTCTGTATGACCTGTCATTGCCACAGTAAATAGTTGAAACCCACTAGCATGAGTAGGAGTTGCTTGAGCCTTGATGTGCCTACTCATCCATGCTTGGTTTCTTTATGCCAGCTATGCTTAGAGTTGTGTTAGGTCTGATTCATCGGGAATGAATCGGAGTGGTGAACATGTCCTACCGATAAAGGCTAAGTGTGTGAACACGTTTTGGTAAAGGTAGCGATGAGAGGCCATGTAGGAGTACATGGTGGGTTGTCTCATTGGAACCGTCCCTAAGCACTGAGTTCTGTGTATGTTATCCAAGTCCAGTTACTACCACACATTCGGTTCCGGTCATCCGGCCCCTCTCGGCTTATTAATCCACTTGATCTCTGTCCAGGAGTTGCAACTAGTTTCTGGCATTTGTAGGTAGTGCTACTTGTCTACCAGGTGGTGTCCGACGGGACGGGCTTGGGATAGACTAGGCACCGTGGCACGGTGTACCAAGTGGCACCCGGATGGTGGGCTTGGGAACCCTGCACACATCGTTTGGGGCTGTACTGGAGACTTCGGCCGGAACTCCTTGCGGATGGAACTCGAATAGGCGATAAACCTGGACGATAGACTTGTGTGGTCAGTCAGGTCGTGTCCGACACCCTCGCCTGTCTTCTTCTTGAAGGTTGCCGAGGTACATGACGTGTACAGGGCAATAAGTGACGAGAGCGTGTGTGAAGCAGTACACCCCTGCAGGGTTACTATTATCTATTCGAATAGCCGTTTTCCTCGGATATGGAAACTTGGAGGACTTATGTAGTACATAGACAACTTGAAGTGGATACTCTAAAATCCGCAAGATAAGCGTGAGTGCTATGGATGGCCTTCTTGTAGGTTGACGGGAATGGAACCCTAGTGGAGTATTGACATGGTGAATATGTGGACTCGTGTGCGTCTTGTCACCTCAAAGAAGTTTCTGATACTCGTAGTATAGGCTAGCCACAGAGTCAAAGCTGGCTTGCTGCTGTTAAAACTCCACCACCCCCTTGTTGATAATGTTACATATGTAGATAGTTCTGATGTAAGACTTGCTGAGTACCTTTGTACTCACGTTTGCTTATTTATGTTTTGCAGTTGGTTACACTAGTGACTTCGACGAGTAGCTTGTATCCCAGCTACGATTTTGTACCCTTGGGAGGGTCGTGTTTAGTCAGGCTTCTTAGTCTTTTCCTTTTGTAGTTGTATGTACTCAGACATGTAATGCTTCCGTTGCTTGTATGCTCTGAATGATGGGTCATGAGACCCCTGTTCGTATTGAATGCTATGTGGCTTTTCTGGGCCTTTATCTATATGAGTTTGAGTTATGTTGTGATGCCATGTTGTACAACACATACTTGCATGTTATGCATACGTGTAACGTGTATTTCTATGTGGGATCCGACAACCTAGTTGTTTACCTCTGGTAGCCTCTCTTATGGGGAAATGTAGTCTTGTGCTTCCATGTGCCATAGTAGTCCGCTACAGCCCGGTTCACCAGAGTCCTGCTAGCCCAGCATTACTGCTCCGGAACACTTGACTGGTCGACATGTGATTCACTTCGTTCCTGTGCCTGTCCCTTCGGGAAAATGTCACGCGGTGACATCCGGAGTCCTGCCTAGCCTGCTACAGCCCGGGTTCCCGGAGTCCTGTTAGCCCAGTGCTACAGCCCGGATTCATACACTGTTGACCCACATGCTCGAGGTTGATTCATGTATGCCTGTCCCTCTAAGTTAGTGCCACTTTGGGTTCATGACTAGTCATGTCGGCCCGCGTTCTCTGTCATATGGATGCTAGCGACACTATCATATACGTGAGCCAAAAGGCGCAAACAGTCCCGGGCCTGGTAAGGTGGCACCCGTGGGAATACCGTGCATGAGGCCGCAACGTGATATGAAGTGTTACATGCTAGATCTGTGTGACTTAGGATCGGGGTCCCGACACAATTTTGAATTGAAGCCTGCTCTGTTTAACATGGTACAGCAGTCCAGATTTGGTGGAACAGTTTAAGAAGACCCACATGAGCATATAAGGACTTTCTTGGAGTATTGTAACACCCTCAAGCAAAATGGAGTTTCACCGAGTGCAATCAGATTATCACTATTCCCATTTTCATTGAGAGATGGAGCAAGAGTATGGCTTCACTCATTGCCTGAACATCTGAAAGATACTTGGGAGACTTTATTGCAGACATTTCTTGAGAGATACTTTCCACCCACAAAAGCTGCCGAATACAGGGACAAGTTAACAAGGTTTACTCAATATGATGGAGAAAGTTTGTATGACGCATGGCAAAGATTCAACTCTTTAATCAGAATGTGTCCTCATCATGGTTTATAAAGATGGCTGGTGTTACAAACCTTTTACAAAGGACTGTCCACTCAGACCAGAGCTTTTGTTGATTCTGCTGCTGGAGGAGGAATCATGAACAAAACCCTTGATGAAGCATTTGCATTGATTGAAAGTATGGCGTCCCATCATTTCCAATGGTCAAGTGAAAGAGCAATAACACCACCACATCCTGGTGTGTATAATGTGTCTGCAAATGATAGCATGGCAGCTCAGATTGACATCTTGAACAAGAAGATGGATAGTATCATGTCAAATTGCAACGGTACATCTGTAGCTTCAGTAAGTGTGCCTCAAATGTGTGATGTATGTGGCCAAGCAGGTCATCCTTCAACAGAATGTACCTTCTATTCAGCAATTGGATCATTGGTTTCAGAAGTAAGTTATGCCCAAGGTCAAGGTCCATTCTCAAACAGCTACAATCCTTCTTGGAGGAACCATCCAAACTTGTCGTACAAGAACAATCAATCATATGCAAGTGGATCGACAGTACAAGGAAATCGACCACCAAATCATCCAAGTCAATTTCAAGTGCCAAGGAAGAATGAGCAACAAAATGTTCAGCCAAATGGAATGGAGGAAATCATGAAGATGCAGTTGGAATTAATGAACAAGATGACAAATGAAGTTAATAGCTTAAAAGATTCTGTTAAGATGCTTGTGAGCAAAATGGATAGTATGGTGGGAGAAAATGAAGCTAGGCTGCCTGCTCAACCAATTCCAAACCCGAAAGCTCATTGTGGGGCAATATCTTCAGTTGATGCAGCGACTACAAGGAGTGGAGTTACGACAGGACCATTACTTCCTATTTCGAAGACATATGTGCCTCCTGCTATGAGGCCAAGTTCATCCGAAACTCCACCTTCAACATCATCAGAGAAAATAAAGGAGAAAGAAGTTGATATCCGAATCGAAACTGAAGTCAAATTCCCTGGTTTTCAAACAAGAGCTGATTCTTTGCCAGAGGAAGCAATAACAACCAACAACATTCCCTTTCCTGAGAGGTTCAACAAACACAAAGATGACAAGCAATTTGCCAAATTTTTGGAAACTATGAAAGGAGTTTAGATTAATATTCCTATTCTTGAGGCTGTCTTGCATGTTCTGATGTATGCCAAATATTTAAAGGAATTATTAACAAAGAAAAGAAGCATGTCTGAGCCAGAAGTTGTTACTCTATCAAAGGAATGTAGTGCAATAATTCAAAATTCCATGCCTGAAAAATTGGATGACCCAGGAAGTTTTTGTGTACCATGTGTTATTGGAAACAAAACTTACAGTGCACTATGTGACTTGGGCTCAAGTGTTAGTGTGTTACCACATTCAGTTAGCAAAAGGATGTTCTTGGGAGAATTGAATCCAACATCCATAACTCTTCAGTTGGCCGACAGAACATATAGGAGACCTGTTGGGATTCTTGAGGATGTTCCAATCATAGTTGGGAAGTTTGCTTATCCGGTTGACTTTGTAGTGCTAGATATGGAGGACAAGAGTGAGGCTGTGATTCTTGGAAGACCATTTTTGGCCACAGCTGGTGCACTTATTGATGTCCAACAAGCTAAATTGAGCTTGAGGTTCGGAAATGAAAAGGTGGAGTTTGACATGAAGCATGCAACACATGTTCCTCAAGGAGAAGAACATTGTTACAGAATTGATACATTACAAAAATGTGTGGAAGAAGGTTATGAAGAGAGGTATGGAAGTATTTGTTGTGAAGTAGTTGATGAGGACAATAGTGAAATTAGATACGAGGAAATCAGACCTGTGAGCATGTTGGAAAGTAGTGCAAGGTCATTAGGGAAGATGCAACCAAGGCAAATAGATATGAAACAACTTCCAGAAAGTTTGAAGTATGCATTCTTAGACAATGAAAACCAGTGGCCAATTATCGTAAACAGTGAGTTGACGGAAATGCAAATAAAAGGGCTTCAGCAGTTTTGCAAAAGTACAAGGATGTTATTGGATATTCGATCGATGATATGAAAGGGATAAATCCCGATGTATGCTCTCACAGGATATACTTGAAAGAAAGTAGTGTGCCAATTAGAGAAAGTCAAAGAAGGTTAAATCCTCATTTGCAAGAGGTTCTCAAAAAGGAGATTCTTAAATTGCTCCCTGCTGATATCATATACCCAATTTCGGACAGCGAGTGGATTAGTCCCATTCACATGGTGCCCAAAAAAGGAGGAATAACTGTCATTGAAAACGAACAAGGGCAAACTATTCCTAGTAGGACTGTCATAGGGTGGAGAATGGTCAATGATTTCAGAAAGTTAAATGAAGTAACAAGGAAGGACCATTTTCCTTTACCATTTATTGACCAAATGCTGGAAAGGCTTGCTGGGCATGAATATTTCTGCTGCTTAGATGGGTATTCAGGATTCTTGCAAATCCCAATTCACCCGGATGATCAAGACAAAACAACTTTCACTTGCCCATACGGAACATTTGCTTACAAAAGACTAGCTTATGGACTTTGTAATGCACCCCAACATTTCAAAGGTTTATACTCTCTATATTCTCAGATATGATAGGAATCAAAGTGGAGGTGTTCATAGATGATATTACAGTCGTTGGAAAAAGTTATGAAGATTGCTTGAATAATCTGGCGGCAGTTCTTCGGAGGTGTTCAGAAGACAATCTAGTCCTAAACTGGGAGAAGTGTCAGTTTCTTTTAAGGGAGGAATTATTTTGGGACATTTCGTATCTAAAAGAGGAATTGAGGTTGATCAAGCAAAAGTCAAAGTAATATCAAAACTTCCACCACCTGTAAATGTGAAGGGAGTGAGGAGCTTTTTGGGACATGCTGGGTTCTACAGAAGATTCATAAAGGATTTCTCCAAGATAGCCAAACCCCTCACTAATATCCTAAACAATGATGTTAAGTTCAACTTTGATGCAGAATGTGAAAAATCCTTCAACCTGCTCAAGGAAGCATTGGTCACCGCTCCAGTAGTGCAACCCCCTGACTGGGAATTAACATTTGAGATAATGTGTGATGCAAGCGACTTTGCTGTTGGTGCAGTACTTGGACAAAGAAAAGGAAAAGATTTGCATGTAATATACTATGCTAGCAAAACACTTGATGATGCTCAAGCTAATTATACAACCACCGAAAAGGAGTTGTTGGCAGTAGTCTATGCCTTTGACAAATTCAGGCAATATCTTGTGGGATCTCATTGTGTAGTTTACACAGACCATGCTGCAATCAGATATTTACTCAGCAAGAAAGAAGCTAAGCCAAGGTTAATTAGATGGATACTCCTGCTTCAAGAATTTGATGTGGAAATCAAGGACAAGAAAGGAGCTGAAAATGTTGTGGCAGATCACTTGTCGAGATTGCAAAACAATGCAGTAGACTCCTTACCCATCAATGATGTTTCACCAGGGAGCAATCTTATGAAAGTGACAGTATACAAAACTATACACCATGGTATGCAGATATAGTTAATTATCTGGTCTGTAAAAAAGTTCCTACAGATTTTGGGTATCAGAAGAAGAAGAAATTCCTATCAGATATGAAGCATTTCCTTTGGGATGAACCTTACTTGTTCAAGCATTGTGCTGATGGTATTGTTCGAAGATGCTTGCCGGAAAGTGAAACTAAAAGTGTGATTTATCATTGCCATTCATCCCCTTATGGAGGTCATGCAAGTACTCGAAAGACTCAAGCAAAAATTTTGCAAGCAGCATTTTATTGGCCAACTTTATTCAAGGATGTGCATTCCTTTATTGAAGCTTGTGATCCTTGTCAGAGAACTGGAAAGATTTCAAAAAGGCAAGAGATGCCTCAAAAAGGAATTCTTGAAGTAGAGCTCTTTGATGTATGGGGAATTGATTATGTTGGACCCTTGCCATCATCAAAAGGGTACAAATACATATTGGTGGCAGTGGATTATGTGTCAAAATGGGTTGAGGCTGTGCCAACCGTCAATGCTGATTCCAAGTCAGTTTGCAATTTATTCAAACAAGTGATTTTTCCAAGTTTGGTGTGCCACAGATTGTTATCAGTGATGGAGGAACGCATTTCAACAACTCCCAACTAGAATCTCTCGTAGCAAAATATGGAGTTCATAATCACAGAATTACAAATCTATATCACCCACAAGCAAATGGACAAGTGGAGTTGTCTAATAGAGAAATAAAGGCTATCCTCGAGAAGGTAGTATCAAAATCAAGGTCTGACTAGGTACTGAAATTACCAGACACACTATGGGCATATAGGACAGCTTATAAAACACAAATTGGAATGTCACCATTCAGGTTAATATATTGAAAAGCATGCCATCTACCTGTTGAACTTGAACACAAAGCTCAATGGGCACTAAGGAAACTCAACATGGACCTTGATACAGCAGGAAAACATAGAAAACTTCAACTCTGTGAAATGGAAGAACTGAGAGCTGATTCTTACGAGAGTGCAAGACCAAGATCTGGAATGATAAGCATATATTGAGGAAAGAATTTCATCTTGGATAGTTGGTATTGGTCTACGATACTAGGTTTCATTTATTTCCCGGTAAATTCAAGTCAAGATGGTATGGCCCTTGCAAGGTGAAGAAGATTCTGAAAAGTGGTGCTATCCAAGTGCAAAGTACTTCTGGAGGTCTCTTCCTTGTAAACGGTCAAAGACTGAAGCCCTATATCTCTGGAGACACACCTCTGATTTCCGAGGAAGAGAATACAAGTGAAGATCAAGACCTGGAGAAGGAAATTCAAGAAGGCGAGGGGAGCCAAGAGGTGGTGTCAATCCCTACAGGACCCTGACCTAACTGAAGAGACATGGTCGAGCTAAAGACCTAAAACAAGCGCTTTTCAGGACACAACCTGAATCTTTAATAAGTTCTTTTCCTTATTTAGTTTTCATGGAAAAGTTTTTATGTGTTTATGTCTGTCTTTTTCAGCGAATAAATGCAAGGGGAGCACAAAAAGGGAACAGAAAACGAGAAGAGTGGAGAAAAGAAACTAGGGGAGAAGATTTTACAAATACTAGGTGATTCTGTTCCACTTGAAGCAACCTTTAGAAAATTTAGTATGAGGACTGGCATTTAATTGCATTGAAAATCTTTCTTTTTCTACATTGTGGCACGTTACTCATCACTGCAAAGTAGGATTCACCTCAAGAAGATTGTTGATTCTCTTAATACTAAAACTATGCAGATGTATTCTTCTTATGGTAAATTGTGATAATGAATACTTTATACCTCCATGTAAATGTTCAATGGGAATGCCTTGAGTCTAAGTGAAACCTACTGATGAATTGATGTGCTCTGTCTGACTGTCCCAAGTTAAGCTAAGTAGCTGGTGGCACTTAAGTAGTAACTATGATCTCCGGATCTGTAGTCTGTGAAAAACAATGCCATTAGCTATGGATTTCTCTTTCAGTTACTCCTGTTTTACTTAAAGCTAAGTAATCTTCGTATAAATAAATAAAATATTGATAATTATTTAAGTCCGATCAACCTACAGTAGCATGTCATGTTCCCTGGATCGGTGGCTTGTGAAGTTTGGTAGATTGGACTGTAAAGTTTTATATAAAAATGCTATAATTGTCGAACCAGGTGTATACCATGTTCTCTGGATCGGTGGTATGTTCCTTTGGGGAGACAATAACTAAAATTTGCTATAATTATCGAACCAGGTGTATACCATGTTCTCTAGATCAGTGGTATGTTCCTTTGGGGAGACAATAATAATAATAATAATAATAATAATAATAATAATAATAATAATAATAATAATAATAATAATAATAATAATAATTGGTCGAGCCAGGTGTATACTATGTTCTCGGGATCGGTGGTATGCTCCTTCGGTGAGACTGATATAATATTGTCACTTGTGCTTTAAATTCAATAAGTAACTTGTTTTTTTAATTGATTTTGGGGTCCCAGCTTATCTTAGGGTTGAACACACAGTCAACTCTTGATTAATAGGATTCACTTTCACTCAAGGCCATTGACTTGGAACATTTACAATGTGTTATAAATTATTGCTTATCACAATCTAGCTTCAGTAGAGTACAGTTGCCTAGTTCCAGTATTGTCGGAATTACTATCTTTCCAAAAGCGCATCTTTACTAGGCAGTGTGGGTAGTGTCACCATCATTTTACTTTACTTGAGGACAAGCAAAGATCTGGGTGTGGGGAAAATTGATAGCAAATTTATGCATATAGTTTTTAAGCCTCTTTTTGCATCTCAAGTTAAACATTTGACCATAATAATTACTTATAAAATATTCATTCCTACAGAAATGTTCCTATTATTATATTTCTTACAACACTTTTTCATATTATGCAGAATTGGTGCATTTAGGCACCCAATCTTCATCGAAAGTGCTTCCAACACTAAAGAAGGGATCAACTTGGAGAAGAGTTCTGTTCTAAAGGGGGCAAAACCGAAAAGAACCAGAGGAAGTGTCCGGTGGCACACGTGAGAGGAGCCGGGGGCTGGCGCGACCGGCCAGACGGCTGTCTGTAACCACGCGCGGCTGGTTCTTCTCGCGACTGACCCACCACATTAGATCGAGGCCAGAGAGAGGGGATCGATCAGATCCACCATAACAAAGAAAAACAGGGGAGCAAGACTCTTTTCTCTCGCTGCTCACCACCATGGTGCTCACCTACCACCAGATCTACAATAACGAAGAAAACAGGGGATCGAGGGGAATGAGTGCGAGAACCAGATCGAGGGTTTCGGGAGGCTTGCGGTGTGATTGATCCACCGTGAGGCCTCTCCTTCCTAACCTGCAACTTCTGCTGCTTCTCTTCACCACCGATGTTCGCGCTGCTCTGCTCCAACTCCGACGACCACTGCCGCGGCATCTCCTCGACACCAACAGCGGGACGCTGGACTCCTGGTGGTGCTCTCCTCCGGGTGGTCGGCTGACCTCCCACGAAGGCTACCGCGATTCCTTCTCAAGGCCGGGTCTTCCACTGCTGATCTTCACCACGACTTCTTCACCACGCTGCAGCTCTACCCCAAGGATCCTCTGCTGCTACTTTTCTTTGCCTGCAACATCTACAGCTTTGGATCGAAGATTGTCAAGACCCATAGGCCCTGAACCTCTCTCTTCTCCTGTTCCTGTTCTCTGAATATATGCACTATAGGGTCTGAAATTTACTCTGTTACCTATGCACTTTTGCTGAATCCTCATGTATCCTTGCTAAATTATTGTGACCCTTTGCTGGATACTGAGTTAGTAGTTATTTTCCTGCGAGCTGTTGTCACTTTAATTGGTTGCATGAGTTGTGTGTGATGTCTGAACCATCTTCCATCTGCTAGTGTTACTTGTCTGTTTGATTACGCGAAAGCCACTAAATAGAGACAATCCTATCTCTGAACCCTTTACCTTTGCTGCATATTATTTGGTCTTACCTTGTGCCAGTGGCTGCTTGTTATCACTACAGTTTGATCCATCTGCTTTGTTGTTCTGAATGTTTCGAATGTGTGCTTCGAAGTTCTAGATCCCTGTGGAGAACTCGACATCCATAGTTTGGGCGTCAAAACCCTGCTATATTATACTTGATCATTTTGGCGCCGTTGCCAGGGATCTAAATTTCATTAGCACATTAGTAGAAGCAGATCAGGATTTATTTTAGGCAACTAACCATTTCCTAACAATGGCTGCAGTTTTGAGAGAAACTAGCATGTGTCAATTTAAGGAACTTTACAGGAAATTGTCTTATGCTTCAACCTAAATATTCACTAGAGCCATTTGATCCAGAAATTGAAAGGACTTTATTGAGGAGAAGGAGAGAGAATCAAACGCGGTTTCAAGTTGCCGAAACTTTGCAAGATCAAGAAGAAGAAAAGATGACTGATCAAGTACCTTTGAACGACCAAACTACGGATGTCGTGTTCTCCATAGGGATCTAGAACTTCGAAGCACACATTCGAAACATTCAGAACAACGGAGCAGTTGGATCAAACCGTAGTGATAACAAGCAGCCACTTGCACAAGGTAAAACCAAATAATATGCAGCAAAGGTAAAGGGCTCAGAGATAAGATTGTCTCTATTTAGTGGCTTTCATGTAATCAAACAAACAAGTAACACTATCAGATGGAAGATGGTTCAGACATCACACACAACTCATGCAACCTATTAAAGTGACAACAGCTCGCAGGAAAATAACTACTAACTCAATATCCAGCAAAGGGTCACAACAATTCAGCAAGGATACATGAGGATTCAGCAAAAGTGCACAGGTAACAGAGTAAATTTCAGACCCTATAGTTCAGGGCCTATGGGTCTTGACGATCTTTGATTCAAAGCTGTAGATGTTGTAGGCAAATAAAAGTAGCAGTAGAGGATCCTTGGGGTAGAGCTGCAGCATGGTGAAGAAGTCTTGGTGAAGATCAGCAGTGGAAGACCCGGCCTTGAGAAGGAATCGCGGCAGCCTTCGCGGGAGGTCAGCCGACCACCCGGAGCAGAGCACCACCAGGAGTCTGGCGTCCCGCTGTTGATGTCGAGGAGATGCCACGTCAGCGGTCGTCGGAGTTGGAGCAGAGCAGCGCGAACGTCGGTGTTGAAGAGAAGCAGTAGAGGTTGCAGGTCAGGAAGGAGAGGCCTCGCGGTGGATCAGTCACACCGCAAGCCTCTCAAAACCCACGATCTGGTCCTCGCTCTCATTCCCCTCGATCCCCTGTTTTCTTCGTTGCTATAGATCTGGTGCTAGGTGAGCACCGTGGTGGTGAGCAGCGAGGGAAAAGAGTCTTGCTCCCCTATTTTTCTTTGTTACGGTGGATCTGATTGATCCCCTCTCTCTCTGGCCTCGATCTAGTGTGGTGGGTCAGTCGCGAGAAGAACCAGCTGCGCGTGGTTATAGATAGCCGTCTGGCCGGTCGCGCCAGCCCCCGGCTCCACTCATGCGTGCCACCGGACACTTCCTCTGGTTCTTTTCGATTTTGCCCCCTTTAGAACTGAACTCTTCTCCAAGTTGATCCCTGATTTAGTGTTGGAAGCACTTTCGATGAAGATTGGGTGCCTAAACGCACCAATTCTGCATAATATGAAGAAGTGTTGTAAGAAATATCATAATAGGAATATTTCTGTAGGAATGAATATTTTATAAGTAATTATTATGGTCAAATGTTTAACTTGAGATGCAAAAAAGGCTTAAAAAACTATATGCATAAATGTGCTATGAAGCATGCTCCCATGCTTTGGGACCTCAGGACAAAGGCCAACCAGGCGCTTGGTACCATCTGCGATGAGCATGCCCCTCATCCCCACACCGAGGATTACGCCAGCCATCTTTGCTTCTTCACTGATGTTGTGATGCACCTGGAGAGCCGTGCTGAGAGGGCTCGCGAGCTTGTGGACGAAAAGAGCCGAGGCCTTCTCGGGTGCGCATTCTCCCGCGTCTTCAGACATCTCCTAAACACCAATCCTGACTTTGATTTTGCCGCCGCCATTGCCCCAGTGCCCGAGGTCATCCGGGGCAACCTCGTGCACTAGGTGGACGATAATGTGGACGCTCTGGTTAGGGCCTTTTCTTATGATGATGACGCGGTGGTGGTCGCGGCGGATGAGGGCGACGTGGTTGATGGCAGCGTGGCTGATGGCGGTGTGGCTGATGGTGGTGAAGACAGCGACAGCGATGGCGCCAGCAGCCTGTCCGGAAGTGATTCGAGGGATGAGGCGTGTGATATGTCTGGCTGAGCCCTCGCTCCTCTATTTGGAACCTGCACACAAAAGCTTGGGTACGGTCCCTCATGATGTAAGAGCATTTTGGAGAGCGGAATCCCCTCATGTAAATAGACTACCACTTCATTCCTTAGGCTTGGCTTAAAACGTGCTTTTGGGTGCTCGCGACTCCCCTTGCGGGCTTGATGCCGTAACTTACTATGGTTTAGCCGGGCTTCAAACTGATTTGGTGGTTGTGGGCGTGCATTCCTTCCGAGAGGAGCCCCTCACGAGCTCATGAGGTTTTGGTTTCCTGAGAGGTCCGACGGTCCACCAGAGAGGGTCTCCCGAGAAGCGAGTGCCAGTAATGGCAAGGTGTGCGCGTAGCGCGCGTACGTCACTGCCAGCCCTCGCTCGCGAGGTGCTTGAAAGGGGGAGGTAGAGGACGCGAACCTCAAACAAAACACGAATCCATAAACTCACGAAATCAACACAAACGAGAAAGGATGCACCCCACAATTGCCAATGGAAATGCAACTTCAAATTCAAGATCAAAAGCCGCGAGTCTGAGCTACAGAAAAGAGGTTAAAAGCAAATGGCCGCGCCCGACACCTAGCTAGTCTTCTTGTCTTCGAGTCTTCTCACCAGCGCGGAGCTAAGTGCTTTCACAGGCCGTGAGCATAGTCATTGGGGGATAGTGTCGACGGCCAGCGCGGAGCATGGTGGTTCCGCTAGGACGTGGGCGGGAGCCCCCGAGGCCCGAGGGCGGCACTCCGGAGACTCCGAGGCGTGTACAACCCCACTCATTATTACGTGAGAGTGTCACGAGTGGAGACCTTCATAGGCGTGAGCCTTGCTTCATATCGCCAGGCGAGGGCCCCGCCTTGCGCCACCCTCGACCACCGTTGGGGCGTCCGAAAACCAGGATGATGCCAAGGGCAAAGGGGATGCTAGCGGCGCCCTCGGCGAGCACAGGCCCTCTGCCGAGGGGAAGGCTCGCCAATGCCTCCCCGGCAGAGGACCTACCTCCGGGCGACGCCTTGCTCCATACGATGTGGGGAGGGGCCTTGCTCTCGGCTCCTCCCCCGCAGCCCCCAATGCGCTTCCCCTGGTGGAAGGGGGCTGCCGTGCTGGGGCCGTCGTCCACCGTTGCAACCTGATTCACTTGCAACCCATGGTTAGCGTAAGCCTGCTCCTGAGAGATTAGTGGTACCGTGTAGCTGTTGTCACTGGCGTGGTCGGCGAGGCTCCCGGGTGGCTCCTGGAAGGCCTCAGCTTCCAGCGTCTCCTCTTCCCAACCCAGCTTGAGGAATGAACCAGGGTCATCTTCCGGTGTGTACTCCTGGTCCATCATGCGGGGCACATAGGGCTCCGGAGCCATCGCCCCAGAAACCTCGTTGAGCTTCCCCACACTCCACGTCGCTTCGCTCGGCGCGCCAGGATGGTAGGGCGAGATCCTACCGGGACCGTGGGTGGCCATGCTTATGCCTGCGCCCATTGGGGGAGGCACAAGTGTGCTTGGGTGTCTGGTGCCGCTGGTTGCACCGATGCCGACGAAACCTCCTGGTGCGCCTGGGGGCGCGCGGGCACGACTAGGCCCACCATACGATCTGGCTGCAGCCTGAGGCATAAGCAAGGAGCAGAAAGGCGGCATACCCCTGGCTGCGGCGTCCAATAGCTCGGCAACACGCTCCAGCAATGCATCTCGGCCGCTCTCCATCACTCGGCATCGCAGCAGCTCCCGTGCCACTGTGAGCGCGACCCTCATGTTCGCTTGTTCCCGTCGGGAGTGCGGCGCCGTTGCTGCGGCATAGCTTGAGGACCTTGCGGCAGCCCACGCGCGTCGCGGGGTTAGCATGGAAGGCGTCGGACCACGCCGCCCGTGCCCCACAGTGTTTGGCGGTGTGCGTGCCGCCTGGAGAGTGGAGTTGAGGTCTTCTTGGGCGGACGATGCCGCCCGGGCTGGCCAGGCTGCACAGTGGTTGGCGTCGGCCCTCGAGTCACCGGACATCGGCGCTACAGAGTGTTGGCGGGTCTGCTGATAGAGAGGCTTCGGCGCACCCCTAGCTGGCGCGCCAAATGTCGGATTTCGGGTTCTGGCAAAACCCTTGAGGTTTGAACATTAGGGTGCGCACGAAGATATCTCCTCCCTCTAGCTCACGCCCTCACCGGGATCCCAAGGCTCAGCGCGTCGAACTCGCAGAACAAAGGGCACAAGATTTATACTGGTTCGGGCCACCGATGTGGTGTAATACCCTACTCCAGTGTGATGTGGTGGATTGCCTCTTGGGCTGAGGATGAACAGGTACAAGGGATGAAGAGCCTCCTGAGGAGAGGTGCTCTTGTGCTCGATGAGCTTGTGCGTATGAGGGTGGAATGGATCTAGTCCAGGATGACATGCCTCCCTACGTTGGTGGCTAGTCCTATATATAGAGGCCCGGGTCCTCTTCCCAAATATTAGGTGGGAAGGTATCCCACAACGGCCAATTTGAAGGGGGAAAACTAGTACAAGCTATCCTGACAAAAGGTGGTCTTCGCCTGCCAAAGGTTCTGGTGGTGACATTGTCCTGGGCTCCACGGTGACCTCCGTCCTGCCGTCCTACTGGTCTTGGTCTCGTTGCACTGATATGGAACCTTTGCCTGATGCCTCGGGACTCATCGCCTGCGCTTGCCTCTTTAGCACCAAAGAGGAAACGAGGACACTATGCGTGCTGGCGCCCGCCTGGCCTTGGTTGTCATGGCTTGCATCACAGGAACCTCGCGAGGTGCCCCTTGCCTTGATCTCTCCGCCCCTCGTGAGCCAGCCTGGTGAGGCCGCGCCCGAGGAGGTCTTGCGTAATCCGTCTCGCGAGGCTCGGCCCCTCGCGAGTGTCTTGAGTGTTTGCTGGTGAATATGGGTCGTACGGGGCCGTTGGCAGAGCCACACCATGGGCCGCAGGCAGGCAAGTCTGGGGACCCCCATTCCTAGGATGCCGACAGTAAGCATGTGCATGATGAGAAAACACCTCATAGTGTTTGTTGAAGGCACCGACGGTGGCCTCAAGAAAACGCCACAAACTGTTGTTTAAAGCGGCCAACCGCGTCGCGGCGTTGGCATGCAAGGTGTTAACGGTGGCCTCGACGGCGAGGTGCTCATCCAAGATCTGGGGGTCGGCACGGATGGCACCCATCGCGACCTGATTCGTGCATGCGGCCGCGATTTGCTTCCCTGCTGCCAAACGCTCCTTGAGATCTTGGCTATATACTGCGTGCACCAAGGCTTAGGGCGGCACTTATTTGGTAGAGGGGGCAGTGATTTGGGTGGAAGGTTTCGCGCTCGTGCCAGCGGTCACGACATCTGGGATGTGGAAGGAGGACGAGGATGGGGGTCAGGTGTGGATTACCTGCCTTGATAGGTGAGGTCGAGCAGCATGAAGGAGGGTCACCGATGAGGAGGCGGTGCTACAAGCAAGGAGTGAAGGATTCAACTTGGAAAGGAAGTCAGAAACAGGGGAAATGTGGCTTTTGGTAAGGGTGGGCGGGGAGGTAGATATTTCCGCGGATGTTGAAACTTTGGAATCTCTTCAGCGAAAAAACTGGCACGGAAAGTGTCATCAGACACGGTCCCTTATTCAAAGCGGGCTGAGGACTGTAGCCGTCGCACCAATATATTTTGTGATGCATCTCACATGGTTGGTTATAATAAACTGTGTGGGATCTTCTTGATTTTTCGTCTCGATTTGAATTACATAATGGGGTCATAGCGGCCATGGACAATGTTTGAATTGCTAGACCTTTTATCTGGAGTGAACATGCAACTATATGTGTGTCATAAAATAATTGGAGTTATTCATTAACTAAGTTTTCAATGCATTTATGTGCATAATTAAAACTTGAACTACATGCACAGGCTCCAGTGCATATATATTGGTTGAAAAATCAAATCTTAGTCCTTGGGTGCATGCTTAGGTCCCATGCAAGAAATGGGAATGAATGTCAAACACCCTGGCACCGTCACTCGACAGCAAACATTGAGATACCTTGTTTTTAGATTCTAGTAAATCCAAAACTCGTCTGAAATTCATGAAACTTGGCATGCTATCATGGAGCGGCATCATCATGATGTGGTAAATTTTTTGTCCCATTTGGGGCAGGTTTGGGGATATGCTTCTCACAAACCAGAGCTTCTCACAACAAGCCGGGTGGTTTCGATAGGGAAAGTCCCACCTTTGGGGACGAAACGATATCCATTGCCTCTTATTGCTTTCAATTTTTTTGTCGTGTCAACATAGAACAACAGGAGTGTTGTGTCGATTTTTGGGGTTCATTTGGACATTTTATGCATTAATTGAGTTTTCAATACATTTATGTGCATAATTCAAATTTGAACTACATGCACATGCTCTAATGCATATAAATTGGTTGAAAAATCAAATTTGTGTCCTTGGGTGCATGGGTAGGTCCCATGCAAGAAATGGGAATGAATGTTAAACACCCTAGCACGGTCACTCAGCCGCAAACATTGAGATACCTGGTTTTTAAATTCTAGTAAATCCAAAACTCATCCGAAATTCATAAAACTTGGCATGCTATCATGGAGCAGCATCAACATGCCGTGGTAATTTTTTTGTCCTATTTGGGACAGGTTTGGAGATATGCTTCTCACAAACCAGAGCTTCTCACAACAAGCGTGATGGTTTCAGTAGGGAACGTCCCACCTTTGGGGACGAAATGATATCCATTGCCTCTTATTGCTTTGAATTTTTTTCTCGTGTCAACATAGAACAACAAGAGTGTTGTGTCAATTTTTGGGATTTTTCGGGGTTCGTTTGGACATTTGTATGCATTAATTGTGTTTTTAATGCATTTATGTGCATACTTCAAATGTGAACTACATGCACATGCTCTAATGCATATAAATTGGTTGAAAATTCAAATATGTGTCCTTGGGTGCATGCTTAGGTCACATGCAATAAATTGGAATGAATTTCAAACACCAAGGCAATGTTAATTGCCGGCAAAACGTTGAGGTACTTAGTTTTTAAATTCTAGTAAATCCAAAACTCGTTTGAAATTCATGAAACTTGGCATGCTTTCTTGGAATAGCATCAACATGTCGTGGTAAATTTTTTATCCCATTTGGGGCTGGTTTGGGTATATGCTTCTCACAACAAGCATGATGGTTTCGGTAGGGAACGCCCCACCTTTGGGGATGAAATGATATCCATTGCCTCCTATTGCTTTCAAAAATTTTCTCGTGTCAACATAGAACAACAAGAGTGTTGTATTATTTTTTGTGATTTTTAGGGGTTCGTTTGGACATTTTTATGCATTAAGTGAGTTTTCAATGCATTTATGTGCATAATTCAAATTTGAACTACATGCAGATGCTCTAGTGCATATAAATTGGTTGAAAAAACTAATCTTTGTCCTTGGGTGCATGCTTAGGTCCCATGCAAGAAATGGGAATGAATGTCAAACACCCTGCCACCGTCACTCGGCCGACAAAACGTTGAGATACTTTGTTTTTAAATTCTACGAAATCGAAAACTTGTCTGAAATTCATGAAACTTGGCATGCTATCATGGAATGGAACCCCACATGGTGTGGCATTTTTCGTGTTTATTTTGAGAGCAGGTGCACTCGAATAACAGCCAACAAAGGCTTTTTGAAAAAATTGTTGCCACTTTAATATCTCAAACATTTGTATAATTCAAACTGTGTGCGTTATCTTAACCATTCACGTGATGCCATGTGTCTTGGTTTTAATGGCTATAGGTTTTAATGGCTCCTGATCGCAAATGTTTTAGATAAAACACATGTATGCAAAGTGAGAGTAGGATTTGTGCATCTCTTGAACACAAACGGTTCTTTTGGATGACCCGTGTGAACCACTTACAAACAATTTGGTGCGATTTGCATCTGTCATATTGGGTATGTTGCCATTTGTCAAACTAGAAAGATTGACATTTGTTGATCTAGTAACATTTCCATTTGCCAACCTTGTAATATTGTGATTTGTCAAAATATGAAGCTAAAAATCACTAGAAGTATCTAATTTTTGCAACTAAAATTCAGTAATTAAGCATAGATGGAGGCGAGGAGGCGTGTTCAGCCGGGTGTGCAACGGGCGGTGCAGTACTATTCGGTTTGACAGTGGGCGGCGTAGTTCCCGATACGGCTTTAATGCAGACGAGGGAGAGGGTAGCAGTTCCCGAAATGTTGAACGGCCAATGATGCATCCTCCTTCAATTAGCATCGTGTGAATGCATGAGGGAAGTAATGGGAGGAGGACCAGGAAAAGAGGTAGCACAATGTGAATGCAACGCAGTTTGCACTCATATAAAGGCGCCCCTCCATTCCAATGCATCTACCACATCATACGCACCTAAGCATTTGCCTAAGCACCTACGCTAATAAGCGCAAAAGTGCTCACTCCAGACCCATGGTGGCGATGCACACGAGCGGCCAATGGCTGTGCTAGATGGTCCACGACGCTGGCCTGTGGCATGGCAACGTGTTGGCGACCGGCTGGTGGATGGCCGCTGGTGCGCCAGCTATGACTCTCAGTATGACTAGATGGTCATTCGCACCACCAACAGGTTCACCATCGTCAAGAAGCTTGCGGACAATATAGCCGTACTCCTCCAACCCGCGCGCCCGAGGTCCTCATTGCCTGCCACCCTAATCGGCCTCCATGGTCGGAACCTCTTTCAAGCACTAGTGGCCCTGCAACTGCCCGCCGACGCCATGAAGAATGTCCACCTGGAGGTCGCGCTCGCCACGAGGCGCCTCGCCCTGCAAGAAACCATAGACCTACACATCCATGTGTATGAGCGAATCGTGTACATAGGTATCTACAAGGCCAGTGAGGATGCTACGACGTTGGCCTTCTTCAACTGGCTGGAAGCCTTGGATGCCTTACCTGAGAAGCACCTTGTCCTCGCCACAAAAGCAGCCACTCCTTAGCCGCAGCACGGTGGCCCGGCGCACTAATTCAGTAGGAGGAGGTCGTACGTTGATGGATGCATCTTTCTTCTTGCCTCTTGTAACCACCACTGCGATTGCATCATCGTGGCCTTAATCTTATTGTGCTATTGCATTCTTGTTCTAGTCAATACAGACATGTGCGATCCCTTTGCTTAATTATATGCATCACTGCAACTAGTACTCCATCCGTCAATTAATAAGTTTTGCTGCCAGTGTTTGGGGCCGGTGCACGATCATGCACGTTCGTGTGCATGCGGTTGCGCCGGGCGCGGCGCGACGATGTAGTTACCCGCTGCAAAAACTGCCATGCGGGGGACGTGGCATTGACCGTTGGGCGGCAACAGTCGGTCATTTTGGTGCTTAATAAAGGATGCAAAGAGGGATCCTACAGCAGCAAGGACTAGCTTCCCTACCGATAGCTCATCTAACAGAACTCCAGTTACTTTACGACATGTTTCCAAAACATGGACCTCGAGGTTAATTCAACTAATAGGACGGAGCATTATATACATTCAACGCAATTAATTTTTTTTCCAAAAATGTGATATGATTTCTGTGAAACTTATAAGTCATGTATGTCAAATTAACCTATGTGTACTTGTTCTCGAATTAACCTCCGGGCCTTTTGCCGCGTATCACACACATCTTGTTAAGTTGAACTGTTTATGTTCTCTTCCCTAATCGAAAACAGTTCATTCATCGGAACCATATGCCATATATCACACACACCTTGATCTGGCTGACCATTTCTGTTGCTTTCCCTAATAGCAAACAGTTCATCGGAGCGAACAGTATGCCGTATATCGCACACGCATTAATATGGCTGCCCATTTCTGTTGTTCTGTCTAATCGCAAACAGTTCGTCTGGATCAACCGTATGCCCTGCTTCACACACGGAACTAAAAACTGAACCATGTTTGATGCATCCCCCATCGCAAACGTTTTGCACCTTTTTTGACAGTTTTTTTACACCACCGTTTGCGATTATGGCATCGCACACAGTTTCGTCAAAGGGTCTCTAATTGTAGTGTTGCGTTAGCACCATCCTGCAGTAGTGTAGGAGCCCACCACATCTATGATGATACCGGGTTTTGTCAAAATTATCATCATAGAAGTGTCATAAGCATGACAGAAAAAATGTCGTTCGGCCCACAATGTCATGGATGTGTCTTTTTTTGTAGAGTTCACGAGGCCAAGAATTATATTTGCAATTCCGATAATGATGAACTAGATGCATAGGATAATTTTTTGGTGAAATTCCAATTTCAATCGATTCCAGTTCCAAGATGCAATATCATCGCATAGCCTATACCATGTCAATGCTTTTCCCTTCAAAGATAAAGGGAAAACCATATTCTTAGTTTCATCTCCGGATAAACCTGCAAGCTTAAATAATCCACAAATTTCATCCACATATATCAAGTGCATATCAGGATGTTCAGTTCCATCACTGCATAAGGATTAGCTAGCAGTTGTTCTATCATACCCGAAGGAATTTCATAACCAATATTTTTAGTAGGTGCAGTAGGTTAAGGGGCAACTAATTGTGGTTCCGGTCGAGGTGAAGATACCCCAAACAAACCCCTCAAAGATGGTTCTCCATAGTGACAAGTGACAATAAATTTCAGCACGTGGTAATAATTTTTCCTTACCAAGAGCGCTTCACTCACCAGCAACAGCGCCAGAAAAGAATCTTGATGACCCACAAATATAGGGATCAATCGTAGTCCTTTCGATAAGTAAGAGTGTCATACCCAACAAGGAGCAGAAGGAAATGACAAGTGGTTTTCAGCAAGGTAATCTCTGCAAGCACTGAAATTGTCGGTAACGAGTAGTTTGGTAGCAAGGTAATTTGTAATGAGCAAGTGACAGTAATGGTAAATAAAGTGCATCAAGGTAGCCCAATCCTTTTGTGGCAAAGGAAAGACCAAGACAGTCTCTTATAATAAGAAAAATGTTCTGGACGGTACACGGGAATTTCATCCAGTCACTTTCATCATGTTGGTTTGATGCGTGTTCACATGATAAAACCTCCCACTTATGTGGGTGGACCGGTGCTTAGGTGTTGTTCTTACTTGAACAAACCTCCCACTTATGATTAACCACCTCAAAAGAATCCTCAACTACAAGAAAATTATTAAGATAAAATATAATCATAGCATTAAACTTTTGGATCCAAATCAGTCCCTTACGAAGTAGCGCATAAACTAGGGTTTAAGCTTCTGTCACTCTAGCAACCCATCATCTAATAACTACTCCACAATGCATTCCTTTTTAGGCCGAAAATATGGTGAAGTTCCATGTAGTTGACGTTCACATGACACCATTAAAGGAATCACAATATACATATCATCAAAATATCAAACACATATCAAGTTCACATGATTACTTACAACAAGATTTCTCCCGTGACCTCATGAACAAAAGTAACTATTCACAAATGATAATCATAGTGAAGATCAAAGGGGTATTAAATAGCATAATGGATCTGAATATATAATCTTCCACCAAATAAACCATATAGTAATCAACTACAAGATGTAATCATCACTACTAGTCACCCACAGGTACCAATCTGAGGTTCCGGTACAAAGATTGAACACAAGAGATGAACTAGGGTTTGAGAGGAGATGGTGCTGTTGAAGATGTTGATGAAGATTGGCCTCCCAAAGATGAGAGGGTTGTTGGTGATGATGATGGAAATGATTTCCCCCTCCGGAAGGGAATTTCGCATATGACCAAGAACCTCAAATTCCTCTCATGTTGATCCCGGCGGAATCACTCCGCCGGAGGGCAAAAGTGCTTCTGCCCAACTTACGCCTCGAGGCGACGGTGCTCCATCCTGAAATTCCTCCCCTTATTTCATCTAGGTCAAAGTGACTTATGTACCAAAAGACAGGCACCGGAGGTGGGCCGTGCTGAGCACAACCCACCAGGGCGCGGGGCCCAGTCGCGCCCTGGTGTCTTGTGCTCATTAGGTGGGGCCCCTCCGGTAGTTATTTTCTCCAGTATATTTTATATATTCCAAAACAATTCTCCGTAAATTTTCAACTCATTTGGAGATGTGCAGAATAGGTAAATTTGACATAGCTTTTTCAGGTCCAGAATTCCAGTTGCCTACATTCTCCCTGTTTGTGTAAACCTTGCATATTATGAGAGAAAAGGCATTAGAATTACTCCATAAAGCATTATTATGCATAAAAAAATTATAAATAATAGTAAGAAAACATGGTGCAAAATGGATGTATCACCCGCAGGTGTGGTTCGTATGTGGTGTCACCCATCTCGCGCCACAAACACACATTTGGGGGCCCACACACGGTCCCCATTTGACCGGAAGAAAAAGGGAGGGTTTCACCATGATGGACTCCTTTCTGTTTTGTGTTTATGGTAGGGTGAGATGTCAGACCTAACTATTTGGGGGCGTGCATTCATAGCTAGGATTCCCTCCCACCAACACGAAGTGTGTGTTTGTGGGGGGGGGGGGCAATGGCGGCAGACTGTCACAGCCCTAGAATAATGCTTGTAATTAGTGGCAGTGCACCCATGCATCATGTCTAATTTCTAAAAGTTGAACTGAGGAAATTTGAAAGCCTCAGAATTTTAATTAAAATAAGGGCAAAGAACCCCAAAAATTGCATTCAATGAACCCAAAATGCTCTTCATTGATGTTTAATATTTTTGGCAATGGTCTTGAACCAAACCAAAAATAATGAACATTTTTATAGAGTAATTTTGGGCACTGGTTTTAAATCATATTGTATTTTGAATTTGGCATGTGGCTAGGTCCATATCTGCAACATAAAATATCTCAGAAAGATTTGGCATGAGTTTGAATTCTATTTTGAATTTAAATAGTGGCAAATAAATAAATAGAAATAGAAAACAAAACTGAAAGTAGAGAGAGGGACGAACCTGGCCCAGCACTGTGCAGCCCATCCAGCCCACAGTGCCAGTCATCGCCTACCTCACACCAAAAGGACACGAGGCGTGTGGCCGCGACGCGCCCGGCCACCTCCACCCTGCTTGTCTGTGTCTCCAATGGTCTGAATGCCACCACGTATGCCACGTGACCCCCTCGACTGCCTCCCACTCTCCTTGTGCTCCTCCCCCTCCCCTAGCTCTCTCTCCCTCTCTTCCCTGAGCGCATCAGAGAGCGCAGAGTCGCCGCACCCGTAGCCATCGTGCACCCCGGGCCTCGCTGCCATGTCGTGACGCTCACACTCGATGCCTCGACCTCTCCATCGGCTCGCGCAACACCAGATGCTCCGAAGCGTCGCCCATAACCACTTCTTCCTCCTTGGGTCACCGAGATCGCCACCGCTACCCTGCTCGCTACGGACCTTCCCCGCGCCCACTGACCTTCCCATCGTGATTGTTGTGAGCTTATCTTCCTCCCCCTAACCCATTGCTCGCAGTGTCCTCTAGGCTGTAGTTGCACTGATACCGAAGCTCCCCGCCACCATGCCTTATCGCCGCCATGGCCAGAGCTAGATATGGCCGCAGCTGAGCACAACAACGTGCTCAGCACACCGTTAGGAGCCTATAGCACTCACCCTTTGCTCCTATTGTGCACTGCAACACCGTTTCGTCGAGGTCCGAGATCCAGCCGCCGCCGTTGTGCTCGCCGCCACCGCTCCGGTGAGCCTCCGACAACTCTGTTTGCACCAGCTGATGTGCATGGCTCTAGGCTTCACGCAGATGCCCTCCGTCGTCGATTTGGTCACCGAAGGGGCGTTTCCGACGCCCTCCGCCACGCCTATCGTCACCGGCGGCTAATCGCCGGTCAAAACCGGTGAAAGCCGTCGCTAATGACTCCCATGAGTCAACGACATGTGGGCCTGGCCACTGGTTTATTTTGAGTTAGGGTTAATTTTAACACTAATGGCTTTGTTTAACATTTTGTGTCTGTAGGATCAAAAGTATGCCTAGAGGGGGGTGATTAGACTACTTGACCAAATAAAAATCTAGCCTTTTCCCAATTTAAAGTCTTGGCAGATTTTTTAGCAACTTAGCACAAGTCAAGCAATCAACCTACACATGCAAGTATAAGAGTATAGCAGCGGAATGTAAATCATTGCACATGAAGGTAAAGGGAGGAGTTTAGAGGGAGCAAACGCAATGTAGACACAGACATTTTTGGCATGGTTCCGATAGGTGGTGCTATCGTACATCCATGTTGACGGAGACTTCAACCGACGAAGGGTAACCGTTACGCGAGTCCACAGAGGGCTCCACCCCCGAAGGGACATGAAGAAGCAACCTTTTCTATCCCACGATGGCCATCGCCCACGAAGGACTTGCCTCACTTGGGTAGATCTTCGTGAAGTAGGTGATCTCCTTGCCCTTACAAACTCCTTGGTTCAACTCCACAATCTTGATGGAGGCTCCCAAGTGACACCTAACCAATCTAGGAGACACCACTCTCCAAAAGGTAATAGATGGTGTGTTGATGACGAACTCCTTGCTCTTGTGCTTCAAATGATAGTCTCCCCAACACTCAACTCTCTCTCTCTCTCTCACGGATTTGAATTTGGTGGAAAGATGATTTGTGTGGAAAGAAACTTGGGGAAGGCTATAGATCAAGATTCTTGTGGTTGGATTGGAATATCTTGGTCTCAACAAATGAGTAAGTGGTTCTTTCTTAGAAAATGAATGGTAGAAGTGTAGGCACGTTCTGATGGCTCTCTCAATGAATGAAGAGTGGGTGGAGGGGTATAAATAGCCTCCACACAGAATCTAACCGTTACACACAATTTACCAAACTCGGTGGGACCGAATCATGAAACTCGGTCAGACCGATTTAGTTCAAAATGTGAATGTTAGGATTTTTGGTGGGACCGACATGTCAACTCGATGGGACCAATTTCATTAGAGTTAGGGCATCACGTAATCTCGGTGAGACCGATCACATAAACTCGGTGAGACCAATTTGTGTAATATGTAAACAGAGAGTGGGTCAGACAAAATCGGTGGGACCGATCGCTCATTTCAGTGAGACCGAAACGTTGCAAAAAGGAAACAGAGAGTTCGCATTGCGAACTCGGTGGGGCCGATCGCTCTTCTCGGTTAGACCAAAATGATACGAAGGGAAACAAAGAGTTTGCAATCCCATACTGGTGATACCGAGATCCCTATTGGTGAGACCGAATTGATTAGGGTTTCTGGCAATGGCTATGTCAAATGAACTCGGTGGCGCCAGATAGGTCAAATCGGTGGGCCCGAGTTTGACTTTTGGTTTGGGACATATGTGGATATGAGAAAGTGGTTGAGGGCTTTTGGAGCATATCACTAAGCATTTTGAGCAAGCAAGCCATTAAGCAACACATCTTCCCCTTTTAATAGTGTTGGTTTTTCCTATGGACTCAATGCGATCTTGGATCACTAAAATGAAAAGGTAGAGTCTTAACCTTGAGCCAATATGTGTCCTTAGCATTTTGAGGGGTCCACATTCCTAGTCCATGCCATGCCAATCATTGAACTTTCTGAAATGATCATCTTGAAAGAGCATTAGTTCAATGAGGTATATGTTGTTAGGAATTACCAAAACAACCCAGGGATAGTTGCACTTTCAATCTCCCCCTTTTTGGTAATTGATGACTACATATAGATCAAAGCTTCGACAAATGATGATAAGATTGAAATACATCGTCACTTTGAGAAGTATGTGTGCATTATTTAAAATTTGCTTTTGAATGCAAATGCACAATCGACTAGGATCACGGGTTACTCTTCCATGTCACATACATCTTGGTGGAGTGCTCAAAATGATAGAGAGTAAAATATGCACTCATCACCAAGGCAAAGTGAATGATCATATTTGAGAGATAGAAAACATCATTCAAGCACAAACATTAATGTGTGATATGATCAAACACATGATCATACAAGTATCTCACACACATAGGCATAAAGTATCAAGCAAGCACACAAATAAGTGTCGACCAAATGGCAAAGAAGGTAAAAAGAAGCAAAGCTCTCTCTCTCTCAAAGCCTATGATCTATACACTTTCTCCCCCTTTGGCAACAAGTTACCAAATAGCTCGAAAAGGCATAGTGCTATGCGTTTCTCTAGGCTTGATCTTCGGGAGGAGGTGTTGAGAGGACTCCAAGGATGAATGCATCTGTTGAAGTTGTTGGAGCTAGTGGAGTGGCAACTGGAGGTGGCACTGATGTTGTGGCTGTAGGTGCTAATGTAGTTGCTCTTGTGTCAGCCATGGGCACTGCAGCAGATCTCTGCCCTCTTGGCACTCTCTGAAAGGCATCCGTGGTAGCCTGCCCTTTCCTCTCCTCAGCTTCTTCCTGGAGCTGCTCAACTGCTGTTTGCATCTCTGTCACCCTCAGATCAAGATCATAAAATTTAGTCTCAATGATCCTTTCCAGGCTCTCTTGGTTCTGAGTCAGGGTGGCCAATCCCTTCTCAATCCTCAAGCTTACTTGAATTAGATATCCAAGTTGATCTTGCTTGGCTTTGAGAAACACTTGAGATGCTTGTTCAGCACTTGGCATCTTTGCAGCTTTCTCAGCCTTTGCTTTCTCTCTCTTTTCTTGAGTCTCAGCAGATGTGGGATCTTCAGCATTCATGACAACTGTGTTGTCCTCAAAATCTGGCCTCAAGGGAAGATGTTCCTTGTCCAAAAGATATGTGCATGTGACCATCTTGGAGTTGACGAGCACCTAGATGTGTGGAGCATACCCAGATGACCTTTTCTGATTTGCAGCTATTCTCTTCATTGTTTCGACAATCAGGCTCATCACTTTGAATTTTTGGGGCACATCAAACAACTGCAGCAAGTTAATAGAATGGCCCCTGATCATTCTATGATCTCTAGACTTGGTCAACAATGTATGCCTCAAGATAGTGTTGATTGTGGTCAATACAGGCAACAAATAGTAGACAGAGCCCATCCTGTGAGTTTCCATGGCTTTGTCAGGAATTTCCTTGTACATATTTGCCATGGAGTTGTGATCCTTCTTCTTCTTTGAATATACATCTATGTCATCCTCTTGCTCTTCTAGGCCATTGATCAGTTGGGCCCACGCATCAACTATTGATTGGTATCCTACTACCCTTAGACATCCAGACGATTCTGCTACCAGGATAGAAGTGTGATGTGGAGTAGAATTGCATGATAAGTTCATCATTCCACTTAGTGAGTTTCTGACCCACAAAAGTGTCTACTCCACATGATCTGAAACTTTCATGCACTCCTGGGAAGTGATCTTCATTGCTGTCAATATATTTCCAATCCACCCACTTCATATCACAGACAATGGGCTTCTTATCAAGCAAGATAGTCTCATAGAAATCCTATTGTTCTTTGGTGTGGAACCTGTAATCCACGGTAGTCCTTCTCCTCACAGTGTATGGATCAGATTGTCTCCATAGTTTGAGACCTGCATCCTTTCTGATGTTCATGTTTTCAGCCATTCGATGGATGTCATCATGTTCAGGGATCTTGGGCTGTAACTTTCTAAGCGCATGGGCTTCATCATCATCTTCTTCTTCTTCCTCAATCTCAGGCACTGGGGCCTTGTTCTTCTCAGCAGCTAATATATTCCTTGTGCTCCTCTTGGGTGCAGACTTGGGAGCTGGAGCAGAAACTTTGGGGCTGTCTTGGGCTTAGAAGGGGCAGCCCCAGACTTGATGGCACCCCCATCAGCTTTTGTGACTTGGGTGCTGGTGCAGCATCCTCTTCCTCTTCTTCCTCAGTTGGGTCTTCCATCATAGAGGATCTTCCAATGACTTTTGATATGGCCTTCTTGACCCTTTCTTTCATCTTCTTGCCATCACCAGCAGCCTCTTCAGTTGACTTGGAAGTATCAAGAGTGGAGGCTCTCGCCTTTGACAAGGGAACTGTCGGCGTTCTGGGAATGGGGGTCCCCAGACATGCCTGCCTGAGGCCTGCGGCATGGCGGAGCCAGCAGGCCGTATGACCCGTCTTCAGCAACAAAGCATCCAAGACCCTTGCAAGGGTCCAAGCCTCGCGAGGCGGACGACGCAAGACCACCTCCCGAGTGGCCTAGTTAGGCAGGCTCGCGAGGGGAGGAGATATCAAGGCGAGGAGAACCGAGGCTCTCGTGACATGAGCCATGACGATCGACACCAAGCGGGCGCCAGGCGGGCGCCAGCGCACGCAGTGTCCTTGTTTCCCCTTTGGTGCAAAGAAGGCAAGTGCAGCCGCTGAGTACCAAGGCCTTAGGCAAAGGTTGCCATTTCGGTGCAACAAGACCAAGACCATGGACTGCAAGACGGAGGTCATCGTGGAGCCCAAGACAGCGTCACCAACAGAGCCTTTCACAGGCAAAGACCGCTTTTGTCAGGATAGCTTGTACTAGTTGTCCCCCTTCAAATTAGCCCGCCATTGTTGGCTCCCTTCCCACTCAATATTTGGGAAGAAGACCAGGGCCTCTATAAATAGGACTAACCACCATAGTAGGGGATTGGATGGCATCTCATCTTAGCTTGAGGGAATCTACACACCACAAGCTCATACGCATAAGAACACCTCAACCTCAGGAGGCTATTCTTCCCCTTGTATTGTTCATCATCAGCCCAAGAGGCGATCCACCACCACCATACTAGAGTTGGGTATTAGACCACAATGGTGGCCCGAACCAGTATAAACCACGTGTCTTTCTGTGTTGCGGGTTCGTCGAGTTCGTCGGCGAGATCTTAGCGAGCTAGAGCGTAGATCGGTAGGAGGGAAAGACTTCGCGCGCACCCTAGTGTTCGAACCTTAAGGGTTTGCCGGAACCCCACATACGACATTTGGCGCACCAGGTAGGGGTGTGCTGTAGCTTCCTTTCTGTCAGTCCATCGCTCCGTCGCTCCGTCGTCACCATGTCGGACGCTCGCCGTGCTCGAGCTGAGCGTCGGGCTGCCCTCGCCACCCGCGTCGCTCAGACGGCTCCCGTCGACGGGCCACCTCGTCGTTCTCCGTCTCCCGCCGCCAACGCTGCCACCGGCCCGACGGGAAACGAGCAGCAGGCGTCCTCGATGCATCCTTCAGTGCGGCAGGACGGCCGCACCAGTACTCCACCACTGACCCCTACTGGTTCTTCGTCTCACGCGCACCGTTCTCCCATGGAGGCACGGGCTGCGCTCATCGAGCCGAATGAGCTCCTGCGTTACCGCCCCGTCGATGACCTCTATGAGGAGTGGCTCGACCGCATCGCCGAGCTCGTCCGTCCCATAGGGGGCTCTCCGACGCCGTCCCACTCTCTGCCTCCCTCTCAACCAGCCACGGGCGACGAGGCTCATGGCATGCCTCCACCGCCTCGACCCCAAGACGGTTCCTTGGTGCCAAGGCACACGCCTCCGCTGCGTGATCCACCGCGCCCAGCGCCCGCGCATGAAGAAAGAAGCTGCCAAGAAATCATGTGGCCGCAAGAAGCTGCACCGGTGCTCCCCGCGCCACCTTGTCAAGACCGCGTGCCGCCTGCAGTGGCGCAGCGCAGACCTCGCCAGGACCAAGCTCCACCTCAGAAGCGGGTCCCGGCAACCACGGCTGGCTGCCGCGCCTTCACCCCTGAACTGCGTAGCATCGCCTGGCCAAGCAATTTCAAGCCAGATGTACCTCCTCGGTACGACGGCACCGCCGACCCCACGGAGTTCCTGCAGCTCAATGAGTTGAGCATCGAAGCGGCCAATGGCGACGAAAAAGTCATGGCGAACTGGTTTCCCATGGCTCTCAAGGATGGGGTCCGCTCCTGGCTCCTGAACCTGCAGCACGGCTTGATCTCCTCCTGGGACGAGATGCGCGACCACTTCGTCACCAACTTCCAGGGCACTCGCGACTGCCCACCGGCCGCGGGCGATCTACGCCGCATCAGACAATAGCCAGGAGAGACCCTCCAGAAGTACATACAGCGCTTCAACAACACCCGCCTCAAGATCCCTAAGGTCACGGACGAAGCCATCATCTCCGCGTTCTTAGACGGTGTCCGTGACGTCAAGATGATGGAAGAGCTGGCTATCCACGAGGAGCTTTGCACATCTCAGGAGTTGTTCAACCTGGCGACCAAGTGCGCAAGAGCTGAGGAGGGGCGCCTCTCTCTCCTTGAGCTGCCAGCTGCAAGAGTGGAGGAGAAGAAGGCCAAGGCCAAGGACGTGAAGCGCAAAGAGGCAGTAGTGCTCGCAGCGGAGCCCGACACCAAGCGAGGTGGAGATCAGCCCGAGTCATCCAAGAATGGCCGACCATTCTGCTCCTTCCACAATCTGAACACCCACAACACCAGCGACTGTCAAGAGCTCAGACCCATACGGGAAGGATGCTTCGGTCGATGCGTCGAGTACAACGATCGGGGCTACGGCTACGGAGGAGGACGCGGAGGCGGACGCTGGGACGACCATGGCCCGCGCCAGGAGTGGCGCGACCGGCCTCGTGAGGACCGCTGGTAGGACCAACCTCGCGAGGGCCCCTGGAGGGACCCGCCTCGTGAGGATCGCCCCCAGGGCAACGCCGGTCTTCCCCCGTTGTCGCCACCAAGAAGGAACAGCGATGACCACCAAGACGAGGGGGCTGGGGGCTTCCAGGAGCCGCGTGTGATCGCTCGCATCTTGGGCGGTGCTCAGGCACAGCCTCTTAGCGCAACTTCAAACAGTTCGCTCGCGAGGTGAACGCGGCGCTCCCCAAGCTCGAGGCCATGCGCCCGCTCAGGTGGTCCCAATGTTCCATCACCTTTGACTCGGCAGACCAGCTCAAGTGCGCAGCCACCGCTGGTGCACTCCCTATGATGTGCTCCTTGGTCATCAGCAATGTGCAAGTCACCAAGACTCTCATCGACGGCGGCGCAGGGCTCAACGTCCTATCCGTCGACACGTTCGACAACCTCCAAGTGCCCTATGAGCAGCTCCAGCCAACCAAGCCTTTCTCAGGAGTGACTGATGGTTCCACCACACCGATAGGGCAAGTCCGCCTGCCTGTCACCTTCGGGGAGCGCAAGAACTACCGCACCGAGGTCATCGACTTCGACGTCGCGCACATCCGCCTGCCGTACAATGCTATCCTCGGGTATCCAGCCCTGGCCAAGTTCATGGCAGACACTCACCCCGGCTACAACGTTCTCAAGATGCCAGGAAGTGGGGGAATCATCACGGTCCCATGTGAAGAAAGGGATGCAGTGTGCTCCCTTGAGCGTGCCTTCCAAGCCGCAGCAATCGACAACCCTAACAGCAGAAGTTAAGGCCCTTCGGAGACCATCCCTAAGAAGAAGTTGTCGCACCGTGCAGGACCCCAAGAAGATGGCGTCGCGTCAGGAGCCTCGTCAGGATCATGCGCCCGCTCCAGGGGCGCCTCCCTCCATCGCATAGGAAAGTGCGCCCGGCGCCCTCCTCAGGCAGGACTTGGGGGCTCTCTTCTAGAGGGCCTAAGACCTTGTCAACCTCACGAGGGAGGCGCTTGGACACCACCTGGAGGTATGCTTCGTGGCACGCTACCCTCTGGAGAGCACAGGGCAAGGAGTGCCCGCCGCTCAGGAGTTCATCACCGAGACCACCCAAGAGTTACAAGATGCAAGAGCCATGCGCGGCGACAGCCGCTCACGGAGTGCGGCTCACCATCCAGGTGAGGTTGCTGAGCTACGCGTCTGCGTCGACGTCCCAGGGCTCAACAGGGCCGCATCTCAGGAACGCTTCTGTCCATCACGTGCGGGCCGCTATGAGGGTCCACCACACAACTACGTTCGCATGCCCTTCGGCTTGCCGAGCGTGGTGTCGGCCTATCAGTGCAATGCACGGCAAGCCCTGGCGGCTCAGGACGCCAGGTTCCACGCCGTTCTGGAGGAGATGGGGACGGTGTTCAGGGAACCTCCTGAGCCCCCAGAGCCTCTTGAAGCTCAGGGTCCCGGTGGCTCATGAGGAGCCATTCCTTCAATGCGTGGTTTCAGCTGCACCAACTCTACTTCGTCTACAGAACCAAGTGACATCTTCCAAGTTCATTAAAGCTGGGAGCGCCCCTCGGGTTGCATTATTCCTAGGCCACATGGGTTCGTCCCTGTGGCATGTATCCCTTTTGCTTAAGTCTTTAGTTTACCTTGTTGGGGGCGCCCCTCGGGCTGCATCATCCCCAAGCCGCTCAGGCCGGACCCGGTGGCATGTATCTTCCTGCATTTACCTAAGTTGATCTGCTCTCCCTGCTTAACCTGCCAACGGTTATCACCTGCTCGATCATCGCCTCCCACGGGGCCTCCTCACAGGCACGGCGCTGGTGCATGGGTCCGTCCCTGCCACATTGACAAATCTGAGTGGTCGAGCTCTAGCTCACGGCACGCCTCGCGCATGTCACCTCACCAGGCCCTCAGTGCCTTCACTTCCTTCGGACCAACCAGTGGCAGACAGGTGGCAGTAACGGCAAACCTTGTTTCTTCTTGTGCCTGTACATAGGGACCCCTGCGGGAAGGATAGCAGGTGACACCGCGAGTCTCCTTTCCTCTCGTGCGAATCGCTTGCACGTTAAAAGGGGGGCTCCTGAGCATTGCGACTCAGGAGCTCTTACTGGCTCTCCAGCCCTCACCCCCGGGCCTTGACCACGACATCGCAACCTGGCATACTGGTGGCGGCTGAGCTCGCTCGAGGGCCGGGACCTGAGGATGTAGAGCACTAAGAAGAGCTCGGGGGAAGGAAAACTTGTATGGACCGGCCTATCTATGACGCATAAGTTGGCGCGCAGCCCTAGCGCAACATCAGGACTCACCGCGAAGTCAGCAAGATAAGTCTCGCCCTCGGATCGGCTAAATATTTGGGACTAGTAGTCGCTCACACCATGCCGCAACCCCGTTGCAGCCAAGTCATCTTCCTTTCTTTCCTTACCATGGCCGCTTGGGCGCTAAGGGGGACCTCCTGAGCATCACGCCTCAGGGGCTCTTATTTAACCTCGGGGCGCGCACCGCATGGCCTTGACCACAGCATCGCAACCTGGCATACCAACGATGGCTGTAGCCGGCTTGGGACCGGGACCCGTCAGCGTAGAGAAACAAGCTATCGCGAGGAAAGAAAGGGGGGATCGAGCCTTAACGGGACACACGTTCATCAACTCTTCATAACAAGGAAGATAAGTACAAAGGCATTGCAGATCCTTACATGCCCCCACGGGGTGATTCATGATTCTTCCCAGGAAACAAAAGCTGATACTAAGGGGAATCCTATCTACACCCTCCCGTGGCGGATGCCATCATCAACAGTGGGCCACGGGAGGCTGGCGCCAACCCCATCCAGATCAGCGGCGGTGGCGGCCGGACGCCGCAGCCCCGCTCCGAGTGCGGCGAGAGCTTGGGGGCACGTAGTTGTCGTTGATCCTCTCCGGAGTCTCGTAGAGCTCAGGAGAGCTGCTGGACTCCCAAGGGCTGCTGCTGCTGGAGTGGTCGCGAGCGGAGCGCGTATCAGCCTTGCGCTCCTCTCCGGAGCAGCACTCCAGGTGGCGGCCCTCGGTGTTGAAGACCTTGAAGGAGAGCGTGGAGGCACCGTCGTACTCGAAGTGGAACGCGAGGGCGCCCCGCGCACGGCAGACCCGTGCGACCTTGCTCCAGCTGCGAGTCATGAAGATCTTGCCAGTGGTGACCGCTTCAATCTTCGCTCCGGTCGCCGGAGCGCTGCAGTCGGCGTGCTGCAGCCAGATCTCGAGAGGCCCCCTTGGCGGCATCACATCGGAGAAGAACCGCGGGAAGCAGATCCAGGAGCTTGGAGGCATCGGCGCCCATAGCACCAACTCGTGCGAGGAGTCCGCGGCATGGACGACACGCGTCGCCGTGGCGCGGTGACCCCGGATGCGGCGCAGGCGGCGCTGCTCGTCGCTTCGTCCTCCCGAGCCCTCGGCTTGGGCATACAGGGGTAGCGGATTCCCTGGAGGAGGCCACCTGCATCGCTGCTTCATCGCGGGATGGATCGACCTCTTCTTCGGCGGGAGTGGCTCTGGGACATCCCGGGGGGCTTTCCCCTTCTCTTCGGTGGAGAACCTTCTGATAGGCGCCATTGGAGCAAGTAGTAGAGCAAGGAGGAAGAAGCAAGCAAGCGAGGAAGAGATGGGCAACGGGGGCTCCACCCCCTCCTCATTTATAGCAAGAGAAGGCCAACCGGCGTCTCCCACGATCGTAGGTAATGATGGTTTTCCTTGCATGTCACAGGGACTTGTCAAGCCGTGCAGTCATTGAGGCAGCGTGGGGATGCAGAGACGCCCACGTCCAATCAACTGCCACGCGTCCATCGAGGCCGCAGGCTTTTGGGGCCCATGGTGCTCCAAACTTGACCCTTGGCTTCGCCGCGAAGCCAAGCCCGAGAGCACCTTGGGCCCGGGGGCTACTGTCGGCGTTCTGGGAACGGGGGTCCCCAGACTTGCCCGCCTGCGGCCCGTGGCGTGGTGGAGCCAGCAGGCCGTACGGCCCATCTTCATCAACAAAGCATCCAAGACCCTCGCGAGGGTCCAAGCCTCACGAGGCGGATGATGCAAGACCTCCTCCCGAGTGTCCTAGTTAGGCAGGCTCGCGAGGGGCGGAGATATCAAGGTGAGGCGAACCTCACAAGGCTCTCGTGATGTGAGCCATGACGATCGACACCAGGCGGGCGCCAGCGCACGCAGCGTCCTTGTTTCCCCTTTGGTGCAAAGGAGTCAAGCGCAGCCGCGGAGTACCGAGGCCTCAGGCAAAGGTTGCCATTTTTGTGCAACAAGACCAAGACCATGGACTGCAAGACGGAGGTCATCGTGGAGCCCAAGACAGTGTCACCACCAGAGCCTTTCACAGGCGAAGACTGCTTTTGTCAGGATAGCTTGTACTAGCTGTCCCCTTCAAATTAGCCTGCCATTGTTGGCTCCCTTCCCGCTAAATATTTGGGAAGAGGACCAGGGCCTCTATAAATAGGACTAGCCACCACCATAGTAGGGGATCGGATGGAATCTCATCTTAGCTTGAGGGAATCTACACACCACAAACTCATATGCACAAGAACACCTCAACCTCAGGAGGCCGTTCTTCTCCTTGTATTGTTCATCATCAACCCAATAGGCAATCCACCACCACCACACTAGAGTAGGGTATTACACCACAATGGTGGCCCGAACCAGTATAAACCCCATGTCTTTCTGTGTTGCGGGTTCGTCGAGTTCGTCCGCGAGATCTTACCGAGCTAGAGCGTAGATCGGTAGGAGGGAAAGACTTCACGCGCACCCCAGTGTTCGAACCTTAAGGGTTAGCCGGAACCCCACATGCGTCAAGAACTCTCTTAGTAGGTGCCTTCTTTTTCAGTCCTGCTTAGTTGCAGCAGCAGTCGCATCATATTCCTTTTTCAGCACGTTCTTCTTGGAGCTCACTTCCTACTTAGCAGCCACATAATCCTCATCTTCTGAGTCAGAATTTCTCTTCTTCCTTGTCCTTGTAGATGCTTTAAGCAAGTTGCTTGGGGTGCTCCCGCTACCCTCATATAACTGCCTGAGGGACTAGTGCCCTCACTTAGGTTCACCTGCTCTTCTGACTTGTTCTGGCTATCACTCTGATCTGACATTCTAGTAAAGCAAACTGACAGGTGACCCTGTGAATAGTTATAGATAAGATAGAGTGGATGAGCATCACAAAGTGCACAGGTTTTGCAAAACAAATGAGTCAAAAACTTAGTTTTAGTTTTCCACAGAAAGCTTTTGGGAGCTACCGATTTGTTAAACTCGGTGACACCGAAGCAACTTTTGGAATCTAAACTAGTGAAATCGGTCAGACCGAGACACGGTTTGGTGACTCCAAGATTGCTAGGGTTTCACTAAGAGTTGAACTCGATCACACGGATTTGCAACTTTCGGTCAGACCGAAACAGGCAAGTGCAATTGCCTAAGCCAAATCGGTGAGACCGATTTCTACAACTCGGTCGGTCCGAGATGAGTTTGGCGGAAACCTAACCCTGAATTTTTGAATCAAATCTAGACTAAAGGATGTTTTTTTGGACAAGATGATTTCATACGTGGTAATAAACATGGCATTTTCTTTGTGCTAAGAATTGGAGAAAAGAACAACACAAAGGGGTCGAACTCATACCCTAACTCGGTGATGAGTTTGCTACGGCGGCAACGGCGGTGTTGACATCCGTTGACAGTGATAGAGACCAGCGGCGGGAGGTCGTAGGCGGCGAGAGGATGATCCGGAGACCCGAGGCGGAAGAGTAGGACACACACGTGTTGAGAGGTTTTGGAGGAATTTCCAAAATTTGACCCATCGGTATTTATCTCCTGACCCTGTCGGTGTGACCGAGTGGAACAACTCGATGGCACCGAGAGGCAAAATCGCAACCGGTTAATGCAACTTGGTGACACCGAAAAGTTCTAATCGGTTGCACCGAGATTGAAAACCTAGATCAACTCAATGAACTCGGTTAGACCGAAAAGGATGAATTGGTCAGAGCGAAATGCACAGAGAGGTTTTGGAAGTTTAAGTCTATGACGAATCGGTGACTCCGAGTGCTTCTCACACGGAGGGTTCGAATCTGACTTGATCAAACTTTGTGATGTAGCATGAATAGAGTTTGAGATGAGAAAAGCATAGATAGCTAGAGGGAGTTCATAGGCATTCTTGTCCATCCATTTGGCAAAAGAAGAAAAACCAAACAATCATAGCAACAAATGGATGTCCTCGAATGAGTAAAATATGCAACCAACATGCTCACACAATGAAATGACAAATGAAATATGTGGCAAAGCATGCACAAACACTCTAGCATCTATCAAGCAATTGGTGATTGTTGGATGTGGGGCTCCGACAAACCCTTAAGGTTCGAACACTGGGGTGCGCGCGAAGTCTTTCCTTCCCACCAATCTAAGCCCTAGCTTGCTAAGATCTCGCGGACAAACTCGATGAACTCGCAACCCAGAAAGACACGAGGTTTATACTGGTTCGGGCCACCGTTGTGGTGTAATACCCTACTCTAGTGTGGTGGTGGTGGATTGCCTCTTGGGCTGATGATGAATAGTACAAGGGAAGAACAGCTTCCTAAGGTTGAGGTGTTCTTGTGAGTAGGCTCTCATCTGGGTTGGATCAAGCTAAGATGAGATGAGATGAGATGCGATCAGCCCAGCCTAGCTCAGCTCTCTCTCTCCTCTCTCCCCACCGCTTTGCTTCGCCTTCTTCTACTATGGTGGCTAGCTCTACTTATATAGGCCCTGGTCCTCTTCCCAAATATCGAGCGGGTAGGGAGCCAACAACAGTGGGCAAATTTGAATGGGGACAGCTGGTACAAGCTATCCTGACAAAAGTGGTCTTCACCTGCGAAAAGCTCCGGCGGTGATGCCGTCTTGGGCTCCGTGATGACCTCCGTATTGCCATCCTCCTGGTCTTGGTCTCGTTGCACCAATATAGCAACCTTTGCCTGATGCCTCAGTACTCTTCGCCTGCGCTGGCCTCCTTAGCACCAAAGAGGAAACACGGACGATGCGCGTGCTGGCGCCCGCCTGGTGTCGTGTCTCATGGCTCACATCACGAGGGCCTCGTGAGGTTTGCCTCGCCTTGATATCACCGCTCCTTGCGAGGTTGCCTGGATAGGCCACTCCATAGGAGGTATTGGGTCATCTGCCTCGCAAGGCTTGGACCCTCGCGAGGGTCTTGGATGCCTTTTTTATGAAGATGGGTCGTACGGCCTGCTGGCTTAGCCACGCCGTTCCCAGAATGCCGACAGTAGCCCCCGGGCCCAAGGTGCTCTCGGGCTTGGCTTCGCGGTGAAGCCAAGGGCCAAGTACGGAGCGCCGCAGGCCCCCAAAGCCTGCGGCCTCGGTTGACGCATGGCAGTTGATTGGACATAGGCGTCTCCGCTTTTCCATGCTTCCTCGGCAACTGCTTAACCTGACAAAAGGCTGGCGTAGGCAGCACTTGCCTTCGTTGCTTCTTCCTTGCCTCGCTCTAGATCCCCTTTCTCGCTCTTCGCCGCTGCTACCTCCAGATCTGCCCTAGCCTTGCTCTGCAACTGCCGCTCATGGCGTCACGCAAGGTCAAGACTTCCTCGACACCGGCTTGGTACGAGCCCACTCTTGAGGCACCAACCGTCATGAAGAAGAGCCTCGCCTCCATGCGCCTGCTGACAGCGGGAGAGAGCAACGAGTGGGGGAAGACGGAGCTCCGGCTTGCGTCCGACGAGCCGGAGCCTGAGGGGAGCACCTTCTTCCCCTTCTTCTCGAGCAGCGTCGCTGTTGGGTTGGTTCGACCACTACGAGCTGCAGGCGTTGCACCTCCATCCTAAGTCTATCCTCCTCATGTCCATCTTTGCCTACTACTGTGAGGCATACCTAGGCGTGATGCCATCCGTGGCGCTCCTGTGCCATTTCTTCTTCCTCTGCATCAGCGGTGAGCACACCTCCGGGTGTTCTAATTTCGTCGCCTGCGGCAAGGCCCACTCGATCTCAAGCACCGGGAAGAGAGCCGACAACATTCGATCCAAGTGGGTCATGATGGACGCCAAGCACGCCCATCCGTGCCTGGTGTTGCCGACGGAGGCGCCCCGGCAGGGCAAGGGGTGGCCCAAGGCAGAGCTTGTCGATGAGCGGGCATCGTCAGTGTTGGGGCAGATGATGACCGACCTGAAGCCGGGCAACGCGAGGGCGGCCAAAATAACGGGGGCGATGATCCTGAGGGAGTTTTTGATGCTGTGGGTTGCCCCACTCTAGGCACACACGCGCCCCCTCTGGTAGCTCGAAGAAGAGGAAAACAAGACCCGCCTGAGGCCAAGGGACCTGCCTAGCGATGAATTGGACGCTGTCCTGTGCCTCATAGTCGGGGACAACCAGGAGTATCCGCCTAGCACCTTCGTTCCCCTGTTCCAACGTAGGGACTGGGAGGAATTCGTCGCCTCCAGGCCGACTTTTGATGCGCGCGGGCTGGTGCCGCCGGCGCTTCTGGGAGCTCCTATGGCGTAGAAACCGATGGAGGTGTCTTCTGGCGAGCCCCGCGGAGAGGGGCAAGAGGATGTGGACTCGAAAAAGACCCGGGAAGAAGTGAGGGAGACTTCCCCTCTGAGCAAGGCTAAGATTCTCTGCGCCCTTCCTGATGATGCCGAAGCCGACGCCTACCAAGGGGAGAGGGAGCAACGCCTCATCCCGACGAAGGGTAGGTCATCGCTGGTGGTCCGTGGTGCCGCCTCCATCCCAACACCTCCTGGGGCTGGACCCGGTTCTGCCTCCACACCGCCTGGCGCCGCCGGAAGCGAAACGCCTGCCCTTCAGGTCCTGATGCTGACAGGCTTCAAACTTCACAAGTGAAAGGTGGAGTACTTCGTGGTGGACCGTTAGGTGTCTCGAGCTTCGCTTTATCCCTGCCGGTACTTGTTATTTTCTGACGCTCTCCCTTGGTTGATGAGGTCGGCATCTTCGTCGAAGAAGAGGAAGGAGGACACGGCGGCTGTGCCTCCCTCCGTAGAGAAAGGAGGCAGAAGCGCCTGCATCTCCCCAGCCCAGTCGTCCTCACGGTGCCGGAGCTTGGCGCGGCTGATGAGGTCCCGGCTACTCCGGAACCCACGGTCTCCCAAGCCCTGGTGACGGTGTCACTTCCTCCCACCGCAGCACCTCCACTCCCTGGTTCTTCTGCTCCTGCTGTTGTCATGGAGCGTGCCCTTTCGGAGATGACCCAGTTGCAGGTAGATCTCCTGAGCGTGGACCCGCGCCTGGTGGCCGGGCGTCTGGAGTTGGCCTCTGGCTGGCTTCACTCCAACCTAGCGGTTCGCGCGGCACTAGGCCAGGCTGCTGCGGCTTCCGAGGAGGAGAAGCAAGGAGCCACCGGTGCTGCAGCCGATCATGAGGCGGCATTGAAAGACGCCAAGGCCGCCTATGACCGCTGCCAAGTGCTGTAGGGCGAGTTGCAAAGCCTGCACGACAAGCACGCCGAAGATGTACGCTGTCGCCAAGTGAAGGAGGAGAAGATAAAGGCCCGGGAGGAAGCCGTCAAGAACCGTGATGCTGAGCTGGCGGAGCTGGGGAAGAAGCAGGCCGCCGAGCGCAACCGGTTGGAAGAGTTGGAGCGGAAGATGGAGACGAGGGAGGCCGATCTTGATGCCAAGGTGCGAGTCCTGGACGAAGACCACGTGGCCTTCGCCGATCTTGAGAAGAGGTCTCCCAAGGCGATGAAGACACTCTACGAGCATGGCCTGGAGAAGCCGCTGGACACCGACGAGGACGGCCCCGCCCAGCTGCTTCCTCTCGTGGTGATGGCGCTTGAGGAGGTCATTGATGGCCTCAGTCCCATGGCGGAGGCAGAAGCTCGCGTCCTGTCTTCAGCCGCGCTGACTCGCGTCTTCAGCCATCTGCACCTCCACGACCCCAGCGCTCGCCTTGACGAGCTGCTGGAGCCTGTGGCTGAAGATCACTGCGAAGCTGCCGCCGCGGCTGTACAAGGTCAAGTGGAGGCCTTGCTGGGGAGGTTCTACAGCTTTGTCTCCGATCCTCTGTCTGGTGACGCCGCGGATCCTACGGCTGGTGGTGAAGGTGAGAACATCGCTGCCCACGGGGGAGCACCTTTCGCAAGCGATGGCGATATCCAGGGGTGACCTGCGACTATTCTTCCCGTTTTGTTCCTGCGGCATGTATCAGGCCTCGTGGAGGCGTTTAGACTTTTCATTTGGTATTGTGAGAACAATATGCTTGTAATATTTGCTTCGAGGTTTTGTGATGTCCTTCCTATTTGCTTTGCATTCTGTGTCAGCAGAGCCCGGCCCCGCGCATACCTCAACCGCCATTGGGCCGGACGGAGACCAGGACGGACCAAGGAGTGAGGGGCTACATGACCAGTTAGGCTCCTGAGTCGCGATGCTCAAGGGTCCCCCTTGACGCACAAACATCATATAGGGAGAGTTCATGAGGATAGATCAATGTTCTACGTCGGCAGAGCCCGGCCATGAGCATACCTCAACCACCATTGGGCCGACCGGAGACCAGGACGAACCAAGGAGTGAGGGGCTACATGACTAGTTAGGCTCCTGAGTCGCTATGCTCAGGAGTCCCCCTTGACGTGCAAACAATTTCCATACCTTCCCTCATCGAGGCATCGGGAGGGGCGCACGATGCCCAGGTCCGGGGGACCTGGTTGGGTGGCGTGCGCTTGGGCGTAACCCGAGAGCAGCCCCCATGCCCAGCCCCCTCGTGCGGCTCTCCTGAGGGGAGGCATTGTGGTGAGGCTGGGCGCTGAGCTCTGGGCTCCCTGAGGTTGGTACGACCGTGGGGCCGCCCTCAGTTGGTTATCACCAGCGCGGAGCATAGTGCTTCCGCTTGTGCACGGGCATAGCCGCTCCTCGGCAGTGTCGACAGCCAGCGCGGAGCATGGTGCTTCCACTTGGACGTGGGATGGGGGGCCCCCTCCGGAGGAGCCCCCGGGGCGTGTACATCCCCGCCCTGACACGTGGCTTGCACGGCAGGGTTGCGAGGTGTATCTGGGCACTCGTGAGCCGGCACTGGACTCGCGAGGCCCTACCTCAAGGCGGGTTGCACCTGGTCTTGAGTCTTCGTGATTGTATGTCCCTGCAAGGCAGTTAGATGCAAGCACTCTACGTTCTCAGGTCCCGGCCCTCGAGCGAGCTCAGCCGCCGCTGGTATGCCAGGTCGCGATGTCGTGGTCAAGGCCAGGGGTGAGGGCTAGAGAGCCAGTAAGAGCTCCTGAGTCGCGATGCTCAGGAGCCCCCCTTTTAACGTGCAAGTGAATTGCATAGGACGAACAGACCCATGGTGGGCAGCAATCGAGCAGGTGTCAGCAGTTGGCAGGTTAAGCATGGAGAGCAGATCAATTTGGATAAATGCAGGAAGATACATGCCATTGGGTCCAGCCCAAGCGGCTTGGGGATGATGCATCCCGAGGGGAGCCCCCAACAAGGTAAGCTGAAGACATAAGCAAAAGGGATACATGCCGCAGGGACGGACCCACGCGGCCTAGGAATAATGCAGCCCGAGGGGCGCTCCCAACTAAACGAGCTTGGCAGATGTCACCTGGTTCTGTAGATGAAGTAGAGTTGGTGCAGCTAAAGGCGTGCGTTGAAGAAATGACTCCTCATGAGCCGCCAGAACCCTGAGCCTCGGGAGGCTCTGGGGGCTCGGGAGGTTCCCTGAAGTCCGTCTCCATCTCCTCCAGAACGGCATGGTACCTGGCTTCCTGAGCCGCCAGGACACGTCGCATGCTGCGTTGATAGGCCGACGCCACGCTCGGCAAGCCAAAGGCCATACAGACATAGCTGTGCGGCGGGCCCTCGCAGCGGCCCACACGCGAAGGCTAGAAATGCTCCTGAGATGCGGCCCTGTTGAGCTCTAGGACGTCGATGCAGACACACAGCCTAGCATCCTCGCCAGGATGCGGAGCTGCGCCTTGTGGGCGGCTGTCGCCGCCCATGGCTCTTGCTTCTTGTAGTTCCTGGGTGGTCCTGGTGATAAACTCCTGAGTGGTGGGCACTCTTTGCCCTGTGCTCTCCTGAGGGTCACGTGCCGCAAAGCACGCCTCCAAGTGGTGCCCAAGTGCTTCCCTCGTGAGGTTGGCAAGGTCTGATGCCCTCCAGAAGAGAGCCCCCGAGCCCTGTCTGAGGAGGGAGCCGAGCGCGCCTTCCTATGCGATGGAGGGAGGCGCCCCTGGAGCGAGCGCTAGTCCTGACGAGGCTCCTGCCACGACACCATCCTCCTGAGGTCCTGCACGGCGCGGCTGTTCTTCTTGGGATGGCCTCCAGAGGGCCTTCATTTCTGCTGTCGGGGTCGTCGATTGCTGTGCTTGAAAGGCGCGCTCGAGGGAGCACACCGCATCCCTCTCTTCACACGGGACCGTGATGATTCCTCCGCTTCCTGGCATCTTGAGAACGTTGTAGCCGTGATGAGTGACTGCCATGAACTTGGCCAGGGTTGGATACCCGAAGATGGCATTGTACGACAGGCGGATGTGTGTGACGTTGAAGTCGATGAGCTTGGTGCGGTAGTTCTTGCGCTCCCCGAAGGTGACGGGCAAGTGGACCTGCCCTATCGGTGTGGTGGAGCCGTCGGTCACTCCTAAGAAAGGCTTGGTGGGCTGGAGCTATACATAAGGCACTTGGAGGTTGTCGAACGTGTCGACGGATAGGACGTTGAGCCCTGTGCCATCGTCGATGAGGGTCTTGGTGACCTGCACATTGCTGATGACTGGGGAACACAGCATAGGGAAGCGGAAGCATGAGAGATGTCCCGCCTCGCTACGAGAGCAGCCGACATGTCCCGCTGCACGGAAGTAGCAACACAAAGGTCCCGCCGCGCCGCTGAAGCAGCACGGAGGTCCCGCCGCGCCGTTGATGCAGCAGACTGGTCCGGCCGCGCCGCAAAAGCAGCAGAGATGTCCCGCCGTGCCACGAATGCAGCAGAGATGTCACGCCGCGTCGTGACGGCCTGGGAAAATTTCTCGCGGGCAGGCGAGGACTGTTACAGGCGCATGCATGCGATCGTCCATAGCCAGATGGATCAGATCTCCGGCTCGGCAAGGTTGCAAGACGACATGATAGCCTTGTTTGAACATGCTACCGGTGTCATCCAACAACTAAGGGAGGGCAATGAGAGGCTCCGGGCCGAGCGCGACCTGCTGAGGGAGAAGATCGTCCGAAGTGCAGACCAGCAGGAGGAAACCAGTGCCTTATTGAAGAAACTTATGGATGAGAATGACATGCTCCAGAACGAGCGCCAAAGGCTGGTGGAGGAATCCATGGATGTTCTCAAGCAGCGTCTTGAGGACATGAAAGACCTCATTGCCGCTCGCTGCGGAGACTAGTTTCCTGGTTTCTTTTGATGTAATAATCGGTTTAGGATGTGGATTGTGTCGTCGGTTGTGAAATGTTGGGTTCTGGCGCGGATGTTTGGCCTTTGTTGGCCTCTTGGGATGTTACGATTTCAATCTGGTAGCTTTTAGTCCTTCGTGTTAGGCTGGAGTTGTGCTGAACTTCTTGTGAATTGTGGTGGTTTTCAGTAATGAAAATTGGAAGGGGCAAGCCCTTCTTTGATCAAAAAAAATTAATCGTCCTTATATATTCATCAGTCTTGCTATAAGTCGCAGTAGATGCTATATAGGTCCGTCGGATCTTACATCAAGATCCGTGGTTTCAGATTTTCTTTTTTCTCTCTTAAATCTCAGTCGGGTGAGACATAGCCATGCCATTAAACAGAGGCTCGGGCGCCATTAATGGAGACCTTGGGAGAGAGGTGGACGACAGATGGAGGACAAAGGGCTCTCCTCCCGATAAGCACGTGCAGGGGTCTCATCGCATGCCTCTCGTACTCAAATAGCTACCCTGCACGGCGCCTCCTAGCTAATAAAAAATGGGGACGCGTGGCGGCACGTAAATGGTACTAGTAAGTAGAATGCCCACGGTTTCAATAATACTTGTGTTTCCGATTGTAACGTGACAACACTTGTTCCAAAATGACTTTGTTGATTGTTAATGTGTGCGCCTTCGCAAATCGGACTGCAAATTTACCACAGCATGTTGGTGCCATGTCATGGTACCAAGCCAAGTTTCATTATTTTCATGCATGTTTTGGATTTATAGGAATTAAAAAACTAAGTTTCTCAATGTTTCCAACCCAGCCATGACGCCCAAAATTTTGAATTTCATTTCCATTTCTTGCATGGAACCTAGAAATTTACCCGAGGACACACATGTAATTTTTCAACCAACTTTGGTGCACTGGAACATGTGCTTGTATTTCAAATTTGAATTATGCACACAAAGGTGACACGCTCCCTCCTAGAACCACGAGCCTTCTTGAGAGAAGCTCCGATTTGCAAGAAGCTTATAACAAAATTTATTCCTATTCGGCCAATTTTTTTACCATGGAATGGTACTACCATGACATGACACCATGCCAAGTTTAATGATCTTAAAACCAAGTTTCTCAATGTTCTCGACCGAGACACGATGCCGAGATGTTTGAATTTTATTCTCATTTTTTGCATGGGACCTACTCCCTCCTTCCATCTATATAGGGCCTAATGTGTTTTTCAAGACAGCCTTTGACTATTGACAGGATTAATAGCACATGAGATGTATACTATGAAAATTATATTATTGGAAGCTCCTTTGACATACAAAATTGAAGGTATGCTTTGTGTAAGTTGCATGTCATATATTATTGCTCTAATGTTTGGTCAAAGTTAGCCTCGAAAAACGCATTAGGACCTATATAGATGGAAGGAGGGAGTAGAAATTCACCCGAGGACACAAATGTGATTTTTCAACCAACTTTGGTGCACGGGAGCATGTGCTTGTACTTCAAATTTGAATTATGCACATTAAGTGACCAAAAACTCAATTAATGTGTAAATAAGGCCAAACGAAGCCGGAATAATTCCAAAATTTAACAGGGCACTCATGTAGTTCTATGTTTCCTTTGTAAATAAACTCAAGGGGGACAACGTATATCATTTCGCACTCAAAGGTGGCACGTTCCCTCTCAGAACCACGAGCCTTCTTGAGAGAAGCTTCGGTTTGCCAAATCTTATACCAAAATCTGTTCCTATTCAGCCAATTTTTTTACCACAACATGGTAGTACCATGACATGACATCCATGCCAAGTTTCATGATTTTCAGACGTGTTTTGGATTTACAAGAATTTCAAAATCAAGTTTCTCAATGTTCTTGGCCGAGCCATGATGCCCAGGTGTTTTAATTTTATTCTCATTTCTTGCATGGGACCTAGAAATTCAACCGAGGACACAAATGTGATTTTTCAACCAACTTTCTTGCACGAGAGCATGTGCTTGTAGTTCAAATTTGACTTATGCACATTAAATGACCAGAAACTTAATTAATGCATAAAAAACGACAAACAAACCCGGAATAATTAAAGAATTTAACAGGGCACTAATGTAGTTCTGTCGGATTTCGGGTTCCGGCAGACCCTTGAGGTTCGAACACTAGGGTGCGCGCGGAGATTTCTCCTTCTACCTACATGCGCCCCTCCGCCTCGCTAAGATCTAAGCTATGGAAAGAACAGCACAAGAGACACAGGGTTTATACTGGTTCGGGCCACTGTTGTGGTGTAATACCCTACTCCAGTGTGTGGTGTGGTGGATTGCCTCTTGGGCTGATGGTGATGAGCAATACAAGGAAGAACAGCCTCGCGAGGGTCTGTTCTTGGCTGAGGGGATGAACTGCTAGGAGGAGTTCAGTCAACCTTCTCTCTCTCTTCTCGATTCTCTCTCCGATCTCGATTTCCATCCATCTACCCTATGGGTGGCTAGTCCTATTTATAGGCAAAGGCCCTAGGCCTCTTCCCAAATATTGAGCGGGAAGGGCGCCAACAATTGGCCATTTTGAAGGGGAACATCTGGTACACTTATCCTGACTAAAGTTGGTCCTCGCCTGCCAAAGGCTCTGGTGGTGACGCTGGCTTGGGCTCCACAATGACTTCCTCCCTGGCGTTGGACTGGTCTTGGTCTCGTTGCACCGAAACGGGTGCCTTTGCCTGATGCTCTCGCCTGTGCTTGCTCCCTTTGCACCAAAGGGGAAAGGAGGGCACTGCGCGGGCTGGCGCCCGCCTGGCTCCGTTGGTCGTCATGGCTTGCATCACGGGCACCTCGTGAGGTACCCCGCCTTGATCTCTCTGCCTCCTCGCGAGCCAGCTTGATGAGGCCGTGCCTGAGGAAGCTCCGTGTCGTCCGCCCCGCGAGGCTTGGCCCCTCGCGAGGGCTTGGGTCTGTGTTGATGAAGATGGGCCGTGCTGGGCCCCCCTTTGAGCCACGCCGCAGGCCGCAGGCAGGCAAGTCTGGGGACCCCCGTTCCCAGAACGCCGACAGTAGCCCCCGGGCCCAAGGCGTGCCCAGACTTGGCCGTGCAGGGAGGCGAAAGGGCAAGGGTGAAGCGCCACGGGCCCTAACAGCCTGCGGCCTTGGGCGCCGCGTGGCGGTTGACTAGGCGTGGGCGGCACTGTTCCCCCACGCCCCCCTTATTTTGCGCCATGCTAGGCGGACTCGTAGTCGTACATAGCCGCTCCCCTTTATGTTGCTCGAGCGCCCTCTGTCCTTCCTCCGCTCGAACTCCAGCTTCTGTTTTCAACCCAATCTCAAACCTCCCCCCCTTCCCATCACCATGGCTCCGACAAAGAAGGGAAGAGGGAAGAAACCCATGCCTCCGCCTTGATCGCCGCCGTTGGTGGCCCCCGCCGAGGGCTTGGGCAAGGTTAGCTCAGCTCTGGCCACTATCTTCAATGAATGCAGGAGGACGACGGCCTGGCCCGCGTCTCACTTCTCCATCGACAGGATAGTCACCGAGGTCCAGTATTTCGCCGACGCCCTGTGGGCGGGTCTGGTTCCCCCCTTTTCTGATTTCTTCAATGCCGTGCTTTCCCACTATCAGATCCACATGATGCATCTGGGTCCTGAATCCATCACCCTTCTTTTGGTCTTCACCTTTGTTTGCGAGGCAATGATGGGCATCCTTCCTCCGGTTGCCTTGCTGCGCCACTTCTTCTCTCTGCGTCTTGTCGACCCTACCCAATGCTCGGCGTGCGTGAGCTTCGCTGCCGCGTCTGAGACAGCGGCCTCAGGGATTGACTTCATGCTCCCTCCGCTCGCGGCTGGGTTCCACGAGCGGTGGCTGTATGTGGATGTAGGGGTGCCCAGCCCCCTGCTATCGGAGCCAACTTCGCCTACTGTCCCCAATTCGGGCTGGGGCCAGGAGACGCTTGAGAGCCCCCGGCTCGTCTTCGTCTGGCACCGCTCCACGTTCTTGAGGTCGCTTGGCGTGACAGCGCCCAAGGTGGTGAAGGAGTTCCTACTTCGCCGCATTGCTCCTCTCCAATGCCATTCCCGCCGGATGTGGGCCTTCAGCGGGCGTGATGATCGTATGAGGCTCCAGGAAGAGGACCTGATGCCTGAAGTGCTGAGGACAATGCTCTTGATCCTGACTAGGGACCCCAACCCTGGCAGCATCCAGCAGGGAGGGGCCTTGCTGTACCTCTGCCAGAACAGGGATGATTTTGTGAATCAGATGCCTATCTTTCATGAGTGGGGGCCGCGCCCCGCCGGCCTCCAGGGGCCTCGTGAGAACCCAGTGATGGTGACTGCCCTTGCAGTCGGCCAAGGCGACTCTTCCTCAAGTGGCGGAGCAGGGAGGCATGAGGCGCCAGAGGCCGAGGGGGCTCCCGGCGGGGCGACAGCGCCGGGCAACGCTCATGAGGGAGCAGCTCTTGGGGCCCATGCCGCTGAGGCTGAGGGTGGCAAGCAGCTGCCCTCAGCGCCTGCGAACGAGGCCCCTAAGGCTCCAGTCGCTTCTCTTGGCGAGGCAATTGGCAGCGCACATCAGGCAGGCGCCCCTGACGCGGATCGCCTTGATGCTCCGTCTTCGTCGCAGGTTGATCCCTACGCTCAACTCTTGGGCCGCTTCCGCGTGGACTTTGAGCCCCTCTCGAAGAGAAGGGAGGACCTGGGCCATGATTACCCTTGTCGCCTGCTGAAGCGTAGGAAGTACTTCGCCACTGATGAGTAAGCCTTCTCCTTTCCCAGCTCCCGATCCTTCTGTTGCTTTTACTGATCCTTGCTCCGCAGGCCCCTTCCAGCCGAGCTCGCGGAGATGGCTGAGGTGCCGCCCCCCTTGGCTTCGCCCCCTCCACCATCCTCAAGCGCTCCAAGCAGCAGAGCCCTTGTGGTGAGGGCGATCGTAGAGGCGAACCGTCCCGAGGCGCATCGTGGCCCTGCGCACCTCGCGATCCTCCTTCGCGGGCCTTCTCATGGCATAGCCAGCCTGCCGTGGGCTTCTCGCCTGGTCGTGGACTGCGATTGGCTGAGGCGCTCCCTGCGCTCTTCATCTGGGGACGGGCTGGCTCCAGGCCGGGCTTCTGGCGTGGCGTGCCGGGCCGTCGCGAGGGTGCCAGCCCCCAGCCCCCTGCCCGGAGGGGGAGTGCTGATTCGTGGCCCTCGACGCTTGCTTGCGGCACATGATGGTGTGGAAGACGTGCTCGAGTGCGCCTGGGAGCGTCGCTCTCTTCGCCAAGGATTCCTTCGAAGGGCGGCTGACGCGGTGAGCCTTCTTGGTGAGGAGCTTGCTGATGGAGACGCGCGCCTTGAGGCCGAGGGCCTGCGCCTAGCTGCAAAGAGGCGCGAGCTGGAGGGCGCCATCGCCCTTGCGCACCATTAGCGCGATCTTGACGATGCGGAGGCCAAGGCGTCGCTGGTGGCCTCTCGGGAGGCCCGATCTAGGGCCGCTAAGGAGGCCCGGGAAGCTGACCGGTGGCGAGAGGCGGCAGAGGAGCAGGCTCGGGAGCTCCTGGCCTGGTGCCACTCACTGGAGGAGCATGTGGAGCTGCGCGAGGCAGCCCTCGCATCGATGAAGGTGGCCTGTGGCGACCCAGCAGAGCTCCAGAAGCGTGAGGAGGTGCTGACGCTGGAAGCCGCCGAACGTACCCGAGTACGAGCGTCTGGAGACGAGGGAGCGCTTGGTGATGTAGGCAGAGGATGATGTCGCTGCACGGGAAGCCCGTGTCCTGGAGGAGGTCGGACGTTGGGTGGCGATGGCGTGCTTGAACCTCGAGCACGAGTTCGAGGAGAGGCTGGGGTTGATCCGGGCCGAGGCTGAAGGTAGGACTGCTGCCTTGAGGGCCAAGCTGGAGGAAGCGACGCGGCAGGCCGATGCTTCTCGGGCCGCCCTTGAGGTAGCGCAAGGGGAGTGAACCACCTCCGAGGCTGAGGTGCTCCTTCTTCGCCAGCGGATGGAGGAGGCTAAGGTCGTCAAGCGCCAGAATGCGGACGAGATACGTCAGCGGCGGATCTTGGAGCATGAGCATGGCCCCATGCTCACCACGCTCCGGGAGAGAGCCAACACAGCCTTGGGCAACATCTGCGAGGCGGCTGTTGGCGAGCCGCACGCAGTCAACTACGCCGGCAACCTTCAGTTCTTCATCGACGTGGTGACGCAGCTAGATGCGCGGTCGGTTAGGGCTGACAGGTTGGTGGAGGAGACGAGCCGCGCCCTGCTCGGGTGCACCTTTTCTGGCGTCTTCAGCCATCTCCGGAACATGGATCCCCACTTCGATTTCGACGCCTCCATCGCCCCAGTCCCCCAGGCCATCCGAGACGACCTGGCGCACTGGGTGGAAGACAATGTGGATGCTCTTGTCAGGGCCTTCGCTTCGAACAACGACGGCGTGATCGTGGCTGCCGACGAGGGCGGTGTGGTGAACGGCCCTGCCGCCGCTGGCGGCGACGCAGGCAGCGATGGCGAGTCCAGCGATGCCAGCAACGGTTCGGGTGGTGCTCCTGAGGACGCATTGGGGGATTTATCCGACTGATTGTGCATCATTCCTGCTTCCTTACCCTGCATGAATAGAACTCAGGTTTTGGCCTAATGGCTGTGAGAGCATTTTAGAGGGGGAGCCCCTCATGTAAAACTTGTGTTCATCGTATTAGTAGACGCTACATTGCCCATGCGCCGCGCCAAGTGGTTGGCTTAAGCGACGCACTGGTCGGCTAGTTTACCTTTGTCCCGTGCGGGCCCTGAGGTAGCCTGTGGGAGGCTGTGGTGTCCCGAGTGTTCCCTGATTGAATCCATAGGATCTGCAGTAAAAAAACCTCCTGAGAGGATGCGGCGGCGGCAGTCTGGGCTGCGTGCAAGCCGGGCCTGACCCGGCTCGCGAGGGGCTCACGAGGGGAGGCAGCTGAGGCGAAGTGGTAATCAAAACGCGAGAAATAGCTCGAACGATACTAAGAACCCCTTCCCCGAACACACGCAAATCTCAAATTTGAATCCAACTTAAATCCAGCGGGGGAAAGTGACAACCAAAAGGGAAAAGCAATGAAAACAGACAAAAGGCCGCGTCCGGCACCTAATCTAGTCTTGGACGTCTTCTCACCAGCACGGAGCTAAGTGCTGCCACTAGGTGTGGGAGGGAGCCCCAGGGCCTAAGGCCGGCACCCCTGAGACTCCGGGGCGTGTACAGCCCCACTCATTATTACGTGAGAGTGTCACGGGGCGGCGAGCTTCACAGGCACTGGGCCTTCTTCACAGGTACCGGCCTTGCTTCATATCGTCAGATGAGGGCCCCGCCTTGCGCCACACTCTAGTGCCATCAACGACGACTGGAAACCAGGACGCCGCCGATGGGGTAGAGCGGTCGCCAGCGGTTCCCCCGACGAGCACGGGTCCTCCGCCAGGGGCAGGCCCTAAGGCACCTCCCCAGCAGAGGGCCTACCTCCTGAGAACACCTTGCTCCGAACGCCGCGGTGGTGATGTCGGATCTCGTCCCCTCTCCTGCAGCCCCCTGCACCCTCCTCCCGAGGGGTAGGAGACTGTGGGAGCGGGGTAGCTGCTCGCTGTGGAGACCTGCACCTCCTGCGATCCATGATTAGCGTATGCCTGGTCCTGAGGAATTAGCAGTACCCGATAATCGCTGCCTCTAGCGTGGCCGATGGGACCGTCCCGGTGCTCCTGGAAGGGCTCAGCTTCTGGCGCCTCGTCCCCCCAGCTTGGGCTGAGGAGCGAGCCTTGTTCGCCCTCGTGAGGGTGCCCTTGGTCCATCATGTGGGGCACGTATTCTTCTGGCGCCGTCATCCCGAAGGCCATGCCGTAGTGCTCCGCGTGCCATGCAGCTCTGCTTGACGCGCCCACCGTGGGGTGGTAGCGCGGCTGTCCACTGGGGCTGTGGGTCGCGTCGAGTCCTTCTTCTTCGCAGACTGGGAGCAGGGGCAGCGCTGCCGCCGGTCCGGTGTCGATAGCTTCGCTGGAGTTGGAGTAGCCTTGGAGCCCGCGGGCACGCGCGGAGCCCCCGCGCGGGCCACCCTGGGCTTGAGATGGGAGCTGGGTGCAGAAGGGGTGAGCCCCCGAGGCGGCGAAGCCCAGGAGGTCTGCCACCCGCTCTAGCAACACGTCACGGCCGCCCTCCAGCAGCCTGCACTGCAGCAGCTCTCGGGCCACCGTGAGCGCGGCCCTCGAGTTCGCCTGCTCCCGGCAGGTGTACGGTGTCGTGGTCGCGGCGTGATTGGAGGCCCTTGCTGCCGACCGCGCCTGCCGTGGTGTGACAGCTGTCGAAGCCTGTCCACGTCGCCCGCGGCCCGTAGTGCCCTACGGACCGCGAGCTGCCTGGGGCATGGGGTCGCCCGAGGCGAGCGGCTCTGCGCTGGCGGGCCATGCCGCCCAAGGATCTGGGTTGCCCGCCTGGTCGCCGGACACGGTGATGACGACGCGACGGGACACGAAGCAGTAGAAGGTGGATTCCGGCGCACCACTACCTGGCGCGCCAAATGTCGGATTTCGGGTTCCGGCAGACCCTTGAGGTTCGAAAAGTGGGGTGCGCGCAGAGATTTCGCCTTCTACCTACCTGTGCCCCTCTGCCTCGCTAAGATCTAAGCTATGGAAAGAACAGCACAAGAAACACAGGGTTTATACTGGTTCGGGCCACCATTGTGGTGTAATACCCTACTCCAGTGTGTGGTGTGGTGGATTGCCTCTTGGGCTGATGATGATGAGCAATACAAGGAAGAACAGCCTCGCAAGGTTCTGTTCTTGGCTGAGGGGATGAACTGCTAGGAGGAGTTCAGTCACCCTTCTCTCTCTCTCTCTTCTCGATTCTCTCTCCGATCTCGATTTCCATCCATCTACCCTATGGGTGGCTAGTCCTATTTATAGGCAAAGGCCCTGGGCCTCTTCCCAAATATTGAGTGGGAAGGGCGCCAACAATTGGCCATTTTGAAGGGGAACATCTGGTACACTTATCCTGACTAAAGTTGGTCCTCGCCTGCCAAAGGCTCTGGTGGTGACGCTGGCTTGGGCTCCACAATGACTTCCTCCCTGTCGTTGGACTGGTCTTGGTCTCGTTGCACCGAAACGGGTGCCTTTGCCTGATGCTCTCGCCTGTGCTTGCTCCCTTTGCACCAAAGGGGAAAGGAGGGCACTGCGCGGGCTGGCGCCCGCCTGGCACCCTTGGTCGTCATGGCTTGCGTCACGGGCACCTCGTGAGGTACCCCGCCTTGATCTCTCCGCCTCCTCGCGAGCCAGCCTGATGAGGCCGTGCCTGAGGAAGCTCCGTGTCGTACACCCCACGAGGCTTGGCCCCACGCGAGGTTCTTGGGTCTGTGTTGATGAAGATGGGCCGTGCTGGGCCCCCCTTTGAGCCACGCCGCAGGCCGCAGGCAGGCAAGTCTGGGGACCCCCATTCCCAGAACGCCGACAAGTTCTATGTTGCCTTTCTTAAGAAACTCAAGGGGGCAGTGTATATCATTTCACACTCAAAGGTGGCACGTTCCCTCTTAGAACCACGAGCTTCCAAATCGGCCCAATTTTTTATCACAACATGTTAGTGCCATGAAATGAGACCATGCCAAGTTTCATGATTTCTAGGCGAGTTTTGGATATACATGAATTTAAAATCAAAGTTTCTCGATGTTCTCGGCCGAGTCATGATGCCCAGATGTTTGAATTTCATTCTCATTTCTTCCATGGGACCTAGAAATTCAACCAATGACACACATGTGATTTTTTAACCCACTTTGGTGCACCGGAGCATGTGCATGCAATTCATATTTAGATTATGCACATTAAAAGTCCATAAACTCGATTAATGTATAAAAAGGCCAAATGAACCCGAAATAATTCCAAAATTTAATAGGGCACTCATATAGTTCTATGTTTCCTCTGTAAATAAAATCAGGGGGAGGCAGCGTATATCGTTTCGCACACAAAGGTGACACATTCCCTCTCAGAACCACGAGGCTTGTTGAGAGAATCTTCGGTTTTGCAAGAGGCTTATACCAAAACTTGTCCCAATTCAGCCAAAAATTATATGTATGAAAACAGGGTTTAGATTATCCCAAACATCTCGCTACCTAGACCAATAATGTACTATGATTTGAATTCAACATAAAATGGATACAAATATTTGAATTGGAGAGTGTATGGTACATTTAGTTCATAGTGAAATATGATTACTACTATATGTATGTTTTTTGTTATCAAGATAATATTTAAATTATTGTATAACTTGACAACAATCGTATTCAAATAAGGAAAATTGATTCAAATTTAGTCCATATGGTAGACGACAATATATATGTTCACATGGTGGAGTAAATTGTTCATATATGATGGAAGATCAAAATGTACGACTGCATCAATTATAAACCACAAGGTCACCTAACGATATATTCGAATTCAACATAACATGGACCAAAATTGAAATTCGAGATCATGGCATCTGTAATCATATAAAAAGGGACATTACTCTTTCTTTGGTGGGAATTGATTTGTTTTTTGTTGTTGTTCAGGGAAGTGTGAATCGATTTGGTACTGTGCAGGGTAATCTTGTTCTCTCGATTTTTTTACATTTTTATTGTAGTTTTTTCAATGGCATCTATAGAAATATAGTAAAAGGGGACATGACTCTCTTGTGTCTTGTATGAATTGTTTTTTACACGTTAAGTTTGTTCTGCCAAACAAGGAATCCGCACCTTGTTATCCCGAATTTTTTCAAGCTCGAGTATCTTTTGTCTCACCTGCTTTGAAACTCCCGCTTCTTCAACCCGCGCCGTGCCTTGTTATCCCGAAATTTGGACATGCGCGAGAACTCCCTCCTCATCCGAAATTGCTCCCGCAGCCCAGACACGCGAAATCCTCCTTCTACCCCTCAGCCGGAAATGAAGCTCCATGTCGCGGTGTCAAAACCGGTGGGGGTACGCTGGTAACTTACCCTACATTTCGGACAAGCGTGTCCCTAAGCTTGGCTCCCCCTTCGCCCCCCATTCGTACACCGAGGCCGCCAAAACCCGCGAAACCCCACGCTCCTTCGTCGGCCTCCCGACCGCCGCCCAGCCGGAGACTCTTCCCCGACTACGTCGCCCACCGCAATAGCTCGCCATCCCTCATCCACCGCCCTGGATGAGGATCCGTTGTCGATCTCATCATCCCGCCGGATCAGCCGCCCCGTCCTCCACCTCCAAGGAGCTGCCCCGACATTCACCTCGTCTATCGTGCCACCTCAATCCCCACAGCACCTTCTTGACCTGCCCCACTGGAACTGCAGCACCCTCACCAATTCCTCCGGTGAAGCCGAGGCCAACTCGGCGCCACCAAGGAGGTTCTGCACTCACCGCTGCATTTTATCTTCTGGGCTATCAAAACACGCTATCTAATATTCCTTCTGGGCTATCTAATATTCCTCTTCGCAACAAGCCAGAGAGGATTTTGATGATTTGATTTCTGGAATGGTTGAGGAAATTCACATGTGTCGGAATTGCTTGGAAAAGGGACATTTTGCTACTGCTTGCACATCCAAACTTTGGTGCCTCTCTTGCTGCCGTGTTGGTCATGTTAAAAAAGATTGCAACAAATTTGCATGAATCTTGGGTTTGGTTTGGCAACCAAAACACGCTAACGTTGCAACTTCCGAGGCCTCCAGTGAGAATATCTCCCTGACATCACATTTACCAAACTTGGACCTCCCTTGCACTTCCACATTTACTCCCTCCTCCAGTCCCATCATCCCCCGACCCAAGACTCCATCGACTCCACCGCCTGCTACTCCTCCTCCGCCGCTGCAATCGCAGTCGGCGTCGGTGGAGTGCGAGTGCTCCGCTCCCGTGGCCAACTTCCATCTGGATCCTCTGCTCTATGTCCCGGCTAGCCACCACATTGTTGATGATGGAGAAGACCGGGTGCCGAGAACCTTTGTGATGCCACATACCCCAATTGTGCGCCGCCATGAAGAGTTTATGCTTGCTGAGGTAATGCTGATCCCTCCGCCCGATCATATAGGTGCTTCTAGAGAGGAGGTCGTTCAGTGGCTGCATGCGCATGGTGTCTTTGTCAGGTCCGCACAGCCCTAGATTCGCCTAGTAGGTCTTTTCGAGCTTAGAGATGCTGCAGTTCGGTTTCACTTGCTTCAACTTCCACCGCATCCGCTGGGCAATGATTGTTTTGTTCACTTTATGAAGCATGATGAGGGGGAGTCTTTTAGGGGTGCCCAAGGTTTTCGTCAAGGTTTACTCATGTTTTTGGGCATTCCTTTAGATCTCCACAATATCGATTGCATCAGAGCTGCAGTGAACACATTTGGCAAGTTTCATCATTGGATTAATGATGATCCATATCTGGTGCGGACTCTCGTATTTTCTTCTTTCCCTGAAGACGTTCTTGTGCTCCGTGATGTCATATTCATGGATTATGCTGCTTGGGGCGGCACGCGGGTCTCCTGGATGGCTCCCCTGTATATTTTGGGGGCGAATTTTGCTGAACAGATGCCATACGATGAAGAGTGGATGCCCATCAATGGCAATCCACATCCGTTTCCTGGGGTGTCGTTCCCTGATCTGCCACCGTTCAACTTGCCCCCGTATCCAACCTTGGGATGGAATGATGTCCCCCCTCCTCCGGAGCCTGCTGTCAATGTAGTGGAAGATGATAATTGGGGTAATTGGAATGAGCTAGTGGACCAACCTATACCACAAGACCAGGAGTCTATGGTGATTGATGTTTCTACGCAGCCCAGCTCTAATGTTGTTCAGCAGGGTCATGTTATTCCAGTTATTTCATCTGATGAGGAGTTGCCTGATGCTCATGAGGCTCCTTTGATCGCGACTCTCGATGTTAATGATGTAAACAACTAGGCAATTGTGGTTTATCAACCTCCTCTGATTATGCCCGAAGTTGAGCTACCTGTTGTTGTTCCTTTTGGGCCTCCTTTGCCGCCTGAAATGGTGTGGAGGAGGTCTTTTGAAAATCTCCCGCAAGCTCCAGTTGTTGTCAATGTTCCAAAATATGTTGCTTTGCAGCCTCTTGAGCCAGTGGTTTTATCAAAGAGAAGTTGGGACTTTGCCTTCAGAGACATGGAGTTACCTCTGCTAACTTGGAAGGAACAGGAGCCAGTTAGGTCGGTTGCTAGGGCTTTGTTCTCTGCAGATGTTACAGAAATTCAGATATCTTCCTCATCAACTGCAACACTCATTAAACCTAGGAGGCCTCGCAACACATTGGCGCCTACTCCCATTGTGAACACCTTTGTTCGAAGATGTACCGGGAGCTCGGCCCAACGTGATGGGTTCAAGCCCACCTTTCAGGAGCTAACTCTGCAGCCCAAAAGGAACAAGCCCAGAGCAAAGCCTTTCACTGCTGAGATGCCAGACGACCCAGCCCAAGAGGAGATCTCACCAGCTACACATGTCAGTCATCTGCAAGAAATTGGGAGAGAGCTGGAGATTGATGCTCAGCTCCTATCTTTGGATGCTCTTATGGTGGCTCCACCTCATGCTGATGCCTCTAATGCAAATGCATAGTGTGGTATTTTAATCCTAGGTCTGGCAAGCCCATGAATTTGCTCTTCATCTGTCCTTTGCTGGTTACTCTGTCATGCAAACTTTATTGTAATAATGCTGGGTCAGACTGTTATGTGCTCTTTTGTTCATATGGCATTGTGTGTTGTATGCTTTGTGGACCTTATTATATTATGTTTTAATGAGTAACCTTTGTAGAAATTGGAATGCTATGTGCTGGAGTGTTAGAGGTTTAAATTTTGAGGATAGGCAAAGGGCAGTCAGGCAAAAAATTGATGAAAGTCAGTGTGCTATTGCATGTTTGTAGGAAACCAAATGCTCCTCTTTTGATTCTAGGTCTATTAAAAGTTTCTGCCCTAAGAGATTAGACAACTTTGCTTGCTCTCCTTCCATGGGAGCCTCTGGGGGAATTCTTGTGGTCCGGAACTCCTCAATTTTTATTGGAACATTAATAGAGGTTCAACAATTAGCAGTAGTTGTTGAGTTTGTGTCCAGACAGAACAATGATAAATGGACTTTGGTTGCTGTTTATGGGCCCTGTCAGGGTCAAGCCAGAGATAATTTTGTCACTTGGCTCTAAAATCTGTGTATTTCTGTTAATGAGAATTGGTTGCTATTAGGGGACTTTAATTTCATTAGGTCCATAGATAACAGGAATGTACCTGGTGGGGACCTAAATGACATGTTCATTTTTAATGAGATAATTGGGCATTTGGGCCTTCTTGAGTTGCCCATCAAGGGAAGATCTTTCACTTGGTCCAATATGCAAGACAACCTACTTCTTGAGCAATTAGACTGGTTTTTCACTTCAGTAGACTATATCTCTGATTACCCTATGACTGAAGTGCTCCCCTGGCTAGGACTGCATCTGATCATGTCCCCTGTGTTGTCACAATCAAAATAACCATCCCTAAGTCAAATCTCTTTAGGTTTGAGAACTATTGGTTGGAGCTGGAAGGTTTTATGGATTGTGTTTCTAGGTCTTGGAGAATACCTTCTAGGAGAGGGCACATAACTGCTAGAATTGCAGATAAGTTTAAGTCTCTCAGAATGTGTCTGAAAAGATGGCAAATGAATGTATCTAAGTTGAAGCTCCTGATTGGTAAATGTAATCATGTTATTTTTCTTCTGGATGAATTAGAGGAGTGGAGGCCTCTGTTTATTCAGGAGCTTAATTTCAGAAGAATTGTCAAAGTGCACATGGAGAAATGGTTACATTTACAATTCCTTTATTGGAAGAAAAGGTGCACTATCAAATACATTAAGGTGGGAGGGGAAAATACAAAGTTTTTCCATGCCATGACCATTGAAAGGCACATGACGAACTCTATTGCAAGTCTAAAATTACTCGATGGTACTTTAGTCAATGACCATTCTCAAATGGAAGGAATCATTTGGAATTGTTTTAAAAATAGGATGGGTACCTCAAGAGGCATTTTCATGGGTGTTGACCTCCCTGCTCTCATCACTCCTGTAGAAGGCCTTGACAATCTCACCAAACCTTTTGAAAAGGATGAAGTGGTTAAGCATATGCCTGTGGATAAATCTCCAGGCCCTGATGGTTTTAATGGCCTATTCTTCAAAAAATGCTGGCATATAATCTCTCAAGATTTTTATGAGTTAGCTCAGGATTTCTTTGAGGGCTCTGCTATCTTGGAAAATATTAATGATTCTTACATTACTCTTGTACCTAAAAAGCCCACACCTAAGGAGGCTGGCGATTATAGGACTATTTCTCTTAATAGTATGGGTCTGAAGTTTCTTTCTAAAATGGCAGCAAATAGGTTTCAAGAGGTGATCTTGCAGTTCATTCACAAGAACCAATATGGTTTTATCAACAGCAGAACAATTCAGGATTGTTTAGGCTGGACCTATGGGTACCTGCATTAGTGTCATCAATCTAGGAGGCCAATTGTAATCCTTAAGTTAGATTTTGAAAAGGCTTTTGAATCATTGGAACATGAAGCTATTTTCAGATTCTTAGGCACAAAGGTTTTAATGAGAAATTTATTCTCTGGATGAAGCAGCTGCTGGGCACTGGTACCTCTTCAGTTCTTCTTAATGGTGTCCCTGGGAGGAAGTTTGTTTGCAAAAAGGGGGTCAGACAGGGTGATCCTGTCTCTCCACTTCTCTTTGTTATTACTCTAGATCTTTTACAATCAGTCATTAATGACATGTTCAGAAGAGGAATTCTGCATTTTTCTATCCCTTTCCATGACCAGGATTACCCAGTGATCCAATATGCAGAGGATACCTTAATTATCTTACATGCTGATAGGGTACAACTTCTGGCTTTGAAAGATATGCTCCAAGTGTTTGCTCAGTCAACTGGCCTTGATGTCAACTATCACAAATCCTTTCTCATTCCCATAAATGTTGACCCTTTGGTGATGAGTGATCTAGGTGTTGCTTTTGGTTGCCAGATTAAAAAAATGCCCTTCACTTATCTTGGGCTGCCAGGGGGAACCACAAGGCCCAAAATGGTGGACTTTATGCCTCTTGTGGATTGTATGGAAAGAAGAATGACTGCTAGCTCCTCTTTCCTCAACCAAGGGGAGAGACTACAATTTTTGAACTCTGCATTGTCTTCCATGCCCATTTTATTTATGTGCAGTTTGGCTATTTCTCCTGGAATCCTCAAGCAGTTAGAGATAATTCATAGGAAGTGTTTATTGAGAAAGCATAGAGATGAGCCAGCCCCCTCCCTTGCTGCTTGGGAGCTTATTTGCAGGCCAAAAAACAAGGGTGGACTTGGTATTCTCAATTTTGGGGTGCAAAATGTTGCCTTGCTCCTAAAGCATGCTAGTAACTTCCTCAATAGAAAGGATATTCCTTGGGTGTCTCTCATTTGGGACTCTTATTACCATGGTAGGGTGCCTCGAGGAACTTCTGCCTATGGCTCTTTCTGGTGGAAGGATATTTTCAGGGTTATACTGACTTTTAGAGAATGTTCTTGGGTTCAGATTAATGATGGTGACACTGCTCTATTTTGGTCAGACAACTGGAATATTGGTGATGAGGTTTCTCCACTCCAATCAAGATATCCTAGGTTATTTTCATATGTTAAAGACCCATGGATTTCAGTCAAGGAGTTTTTCAGTTCTCATGATATTCTCCAGCATTTTCATCTCCCTCTGTCTGCTCAGGCATTTGGGGAGTTGGGCATGATCCAATCTATGATGGGTTCTCACAACAGAACATCTGGCACCAAGGATGTGTGGTTTTGGCAGAACTCCTCCAAGCAGTATAGGCCCAAGATGTTTTACCCCCACAATTTCAAGTCTGAAACCTTTAATCCTTTGCTTTGTTGGATATGGAAATCCTCCTATACTCTCAAGATTAAGGTGCTTGCTTGGATGCTCATCATGGACATGCTGAATACAAAGGATATGGTGGAAAGAAGACATTGGCACATGGAGGATGGTGTGCATTGTAGACTCTGCCCCTTGCAGGTTCAAGAGACCAGGGATCATCTCTTCTTCAACTGCAATTTCAGTGTTAGAGTCTGGAATTATTTACAGATTGATTGGCCTACTAGAGATTCTATTTCTGATTTGGTTATTCAGGCTAGGAATGGTTTTGATAAACCTTTTTTCTCTAAAGTGGTGTTCACTGCATGTTGGAACATCTGGATCAATAGAAATGCCAAGGTTTTCAGAAATGAGAGGGCTAGATTTAGTAAGTGGCTAGGTGCTTTTAGGCATGATATTTCTTTGTTACAACATAGGATTAAATCTTCCTACAAGGATAACCTTCTCAAGTGGATCTCCTTCCTTCCCCCTTAAGGCTTAGTGTAGTAAGGCTTTTCTGCCCCCCCCCTCTCTTTAGTCTAACTTTTTCTCTTGGTTACCCCTTGTAATCAGTTTATTGTATTTGTTCCTTTTGATTAATATATTTTGCTATGCTGTGGGGATTTACCCCACAGTTCTGAGTCAAAAAAATCTAGCCATTTTCCAATTTTAAGTCTTGGCAGATTTTTTAGCAACTTAGCATAAGTCAAGCAATCAGCCTACACATGCAAGTATAAGAGTATAGCAGCGGAATATAAATCATTGCACATGAAGGTAAAGGGAGGAGTTTATAGGGAGCAAACGCAATGTAGACATTGAGATTTTTGGTGTGGTTCCGATAGGTGGTGCTATCGTACATCCACGTTGATGGAGACTTCAACCCGTGAAGGGTAACGGTTGCGCGCATCCACGCAGGGCTCCACCCACAAAGGGTCCATGAAGAAGCAACCTTGTCTATCCCACCATGGCCATCGCCCACGAAGGACTTGCCTCACTTGGGTAGATCTTCACGAAGTAGGCGATCTCCATGCCCTTACAAACTCCTTGGTTCAACTCCACAATCTTGACGGAGGTTCCCAAGTGACACCTAACTAATCTAGGAGACACCACACTCCAAAAGGTAATAGATGGTGTGTTGATGATGAACTCCTTGTTCTTGTGCTTCAAATAATAGTCTCCCCAACACTCAACTCTCTCTCATGGATTTGGATTTGGTGGAAATATGATATGAGTGGAAAGCAACTTGGGGAAGGCTAGAGATCAAGATTCTTGTGGTTGGATTGGAATATCTTGGTCTCAACACATGAGTAGGTGGTTATTTCTCAGAAAATGAATGGTAGAAGTGTAGGCATGTTCTGATGGCTCTCTCAACGAATGAAGAGTAGGTGGAGGGGTATAAGTAGCCTCCACACAATATCTAACCATTACCCAAAATTTACCAAACTCGGTGGGACCGAATCATGAAACTCGGTCAGGCCGATTTAGTTCAAAATGTGAACGTTAGGATTTTTGGTGGGACCGACATGTCAACTCGGTGGGACCGATTTCATTAGGGTTAGGGCATAACGTAATCTTGCTGAGACCGATCACATAAACTCGATGAGACCGATTTCAATAATAGGCAAACAGAGAGTTGGTCAGGCAAACTCGGTGGGACTGATCGCTCATTTCGGTGAGACTGAAACATTACGAAAAGGAAAGAGAGAGTTTGCATTGTAAAATCGGTGGGACCGACTGCTCATCTCGGTTAGACCGAAATGTTACAAAGGGAAATAGAGAGTTTGCAATCCCATCTCGGTAAGACCGAGATCCCTACCAGTGAGACCGAACTAATTAGGGTTTCTCACAATGGCTATCTCAAATGAACTCGGTGGCTCCGGATAGATCAAATTAGTGGGCCGAGTTTGACTTTTGGTTTGGGACATATGTGGATATGAGAATGTGGTTGATGGCTTTTGGAGCATATCACTAAGCATTTTGAGCAAGCAAGCCATTAAGCAACACCTCATCCCCTTTTAATAATATTGGCTTTTCCTATGGACTCAATGTGATCTTGGATCACTAAAATGAAAAGGTAGAGTCTTGAGCTTTAGCCAATATGTGTCCTTAGCATTTTGAGTGGTCCACATTCCTAGTCCATGCCATGCCAATCATTGAACTTTCTGAAATGATCATCTTGAAAGAGCATTAATTCAATGAGCTATATGTTGTTAGGCATTACCAAAACCACCTAGGGATAGTTGCACTTTCAGAGTCACTGACACACGGGTCCCAGCGTCAGGTTTGACATGTACCGCCAGTTGACCTGCTGACGTCGCGGCTACGCCGTGCTGACGCAGTTAACAATTTTTTGATTAAAAACAATCCAGGAAATTTTAGAAAATGTTTAAAACTTCAAAAATTCATAGAAATTAAACTGTAACTCAGAATGAAATATTCTATATATGAAAAATTATCAGAAAAATATGAGGAATCTGTTTATGGAGTTTTAATGCATGTTGGAACAACTTATAGTTGCTGTATTGGACAAACCAAATAAATGGCATTTGAATTTTCACATATGGAGTTTGAATTTGAACCTTGGGTTCAAACCAACTTCATTTAAATCCTTGCTAGTTGCATTAGCTCAAACCATAGCATGCTGCCTTGTTATAATCATGCATCATATTGTTGCATTGCATTGATTGTGTTCCTTCTCTGTTGCCGGTGTTTGTCCCCTCTCAATAGACGTTCGTTCCGATGATGAATTTGATGACACCGATGAAGAGCTATTACTATCTTGAGAAGTGCCAGGCAAGCAAACCCCCTTTGAGCATTCTGATACAATCCCACTCTCTTGCTCTTCCTCTCTTTTACTGCATTAGGACAACAATGATTCAACTGTTACATGTTGCGGTAGTTGAACCGATTCCTCTGCATGATCTATCTTTGCCAAAGTAATTAGTAAAAGCCCACTAGCATGACTAGGAGTTGTTTGAGCCATGATATTCCTACTCATTCATGCTTTCTTGTTATGCCTACTATGCTTAGAGTTGTGTCGGGTCTGATTCATCTGGGATGTATTGGAATGGTGATGAACATGTCCTACTATTGAGAGCTAAGTGTGTGAACACGATTTGGTAAAAGTAGCGATGAGAGGCCATGTAGGAGTACATGGTGGGTTGTCTCATTGAAACCGTCCCCAGGAACTGAGTTCTGTGTTTGTGATCCAAGACAGTTACTACCACACATTGGTTTCCGGTACGTCGACCCCTCTTGGCTTATTAATCACCCCGATCTCTGTCCAGGAGTTGCAACTAGTTTCTGGTGTTTGTAGGTTTTGTTAGTAGTCTACCAAGGGCCAGTTCTTTTGGGCGATTCTCCGAGAATCGCCCCCCTCCCTAGCTTCTTCCAGAATCACCACTATATATATATATATATTACAATCCTATCTAGTTATGGTCTAATTAGCTAGGATTGTAAAAAATATGAAGTGACAATTCTAGGAGAAGCTGGGGAGGGGGCGATTCTGGGAGAATCGCCTAAAAGAACTGGCCCCAAGTGGCACCTGACCAGGTGGGCTTGGGATATACTAGGCACCGTGGCCTGGTGTACCAAGTGGCACCCGTTTGGTGGGCTTGGGAACCCTGCACACATCGTTGGGGCTATAGTGGAAACCCCAGCCAGATTTCCTTGCGGATGGAACCTGAATAGGCGATAAACCTCGACTATAGACTTGTGTGGTTAGTTAGGTCGTGGCCGACACCCTCGCTAGACGTCCGCTTGAAGGTTGTCGAGTACATGTCGTGTAAACGACGATAAGTGGTGAGAGTGTGTGTGAAGAAGTACACCCTTGCAGGGTAATATGATCTATTCAAATAGCCATGTCCGCAGATATGGACTACTCGGAACGCTTACATTGTTCATAGATAACTTGAAGTGGATACTCTAAAATGCACAAGATAAGCGTGAGCGCTATGGATGGCCTTCTCGTAAGGAGACGGGAGCGGATCCATAGTGGTGTATTGAAATAGTGAATATGTGGACTCGTGTGCGCCACCTAAAAGAGTTACCAATGGTCATAGTATAGGATAGGCACTGAGTCAAAGCCGGCTTGCTGTAGTTAAACTCCACCACCCCTTTGTTGATACTGATGCATATGTAGCTAGATTTGATGTAAGTCTTGTTGGGTACATTTGTACTCATGTTTGCTTAATTTATGTTTTGCATAGGAGACTTCGGTCTCACTAGTAGTTTCGCGTGGACTTCGACGTTTAGCTTGTTACCTCAGCTACGATCTTGTACCCTTGGGAGGGTATTGTAGATAGTCAAGCATCTCAGCCTTTTTCATTTGTACTTGTCTGTACTCAGACATGTTATGCTTTCATTGCTTGTATGCTCTATATGTTGGGTCATGCGACCCATGTTTGTAAAAAATGTTATGTGTCTCTTCTGGTCCTTTATCTATATGAGTTGTTGAGTTAGGTTGTGATGCCATGTTGTACATCACATACTTGCATGTTATGTGTACGTGTAACGTGTATTGCTATGTGTGGGATTCGACACCTAGTTGGTTATTCTTGGTAGTGTCTCTTATGGGGAAATGTCTCCTGGTGTCATGGTTCTATGTCTGACAGTAGAATGGGGGGTAGGTATGAGGAGGCAAGATCCTAGCTACGGTGAAGTTGTGCACGCAAGATTTACGAGTTCAGGACATTCTCGGAGGAAGTAACAGCCCTACGTGTCGGTGCCCGGAGGCTGGTTGATTGGATTATGCGTGAAGTTACAGGGGGTGCGAACCCTTGTCCGAGAGGAGGGGGTGGCTTATATAGAGTGCACCAGGACCCCAGCCATCCCCTGTTACATAGAGTTCAATGTACATAAAGAGGAGACGTTACTGGTAAGGTCAGCATTAAAGTGATATAAATTATCCTTAAGACTACGAAGTGAACGCCTGACCGTTGCCATCCAGAGTGACCTTAGAGCTTCTGTACTTCGAGTGGTTTCTAATGTGGTCGAATGATTATATCCTGGTCGAATAGAATTGGGTTGTCCGAGTGGAACTCATGGTCGAGTGGGTTGCTTCCTGAGGTGATTTCAGTCGGTAGAATTTGATGTCCTTTGAATGTCTTCGACTGTAGGGCAGTGTCCTTGGGAAGGGTGCTTAGATCAGGTCTATTGCCCTACCCTAGGTACGTGTCATCGTCATTAGCCCCCGAATGGTTCTGGGTCTGAGCGGAGATGGAGTTGAAGATGGTTCCGACTCAATGTTCATGCTTCAGAAGCATTTTACTTGGATTGGTGAACCATGCAGAAATTCTGACTTCATTTCCTGTCACCTTGAGCTGTTCAAAGGTTGTCGAGTGAACTTTTGCTAATAAGCTTCGAATGTTGATATGACATAAAATCTTCAGCGCGATCGACAATGTTGCCGTCCCCGGATCTCGCGGGATTCGAAATCTGGGGAAGCGCGCGGGACGGAGAGAGCCGCAGTAAGCGGGGCGGATTAGGCAGGGGCACCTGGATTCTCGCACCACCTTTTTCGCCATGTATCGAGCACGCGACTATTGCGGGATTTCACAGGACTGCTTGGGTCCACAAGTCAGTCACTCGGGGAATAGGACCATATAAGGCGTCCGGGCCGGTGTCTTTGCACAATGCGCCCCATTTTCCCCCTTCTTCCTCTGCTTCTCCACTGCATCCGCCTCCGCCCTCGGCGCCGCCACCTAGTCCGAGCTCAACTTGCTGCAATGGGGAACGACAAGACGGCGACACTGGAGCATGCAAAGAAGTTGACGGCGGAGGCAAAGGGGAAGAAGACGAGCCAGGGAGGGTCGTTGTCGAGAACTGGCCTGCCGCCCAGCTGGATGCAGGGCGACTAGATCCAGTTGATGATCCAGCGAGAAGATATGGATGATTTGGCTAAGGGGGGACTGATTCCCCATGATTCTTGGCGGCTTCCAGAGGACGAGACCGAGCCGCGACCGCAGGAGGGTGAGTGTATCCTTCTTGCGACCCACGTCGACCGCAGTTTCTATTTGCCTCCCCATCCTTTCTTCCGGGGTTTATTGAACTTTTTCGGAGCCCAACTTCATCACTTTTCTCCCAACACCATCACATACCTTGCTACATATGTGTCGATGTGTGAGAACTTCCTAGGCTGTCGACCGCGCTCGGGTCTCTTCAAACACATTTTCACTTGTCGTTCTCAGTCTATAAAAAAGGCCATCCAAGTGATGAGAGGACACACATGATCCAGATGTGTGGAGTTCTAGGGATCCAGATGAGGAATAAAAGCACTTTCCCTGCTATGATTCTCCACGAGTCAGTCAGAGGGTGGCAGTCGGCCTGGTTCTATTGTAAGGACCAACCGACCCCGGGTCAGTCGACTGGCCTTCCCCCATTTTCCATAGGACAAGTTGAGAAGTCTTCTCCCTTGAGAGTGACTCCAGCTGAGAATGTGGAGCTGAATATGTTGGTTGAGCGAGTAGTCCAACTTGTCTATGACGGTGTGACTAGCATGGACTTGCTAGAGGTGTTCCTTAGTCGACGCATCCAGCCACTCCAAGCCCGTGACCATCCAATGTGGATGTATTCGGGTATTGAAGACAGCACTCGAATCCACCCGGAGGAAGTTGATGAGAAGACGGTGGCACAATGGCCGCAAGGTATTACTGGCAACAAAGACAACCCCAGGGGGTCTAGGAGGATTCCTCCACTCGACAACACCAACGAACCCAACAAGGTCTGACTCCTTTCTTCCGAGTGTCTTTTTTTCTGACATGTATTTGTTCTTGAAACCGATTGATATCCACTCGACTCTGTGCCTTGCAAATCTACACTGATATGTATTTGATGCCCAACGGAGAGTAGGAGTAGGAGGGAGAGGCGAGCGGAGGTGACAGTGGCGACTGGCATTCTGACGGAGGAGGAGACAAGGAAAGTGAAGACTGGAGCAGTGGTGAGGAGGTCGACTCTCCACCTCGCACGGAAAGATGCTCCAAGCAGAGGCAGACCCAGCAAGTGTTCGTGGCAAAGCAACTCCACCAACTGGACAGACCTCAAAGCGCACTCGAACATCTTCTCCTGTGCTGACTGAGAAAGCTCCGAAGCAGCCAAAAGTCGCGCCGTCAAAGCCCCAGAAGGCCCTGCCAAAGATTAAAGTGGCCATCCCCATCGCTTCTGGGTAATTATTTTGCGTGACCTCTTAGTTTTTGCATGACTCTGACTCGACCTTTGGTCGATTCACTTTCCTGTTTTAACCGAGTGAATTCTGAAATTCAGAGAGCTGCCTCTGGGACTTCTATTTACCAGGATGATGATGACGAGGAGATGGAAGATGCAGTCACCTCCAACGCGGGTATAACTCTTGTCATCTTGTCTTTACTTTATCAGCCATTTCGACGGTCGACTGAACTCTTGCAATTGATTGATTTGCAGCTCCACCCAATGTTATTAAACTTCCAAATGACGACGAAGATGTGCCACAGAGACCCATGGGAATGAGCGGCAGGACTTCGAGCAGGAACGCACCAACTAGCAAGACGTCCCAGTCGACACCGGCGACAGAACCAGTGATTCAACAGTCCGGAGACATGAATTGGGCTTATGTTACTTTTGTTGTTCCGGTGTCGAGTGAACGCCCTTCATCGTCGACTACACAAGTCCTAGTTTCATCTGTCCAACACCACGCCTCGGATCCTCAAGCTGTCGCTACTGAACCACCATCTTCGCTATTCGTCACCCATCATGTTTCGGAGGACCAGGCAAGCGCTGCTACAGAAGCTATACGCCAAGCAGGCCTGATGATGGAGTGGATGAAGACAGTGCACGAGACCAGCCAAGCTGCCTATGATGCCAGTGCAGCCCTCCAAGCCAATTTCCAGGTTTGTTGGTTTCCGACTGATCTCCTATCTTGACGCTTGTTCTGTTAGGATATGTTACCTGAAAACTTTTCATTGTGCATCCATTTGTTAGTCTGTACTTCGCATCTGTACACCCACTGGGTGTTTCAATTTGTGCCGAGTAGTTTTTCCAGTTGAGTCGACTAGGTTGTGTCGATTGTAACTTTCGACTAGTGGGGGAACGCAAAGTGCACCCACTGGGTGTAGTCCCCGAGGCCGTCGTCGAATGTGTGATTCGGCGGGGGTCTTGATAAAAATATCTTGTTATTCAGCTTCCACTCGGTCTGGCCGGACCATATCGAGTGGAACATAACCAGTGGGGGCACGCTAAGTATGGAAGGTAAAAACTTGTCGACTATAGGATTTGGGTTGTCTCTCAAGTCATCTCCTCGTTCTTCTCTCTGAACCGAGTGCTTGTTTGTTGTATATGTATATTTTTTAGAGAAAATGAGGCAGGCTCTGTCACAGAAGGACCTTGATCTTGCCGCTCAGGAGAAAACAACACTCGCTGACAAGAAGATGGCTTCACTCGGGGCGGTAGAGGAAGACAACGCCAAGCTGAAGACTGCTCTTGCCGAAGCTAATAGAGAAGTGACCCTTCTGAAGAAGGACAAAGTAGCTTTGAACGACAAGATTGAGGACATTTCTCATAAGAGAAATGACCTGGAGGCTTATCTAGGGGCACTCACCAAGAAGTTATTCCTTATGCTTGAAGGTACCTTTCCTTGTCTGACTATTTTGCTATCATTGATTCACCATAAAGCCATCGACTCATTAATTCTTTGTGGTTGTAGAATTCTGTCAAAACTTTGAGGAAGAAACCGGGCAAATCGAGACAAGCTTGGACCCCATCAATTCCCCTGTCAAGGATGAAGCTACCGTGAACGTGCTTCGACTGGAATCCCGCCTTGCTAGTGTTACAGACTACCTCGCTCGACTGAAGGTTGCGGTTTCGCGGATCGACACAACACTTTGGCCAAATGAGACACTCCAAAATGACCTCGAGTCTTTGATGACTCGACTCAGTGAGATCCCTGGTCGAGTGCAGGAATGGAAGAAATCGTCTGCTCAATGTGGTGCTGATGTAGCTCTGTCTCTTGTTCGCGTCCATTGCAAGGAGGCCAAAGAAGAGAAGTTAGCAGTGATCAAGGCTGCCAACACCAAGAGACTTGACTTCCAGTCTTTTATGGAGACCTTCATTGCTGCAACTGCTCGAATTGCAGATGGAATCGACCTGGATGAGTTCGTCGAGCCTGCCAGTCCTCCTCCTGCAGAGAGAACAAACTTTTTATGATCCGATTAAATTTGCCTCGGTATGCCGAGTGGTTTTGTAACTGTTAAACTCCTTCGGGCCTAATGCCCGAGTAGTTTAATCTGCAGTCTGGGACCTCGTAGGATTTATCTGAACTTTGTTGTTTTTGAATCTCTTGACTCTGAGTGGATCTTGATTCTTTAGTCTGAATTGTTACTGACTCTATGATGCAGCTCAGTCGAGTGGACCATGAACATGGGCACTTGGTGCCATCTATAACCTGCACCTCGTCGTCCTTGCGGATCAGGATGGGGTGCACATTGTACTAGTGCCGCAGTTCTGAGGATAAGGTCGCAGTTGACCTGCACCTCGTCGTCCTTGTGGATCAGGATGTAGCGCACATTGTACTTGTGCCGCAGCTCTAAGGATAAGGTCGCAGTCGACCTACACCTCGTCATCCTTACAGATCAGGAAGGAGCGCACATTGTACTTGTGCCGCAGCTCTGAGGATAAGGTCGCAGTTACCTGCACCTCGTCATCCTGGCGGATCAGGATGGGGCGTGTTTTAAACTTAGGCGAGTACGTGACTGCAGCTAAGCCCCCAAGTGAGAGGGTTGCTCTTCACTCGGTAGGATTTTTAAACTTAGGCGAGTACGGGACTGCAACTAAGCCCCCGAGTGAGAGGGTTGCTCTTCACTCGGTAGAATTTTTTTTAACTTAGGCAAGTACGGGACTGCAGCTAAGCCTCCAAGTGGGAGGATTGCTCTTCACTCGGTAGGATTTTTAAACTTAGGCGAGTACGGGACTATAGCTAAGCCTCCGAGTGGGACGATTGCTCTCCACTCGGTAGGATTTTTTAAACTTAGGAGAGTACGTGAATGCAGCTAAGCCTCCGAGTGGGAGGATTGCTCTCCACTCAGTAGGATTTTTTAAACTTCGGCGAGTACGTGACTGCAGCTAAGCCCTGAGTGAGAGGCTTGCTCTCCACTCAGTAGGATTTTTTAAAGTTAGGCGAGTACGTGACTATAGCTAAGCCCCTGAGTGAGAGGCTTGCTCTCCACTCGTTAGGATTTTTTTAAACTTAGGCGAGTTCGTGACTGCAGCTAAGCTCCCGATTGAGAGGGTTGCTCTTCACTTGGTAGGATTTTTTTAAACTTAGGCAAGTTCGGGACTACAGCTAAGCCCCCAAGTGAGAGGGTTGCTCTCCACTCGGTAGGATTTTTTAAACTTAGGCGAGTATGGGACTGCAGCTAAGCCTCCGAGTGGGGGGATTGCTCTCCACTCGGTAGGATTTTTTAAACTTAGGCGAGTACGGGACTACAGATTAGCCTCCGAGTGGGAGGGGGGATTGCTCTCCACTCGGTAGGATTTTTTAATCTTAGGCGGATCAGATTCACAGCTAAGCCCCGAGTGAGAGGCTTGCTCTTCACTCGGTAGGATTTTGTTTTTGAAACTTAGGCGAATCGGATTCGCGGCTAAGCCACCCACTGGTGGATTTTGGACACATGTATAAGTAATAACAATCATTTAGGAGATTGTAAAACCATGTCTTTTATAAACAAACTGAAAGGTACTTCTTATTACATCTCGATAGTCTAAATGCTTAAGTCTTAAAATTGCGGAGAACCTCCGCATTCCAAGTGCGTGGCTCGTCATTCTTGTGTTCCACATCATACAGGTGGTATGCTCTGTTGTGGAGCACTTTGGTGATGATGAAGGGGCCTTCCCAGGCGGGAGCAAGCTTGTGTGGTCGTTGCTGATCCACTCGGAGAACCAGGTCCCCTTCCTGAAATGCTCGGCATCTTACGTTCCTAGCATGGAACCGACGAAGGTCTTGCTGATAAATGGTTGATCTGATCGGGGACATCTCTCTTTCTTCTTCCAAAAGATCAGCAACGTCTTATCGGGCTTGTTCTACTTCTTCCTCTGAGAAAAGCTCCACTTGCGGGGCATTATGGAGTAAATCTGTCGGTAGCACGGCTTCGGCTCCATAAACCATGAAGAAGGGAGTCCAGCCAGTTGACCGATTTGGCGTTGTTCTCAGACCCCCACAGTACCGATGCTAACTCATCTACCCAGGCACCAGCCACATGCTTGAGGTCGCGCATCAATCTGGGCTTCAACCCTTGTAAGATCAGACCATTTGCGCTTTCTGCTTGTCCATTCGACTGTGGGTAAGAGACTGAAGCATAGTCGACCCGGGTGCCCTAGGAAGCACAGAAAGCTCTAAACTCATCTGAATCAAAGTTTGAACCGTTTTCTGTGATGATGCTATGTGGGACTCCATATCTGAATGTGTAGGATCGAAAGTGTGTCTAGAGGGGGGTGATTAGACTACTTGGCCAATTAAAAATCTATCCTTTTCCCAATTTTAGTCTTTGGCAGATTTTATCTATCTTAGCAAAAGTCAAGCAATCTTAACACAATTCAAGCAAGCATGCAAAGAGTCTATGAGCAGCTGAAAGTAAAGCATGCAACTTGCAAGAATGTAAAGGGAAGGGTTTGGAGAATTCAAACGCAATTGGAGACACGGATGTTTTTGCCGTGGTTCCGATAGGTGGTACTATCGTACATCCACGTTGATGGAGACTTCAACCCACGAAGGGTAACGGTTACGCGAGTCCACGGAGGGCTCCACCCACGAAGGGTCCACGAAGAAGCAACCTTGTCTATCCCATCATGGCCATCACCCACAAAGGACTTTCCGCACTACCGGTAGATCTTCACGAAGTAGGCGATCTCCTTGCCCTTACAAACTCCTTGGTTCAACTCAACAATCTTTGTTGGAGGCTCCCAAGTGACACCTAGCCAATCTAGGAGACACCACTCTCCAAGAAGTAACAAATGGTGTGTTGATGATGAACTCCTTGCTCTTGTGCTTCTAATGATAGTCTCCCCAACACTCAACTCTCTCTCACAGGATATGGATTTGGTGGAAAGAAGACTTGAGTGGAAAGCAATTTGGGAAGGCTAGAGATCAAGATTCATATGGTGGGAATGGAATATCTTGGCCTCAACACATGAGTAGGTGGTTCTCTCTCAGAAAATGTGTATTGAAAGTGTAGGTATGTTCTGATGGCTCTCTCTACGAATGAAGAGTGGGTGGAGGGGTATATATAGCCTCCACACAAAAACTAACCGTTACACACAATTTACCAATCTAGGTGAGACCGAATTGAGAAACTCGGTCGGACCGATTTAGCAAACCTAGTGACCGTTAGGATTTTCAGTGGGACTGAGATGCAACTCGGTGGGACCGATATGGTTAGGGTTAGGCATAACGTAATCTCGGTGTGACCGATTACACAAACTCGGTGGGACCGATTTTGGTAATAAGCTAACCATAGAGTTGGTCAGGTAAACTCGGTGGGACCGATCGCTCATTTTGGTGGGACCCAAATGTTACAAAAGGGAAACAGAGAGTTTACATTGCAATCTCGGTGGGACCCATCGCTCATCTCGGTAGGACCGAAATGTTACGAAGGGAAACAGAGAGATTACAACCCCATCTCGGTGTGACCGAGATCCCTATCGGTGAGACCGATTTGCCTAGGGTTTGTGGCAGTGGCTATGACATCTGAACTCGGTGGCACCGGATAGGAAGAATCAGTGGGGCCGAGTTTGACTTTTGGTTTAGGTCATATGTGGATGTGGGAAGGGAGTTGAGGGTTTTTGGAGCATATCACTAAGCACTATGAAGTAAGAACCTCATCAAGCAACACCTCATCCCTCCTTGATAGTATTGGCTTTTCTAATAGACTCAATGTGATCCTGGATCACTAAAATATAAAATGTAGAGTCTTGAGCTTTGAGCTTGAGCCAATCTTTTTGTCCTTAGTATTTTGAGGGGTCCACTTATCTTATCCATGCCATGCCATTCATTGAGCTTTTCCTGAAATATTAATCTTGGAATAGCATTAGCTCAATGAGCTATTTGTTGTTAGGAATTACCAAAAGCACCTAGGGATAGTTGCACTTTCAATCTCCCCCTTTTTGGTAATTGATGACAACATATAGATCAAAGCTTCGACGAATGATAATAAGAGTGAAAAACATTGTCGCTTTGAGAAGTATGTGAAAAGCAAGAGCTCCCCCTAAATTTGTGCATAGTTTATGATTTGCTTTGGACTGCAAATGCACAGAGAATTAGGCTCATGGGTTACTCTTCCATGTCACATACGTCTTGGTGGAGCACTCAAAATGATAATAATTAAATACATGCACTCATCACCAAGCAAAGTGATTGGTCATATAGGTATAAAATGATAATGTCATCCAACAAGCATTAATGTAGCATATGATTAAACACACATGATCATCCAAGTATCACGCAGACAGAAAGTATCTCAATCAAGAAAATAAAGTTCAACCACCAAAGCAAGAGAGAATAAAAAAGCAACACTCTCTCTCGAAGCCTATGATCTATACATTTTTCTCCCCCTTTGGCAACAAGTTACCAAAAAGTTCCTAGAAAATGCATAGCACTAAATAGTCTCTCAGGCTTGGTCTTCAGGTGGTGGTGTCCGGATAACTCCAAGAACGAAGGCTTCAGTCAATGTAGATGGAGCTGATGGAGTAGGTGCTGGAGCTGGTGGCACTGAAGTTGTAGCTGGTGCAGATGATGTGGCTCTGGTGTCTGTTACTGGCACTGCAGCAGACCTCTGAGCTCTAGGCACTCTGGCAAATGCATCAGTGGTTGTCTTGCCCTTCCTCTCCTGCATATCATCCTGAAGTTGCTCCACAACAGACTGGATCTCAGTTACCTTCACATCCATGTCATATAACTTCTGCACTATGATCCTTTCCAAGCTCTCCTGGTTTTGAGTCAGGGTGGCCATCCCTTTCTCAATCCTTAGAGTGGATGCAATCAAGTAGCCGAGCTGATCTTGCTTGCTATTCAGAAGATACTGAGATGCCTCTTCCATGGTTGGCATCTTTGCATCTTTCTCAGCCTTTGCCTTCTCCCTCTTCGCTTGAACGTGCACAGAAGATGGTTCATCCTCATTTATAACCACTTGGTTGTCCTCAAAGTCTGGATAGATAGGCATGTGCTCCTTGTCCAACAAGTATGTGCCAGTGCCCATCTTGGAGTTAATCAACTCCTGGATCTATGGTGCATACCCACAGCTTCTCTTTTGGTCAGCAGTTGTCCTCTTGATAGTTTCAACTATAAGACTCATGACCTTGAACTTTTGTGGGACATCAAGTATATGTAGCAGATTGATGGAGTGGCCTCTGATCATTCTGTGATCACCAGACTTGGGCAGAAGAGTGTGCCTGGGAATCCAATTGATAGTAGGCAGTCCTGACAGTAGGTGTTTCACTGATCCAAATTGGTGAGTCTCAAGATCTGCATCAGGAATCTCCTTGTACATTCTAGCCATGGAGTTGTGATCCTTCTTCTTCTTGGCATAGACATCCAAGTCATCCTCATTCTCCTCAGGAGCATTGACCAATTGAGCCCATTCTGCTACTGTTGACTGGTATCTAGTGCCTTCAGACATCCGGACTATCTTGCCATCTGGGTAGAAGTGAGCTGTGGAGTAGAACTGCATGATAAGCTCATCATTCCACTTTGTGAGCTTCTGAGCCACAAACTTATCAACTCCACAAGCCTTGAAACTGTTAGATACTCCTGGAAAATGTTCTTCATTCTCCTTGATGTACTCCCAGTTGACCCATCTCATGTCACATACTATTGGTTTGTTGTCAAGCAACACTGTCTCATAAAAATCCTGCTGTTCTTTGGTATGGAACCTGTAGTCCACAGCAGTTCTCCTTCTGGTGGCATATGGATCTGACTCTCTCCATAGCCTCAATCTTGAGTCCTTCCTGATCTTCATGTTTTCTGCTACAGGATGAGCATCATTATGATCTGGAATTTTTGGCTTTAACTTCCTCAAAACATGTGTCTCATCATCTTCTTCTTCAGCAACAGTTTCAGGCACTGGGGCCTTGTTTTTCTCAGCAGCTGGAATGTTCCTGGTACTCCTCTTTGGTGCAGATTTGGGTTTTGGAGCAGCTGGCTTAGAAGTTCCTTTGGGCTTAGATTGAGCAGCCCCAGATCTTATGGCATCTCCCATAAGCTTTTGAGCTTTCGGATCAACCGATTTGTAAACTCGGTGATACCGAAGCAGCTTTGGGAACCTAAACTAGTGCACCCGGTCAGACCGAGTCACAGTTTGGTGGCACCGAGAGTTCTAGGGTTTCACAAAGTCCTGAATTCGGTCACACCAATTTTCAACTCTCGGTCAGACCGAGAATCGCATGTGCAATGGCCTGAGCCGAATCGGTGGTACCGAGTTTCACAACTCAGTTGGTCCGAGATGGTTTCGGCAGAAACCTAACCCTAAATTTTCAAATCATCTCTAATCTACAGAGTGTTTTGACTGGATAAGATAGTTTCAATCGTGGCAAGATTCATGGCGAACACAATGTGCTAGGAATCAGATAAGGATAGCATAGTGATCAAGTTCATACCCTAGTTCGGCGATGAACTCGCTATGGCGGGAACGGTGGGGATGATTCCCGTTGACGGCGGCGGAGACCAACGGCAGGAGGCAACTGGCGACGAGGAGGACGATCCGGAGACCCTGGAGGCAGAGCGGGCTAAGTTCGGAGAAAATTTCCAAAATTTTGCCCGTGGGTATATATAGCCCGACCCTGTCGGTGTGACCGAGTGGAACAACTTGGTGGCACCGAGATGCATAACTGCAAGCAGTTGCTGCAACTCGGTGTGACCGAAAACTTCAAATTGGTTGCACCGAGATTGAAAACCTAGATCGACTTAGTGATCTAGGTATGACCGAAATGGGTGAATCGGTCAGACCGAAATGCACAAAGAAGTTTTGGAAGTTTAAGTCTATGACGAATCGGGGACTCCGAGTGCTCCTCACATAGAGTGGTTCGAATCTGACTTGATCAAATTTTGTGATGTAGCATGAATAGAGTTTGAGACGAGAAAAGCATAGATAGCTAGAGAAGGTTCTTAGGCATTCTTGTCCATCCACTTGGCCAAAAGAAAAGGAAACCAATCAATCAAAACAACAAGTGGATGTCCTCAAATGAGTAAATTATGCAACCAACATGCTCACACAACAAAATGACAAATGAAATATGTGGCAAAGCATGCACAAATAATTCTAGCATCTATCAAGCAATTGGTGATAGCTAGGTCATCTATATATGAGTATATTAACTTAGGAGTCAAATGAGAACATTTGATCATAGGTCATACTCATCGTTTAAGCACAAGTGGGGTTACCACTTTTACATAAAGCGTTGTTGTATTCACACCATTAGAGCTGCTTTAACTCAATTGTTAGAGAAAAGCTCCCCCTAGATGTGAGATCCCCCCTAAGAGGGATGAACTAACCTTGGGTTTTGTCGATGATGACTTCATGTAGATGTTGAAGATGTGGACGCTCTAAGTTGATGTAGATCATTCGGAGCTATCCTTTAGAGTGAGTTGCACTTTCAATACCTACACGGGTTAGTCCCACAAGGAACAAACAAGGATATCCATAGACATGGAGTGATGCACACACTAGATGGTGTCTATGAAAGCTTTAGGTTACCTTGTCCCGTGTCTTACCAACAAGAGGGTTTGTGACTCCTTGAACTAGTGCAAGATGTGTAAGTTGATTGCACTCGTTCTTTGCCAAAATGATAAGAGTGAAGTATGTTGGCGGAGTCACCCTCAAGAACTCTCTAGTTCTTCTTCTTCGGGATCCACACCATCTTGATGGGAATCCTCGGAGTTGTAGTTGTACTTGATAAAGTGGAACTTGATGTAGTCTTGGGAACCCACTTGACCAAGGCCTGAGGAGCTTCTTCAAATGCATTAATTTCCTCTTGAAGCTTGTACTTGCCTTTTTGCTTGTGGTCTTGTGGTGGAAGATCATCTTGAGCTTGTGTCCCTTTGGAAGAAGTAGGATCATACTTCTCCTGTTGAGAAACAAACTTCGTCTTGAGGTATTGATCTTATTCCCACTCAACTCCATTGGCATTGAACTTTCGTTCAAAACCAATACCTTGATTCTTCCGGTGCCTTCCTTGCTTGCGTACAATTTCCTCGAATTGCTTAGTCCCGGCAAGGCTCTTGTAAACACCTTTCTCTATGATTCCCTTCAATAAGCTATTTTCTTGCTCAAGTGTAACTTGGCTAAGAGAATCATTAGTGGAATCAAGAGAACTACTAGAAGCAACAATATTGGATTTAGCATGATTATTCTTACTACTAGAGGAAGAATCTTTCTTGTTCTTGTTACTAGACTTGACTTGAGGCATGTAAGTGGATAAGAGTAAACGCTTGGCAATGTAAGAAGAACTTTTCTTGCAAAGATCATCATTGATTGCCTTTAAGAACTCATGCTCTTGCTCAAGATTGAGCTTCTCAAAACGTAATTTCTCATGAGTCCTTAAAAGTTCTCGATGATCTCTTAAGATAGTTTCATGAGCTAACTTAAGAGTGTTTAGTTCTTTAGTTAGAGACTCAATCTTCTCCTTATCATTGTCATTTGTTTCATCTTGATTAGCATGATTAATTGACGTTTCATCATAGTATTCATCACTATAGTTGTCAACAAGTAAATCATCATCACCTAACAAGTCATCTTCATCACTATTGAAATCAACATACTCGGGTGTGATACCTTTGGACCTTTGGCCATGAAGCATCTTCCAATTCCTTCATTTGGTGAATCAAATATGGCGTAGGAGTTGGTTGACACAAGTGCTAGACCGGCAACACCTTCAACTTGAGTATATTCGGAGTAGGAGTGATAGCTTCTCTCGGAGTCATTGTCGGAGTCAGAGCCGGATACCCATTCACCAACATGAGCTTGATGTCTTCGTTTTGTGTAGATCCTTGATGACTTGTCCTTCCTTTCTGAATCATTGCTTCTCTGAGAGGGTCTTTGAGGGAGTCCTGGATTAGGGGGTGTCCGAATAGCCGGACTATAACCTTTGGCCGGACTCTCGGACTATGAAGATACAAGATTGAAGACTTCGTCTCATGTCCGGATGGGACTTTCCTTGGCGTGGAAGGCAAGCTTGGCAATACAGATATGTAGATCTCCTCCCATTGTAACCGACTCTGTGTAACCCTAGCCCTCTCCGGTGTCTATATAAACCGGAGGGTTTTAGTCCATAGGACGAACATACAATCATACCATAGGCTAGCTTCTAGGGTTTAGCCTCTCTGATCTCGTGGTAGATCTACTCTTGTACTACCCATATCATCAATATTAATCAAGCAGGACATAGGGTTTTACCTCCATTAAGAGGGCCCGAACCTGGGTAAAACATTGTGTCACCTGCCTCCTTTTACCATCCGGCCTAGACACACAGTTCGGGACCCCCTACCCGAGATCCGCCGGTTTTGACACCGACATTGGTGCTTTCATTGAGAGTTCCGCTGTGTCGTCGTCATCAGGAAGGATGCCTCATCCCGTCTTTAAAGCTAAGGGAGCTTTGGTTGTTGGCCAAACTCTCCGGCTAGGTGGTTTTCTTATGACCGCATGTTCGGCCGCTGCGCCGACGATGACTTTTCGGGTCATCAAAAGCAATCTTCACGTCAACTCGGAACTTGCCGAGTAGTTAGATCCAATGGAGCTCTCTTCCCTAAACGAGCTCTTGGATCGCATCGCCACCCTGGGAGTCGCTACAGACTATGATCAGATTGGGCCTAAACCCGATCTGAGAGAGATCAACTCTTCCTAGGTCACCCATCACGTTGCAGTGGTGGAGGAACAATGCGGCGACCCTTCGTCTATCTTAAGGACTAGCTATGTCCGGATTCCCGATCCCTCCAAGCCGGATACCCGCGGAGGGGAGGACGTCACTCAAGACCTGAACCTAGAGTCAGGCAGCGGGCCAGATTTAGTGGAAAACATCCAAGAATCCAAACTTCCGAGTTCGGAAACTCCTTGGCCCCTGAGTCTTAGATTGGGTGAGGTTTAGGATTCAATTACACCCACCCACCCAAACATAAGCGATCTATCCCAAATTAGGCAAGATCCCAAATTAACAGTACACCATTACTGGGCCAGATTCCTCCTGGTCATGAACAGGATAAAGGACTGCCACGAGGAAGACGCAATTTCATTCTTCTGCAATAATTGCACGGATAAGGGAATCCTCAACGCCATAAGTCGACGTGAAATTACACGCTTTGCCAACTTGGCGTCCATTGTACGAAAGTACTGTGCAATGGAAAGCGCCTGGAAAACCAAAATAAAATTTTGGGACAATCCGGCCCTGAATACAAACCCAGTCCGAAATAAAAGGGTGCATTATCGCCAGATACCCGGGTTAAACACCAAAAAGAAAAAACCCTCTACAGGGAATGGAACCGTACTGGAGGGATGGCTCAATGGACCCTGTAAAATTCACAGTGTAGAGGGCGCCACACCAACTCATAGCCTTAGAGCATGTTGGATACTCCGGAAGGTGGCCAAAAGTGGCGAAGACATTCTAACCCCAGAAGCCACAGAGCACCAGCCCAGGGACACCAGTACGGTATTAACAGTCTTCGAGACTTTCGCATCAAATAATATGCGAAGACGAACACTCCGTAGCCTTGCCGAAGTCTACCACGTGGAAACAATAAACCCATGGAGTGACACGGCTATTACTTTTGATGCCAGTGACGAACCTAAATTCCGAACAGCCCGAGCACCAGCCGCATTGGTCCTCAGTCCAATAGTGGATGGCTTTTGACTCACCAAGGTACTCATGGACGGTGGCAGCGGATTGAACCTCATTTATGAGGAAACCCTTCGAAAAATGGAAATAGACTGGAACTGCATTGAGCGAAGCAGCACAACCTTTAGAGGAATAATCCCCAGTCGGGAAGTGCGCTGTACAGGAAAAATCACACTAGATGTGGTGTTCGGCACGCCGGATAATTACAGGTCCGAGGAGGTCACGTTCCAAGTGGCCCCGTTCAGTAGCGGATACCACGCTCTATTAGGGCGGGAGGCGTTTACAATCTTCCAAGCCATACCCCATTACGGGTACATGAAGCTCAAAATGCCCGGGCCTAACAGAATCATCACTCTTGCTAGTGATCCGGACATAGCACTCCGCACCAAAAATAAGATAGACGCACTGGCACTCAAGGCACTATCCGAAGCCCTAGCGGCCGAGGAACTGACTGCGCTGCGCTCCACGATGAACAGGGACGACGTGATACTCGATAAAAGATCCAAGTCCACCTCCTTTAAACCGGCGGACGAAATAGTCAAATTCCAAGTCCATCCAACGGACCCTACAAAAACAGCTCCCATCGGGGCACAATTAAACCCTGATGTAGACGCCGCACTACAAGAGTTCCTACGCGAGAACTGGGACATTTTTGCTTGGCACCCTTCATACATGCCAGGAATCCCACGCAGGCTGGCCGAGCACAGCCTAAATATCCTAAAAGGATTCAAGCCAGTCAAGCAGGCTCTTCGGCGTTTCTCCAAACCTAGGAGACAAGGCATGGGAGAGGAACTAGCCAATCTATTGGAGGTCGGATTCATCAGAGACATAAAACATCCGGACTGGCTAGCAAACCTGGTGATGGTACCAAAGAAGGACAAATCCTGGCGCTTGTGCGTCGATTTTAAGGACCTCAACAAGGCTTGCCCAAAGGATCCCTTCCACCTCCCCCGCATCGATCAAATTACCGACACTACTGCAGGACACGGTTCATTGTGTTTCCTCGAATCATACTCCGGCTACCATCAAATCAACATGGCAGAGCCAGACCAAGCTGCAACGGCATTCATCACACCATATGGCCCATTCTGCTTCAACACAATGCCCTTCGGGCTCAAAAACGCCGGCGCAACATATCAGCGCATGATTCAGACATGTCTGGCAAACCATATCGGCAAAACAGTGGAGGCATACGTAGATGACGTGGTCGTCAAAACCAAGCATGTCGAATCTCTAGTAGACAACTTGAGGCTCACATTCGATAACCTTCGAACATACGACATCAAGCTCAAACCAGAATAATGCGTTTTCGGCGTACCAGCCGGAAAGCTCTTGGGCTTCATTGTATCCGGTAGAGGAATTGAAACAAATCCAACCAAGATCCGAGCTCTGTCACAATTGGACATCCCAAAGGACCTCAAACAAATACAAAAAATGACCGGATGCGTGGCGGCTCTAAGCCGCTTTATCTCCCGCTTGGGAGAAAAGGCATTACCCCTTTATCGCCTCCTCCGGTGCACCGAACACTTTGAGTGGACGGATGCCGCCACGGCCGGACTCGACGAAATAAAAGCCATATTGGCAACAAACCCAGTCCTGGCCGTGCCAAACATTGGCGAACCAATGCTATTATACATTGCGGCAACTCATCAAGTTGTAAGCGCAGTGCTCGTCGTCGAATGAGAAACGGATGGACACAAATTCCCCCTTCAAAAGCCGTTTTACTATGTGTCCACTGTCCTTACTCCATGCAAGTCACGGTACCCGCATTACCAAAAGATAGCGTACGCGGTATTTATGGCATCCCGGAAGCTACGACACTACTTTCAAGAGTGTTTGATAACAGTAGCCTCGGAAGTACCACTTAATGATATTATAAACAACCGCGACGCGACGGGCTGGATTGCCAAATGGGCCATTGAGCTCCTCCCGTTCGACATAACTTACAAGCCATGGCGAGCTATTAAGTCGCAAGTTTTGGCTGACTTCATTGCCGAATGGATGGAAGCCGAACTCCCTAAAGAGTACGGCACATATTCCAACTGGATCATGCACTTCGACGGCACCAAAATGTTAGCTGGTCTGGGGGCTGGCGTCGTTTTGACGTCCCCAACAGGAGATACAGTTCAATACATACTCTAGATAATGTATACGGACTCCAACAACACAGCCGAATATGAGGCCCTTCTACATGGTCTCCGCATGGCAGTATCCATGGGCATTCAACGCCTAGAGGTGCGCGGGGATTCGAACCTCGCGATATCCCAAATAAATGGAGACTTTGATGCCAAGGATCCGAAAATGGCAGCTTATCACGACGTCGTCCTAAAAATGTCAGCTCGGTTCGAGGGGCTCGAATTTCACCATATAGCCCGGGAAAACAATCAGGCAGCAGACGTCCTGGCACGCATCGGCGCAAAACGCAATGCCGTCCCTCCCAACATCTTCTTGGAGAGGCTGTTCAAGACATCCGTAGTATGGGAAGGGGAACCCGAAAATAACAGCCCGGACCCAACCGCACTGCCCGACACCGAACATTCTGACATAATTGGAGGCTCTGCCAACGAAATAACATCTTCAGCCCACGTAATAATGGAAGTCATCGCCTCGTGGACAGAACCATGCCTAGCCTACCAAACTAAGTAGGAACTTCCCAGGACCAAAACGAGGCACGCTGCATAGTGCGGCGATCTAAAGCCTATAAAGTCCATGAGGGAGAACTTTATAAGAAAAGCACCACCGGAGTCCTTCAAAGGTGCATCTCCGAAGAGGAAGGGCGGAATCTTCTGGCTGAAATTCATGCCGGACTCGGCGGTCACCACGCTGCAGCCTGGGCCCTTGTAAACAAGGCCTTCCGTACAGGCTTCTATTGGCCGACGGCCTGGGCAGACGCTCAGGACTTAGTCCAATGATGCGTTGGTTGTCAGCTTTTTGCTAACCAAAGCCATATGCCACCCACCACCCTCCAAACTATCCCAATCACCTGGCCCTTCGCGGTCTGGGGGCTTGACATGGTTGGACCCCTTAAAGGAGGAACCCACAAGCAAAAATACTTACTGGTCATGGTGGATGTCGGTGTTCTGGGAACGGGGGTCCCCAGACTTGCCTGCCTGCGGCCTGCAGCGTGGCTCAAAAGGGGGCCCAGCGCGGCCCATCTTCACCAACACAGACCCAAGACCCTCGCGAGGGGCCAAGACTCACGGGGCGGACGACACGGAGCTTCCTCAGGCGCGGCCTCGTCAGGCTGGCTCACGAGGAGGCGGAGAGATCAAGGCCGGATACCTCACGAGGTGCCCGTGACGCAAGCCATGACATCCGGGGGTGCCAGGCGGGTGCCAGCCCGCGCAGCGTCCTTCCTTCCTCTTTGGTGCAAAGGGGGCAAGCACGGCCATGGAGTACCGGGGCATCAGGCAAAGATGCCATTTCGGTGCAACAAGACCAAGACCAGGAGGACTACGAGATGGAGGTCACCATGGAGCCCAAGACGGCTTCATCACCAGAGCTTTGCGCAGGCGAAGACTACTTTTGTCAGGGTAGCTAGTACTAGCTGTCCCCCTTCAAATTAGCCCGCCATTGTTGGCTCCCTCCCCGCTCGATATTTGGGAAGAGGACCAGGGCCTCTATAAATAGGACCAGCCACCCACAGAGCAAAGGGGCCCGATGGTTTGGAAGGATAGAGAAGATCAGAAAGAGAGAGAGAGAGAGAGAGAGAGAGAGAGAGAGAGAGAGAAAGGTGACTGAGCTCCTCCCAGCAGTTCATCGCCCCAGCCAAGAGCAGACCCTCGTGAGGCTGTTCTTCCTTGTATGGTTCTTCATCATTAGCCCAAGAGGCAATCCACCACACCACACACTGGAGTAGGGTATTACACCACAATGGTGGCCCGAACCAGTATAAACCCTGTGTCTCTTGTGTTGTCATTTCCATAGTTTAGATCCTGGCAAGGTGGGGGGGTGCAGGTAGGTAGGAGGCGAAATCTCCGTGCGCACCCCAGTGTTCGAACCTCAAGGGTCTGCCGGAACCCGAAATCTGACATTTGACGCGCCAGGTAGGGGTGCGCCAGGATTCGTCTTCCACCAACCCGTTCTCCTCCGACCATCACGCCCATGTCTGACGCTCGTCGGGCCCGCGCCGAGCGCCGGGCCGCACTCGCTTCCCGCGTCACCCAGACGGCCCTGTCGGCGGGCGTCCTCGCCGTTCCCCATCACCTGTCGTCAACACCGCCACCGGCCCGGCGGGGGACGAGCGGCAAGCATCGTCCCAGCATCTGTCCGTGCGGTAGGACGGCCGCACCGCAACTCCCTCGCTCACACCAGCTGGTTCTTCGTGCCGCGCGCTCCGTGCGCCCATGGAGGCTCGGGCTGCACTCATCGCGGCGAAAAAGCTCCTGCGCTACCGTCCCGTCGACAACGTCTACGAAGAATGGCTCGACCGCGTCGCCGAGCTCGTCCGCGCCGCAGGGGGCTCTCCTGCACCGTCCGTTCCGCTGCACCGCACCCCGCCCCGCATGGGCAATGAAGCTCCGGTGGCGCCCCGTCCGCCTCCTCCTCAGGAAGGCGCCATGGATCCAAGGCGCGTGGCCCCTGGGAGGAACCCGCTCCGTCAGGCGCCAGCGCAGCAAGAGCAGAGCTGTCAAGAAGTCCCTCGCCCGCAAGAAGCTGCCCGGGCGCTCCCTGCTCCAGCACGTCGCGACCATGCTCCTGCTCCCGTGCGTCAAGACCCCGCGCTGCTCCTAGCTGCAGCGCATGGGGACATGCAAGACCAAGCTCCCCGTCACCCAAGGCCTCCCGTGGCCACAGCAGGCTGCTGCGCCTTCACCGCCGAGCTACGCAGCGTCGCGTGGCCCGGCAAGTTCAAGCCAGACTTGCCTCCTCGCTACGACGGCACGGCTGACCCTGCGGAGTTCCTCCAGCTCTACGAGCTGGGCATCAAAGCTGCCAACGGAGACGAGAAGGTCATGGCGAATTGGTTCCCCATGGCACTCAAGGACGGGGCCCGCACCTGGCTCCTGAACCTGGCTCCAGGCACAATCTCCTCCTGGGACGAGATGCGCACCCACTTCATCGCCAACTTCTAAGGCACTCGCGACCGGCCACCCGCCGTGAGCGACATGCGCCGCATCAAGCAGCAGCCCGGGGAGACCCTGTAGATGTACATCCAGCGCGTCAACAACGCGCACCTCAAGATTCCCAAGGTGACTGAGGAGGCCATCATCTCGGCCTTCTCCGACGGTGTGCGCGACGTCAAGATGAAGGAGGAGCTGGCGATGCATGAAGACCTGTGCACTTCCCTGGAACTGTTCAACCTGGCAACCAAGTGCGCCAGGGCCGAGGAAGGGCGCCTCTCCCTCCTTGAGCTGCCTGCCACAGACCCAGAAGAGAAGAAGCCCAAGGCCAAGGATGTGAAGCGCAAGGGGGATGCCGTGCTCGCGGCAGAACCAGACACCAAGTGGGGCAGAGATCAGCCCGAACCTTACAAGGGCAGCCGGTACTGTGTGTACCACGACCTCCACACCCACAACACCAACGAATGTCAAGAGCTCCGAGCCGTGCGAGAAGGAAGGATTGGCCGTCGCCCTGACCGCAGTGACCGGGGCTATGGCCGAGGAGGAGGAAGGAACGCAGGACGCTGGGAAGACCATGGCCCGCGCCAAGGGTGGCGCGATCAACCTCGCGAGGATCGTTGGCAAGACCCGCCTCGCGAGGGAGGCTGGAGAGATCAGCCTCGCGAGAGAGACTGGAGGGATCAGCCTCGCGAGGATCGCCCGCAAGGCAACGCAGGTCTCCCACCGCTGCCGCCGCAGCCAAGGAGAAATGAGGACCGCCACCAGGACAAGGGTGCTGGGGACTTCCAGGAGCCGCGCGCGATTGCTTGCATCCTGGGCGGGGCACAAGCCCCAGCCTCTCAGCGCATCTTCAAGCAGTTCGCCCGCGAAGTGAACGCAGTCCTCCCCAGGCTCGAAGCCACGCGCCCTCTTAGGTGGTCGGCATGCGCCATCACGTTCAGCTCAGCAGATCAGCTCAAGTGTGCGGCTACAGCCGGAGTTCTCCCGGTGCTTTGTTCCCCAATCATCAGCAACGTGGTGGTCACCAAGACCCTCATCGATGGCGGTGCAGGGCTCAACGTCCTGTCCGTGGAAACATTCAACAACCTCCAAGTGCCCTACAGCCAGCTTCAGCCAATCAAGCCTTTCTCCGGTATCACCGACGGCTCCACGGCCCCGATTGGGCAGGTCCGCCTCCCTGTCACCTTCGGGGCACGCAACAACTACCGCACCGAGCTCATCGACTTCGACGTCGCTCACATTCGCCTGCCGTACAACGCCATCCTTGGGTACCCAGTTCATGGCCGTAACTCACCATGGCTACAACGTCCTCAAGATGCCAGGAAGCGACAGAGTCATCACGGTGCCATGTGAAGAGAAGGACGCGGTGTGTTCCCTGGAACGGGCCTTTCAGGCCGCGTCACTGGAAGACCCGGATCGTGGGAGCAGGAGGCCTCCCGAGACCGCCCCTAAGAAGAACACATCGTCCGGCCTGACCACTCAGGAGGCAGGCTCCTCTGGGCCCATGCCTGCCCAGGGGGAACCTCCTTCCATCGCATAGGAAAGCGCGCCCAGCACCCTCCTCAGGCAGGGCTCGGGGGCTCTCCCCTGGAGGGCCACCGACTTAGCTAGGGTCACGAGGGAGGCGCTTGGGCACCACATGGAGGCGTGTTTTGAAGCACGTTTCCCTCAAGAAGGGGCAAGGCAAGGAGATCCAGACCCTCAGGAGTTCGTCAGCAAGGCCATTCAGGAGCTACAGGAGTCAAGAGTCATGAAAGGCGGCCGCCGCCTACCAGCAGTGGCTCCCCATCCAGGCGAGGATGGTGGGCTGCGCGTCTGCATCGACATACCACGGCTCAACCGAGTCGCCTCTATGGAGCGCCTCTGGCCCTCGCGAGTGGGGCGCTGCGGAAGCCCACCCCACAGCTACGTACGCATGCCTTTCGGCCTGCCGAACACGGCTAACACGTACCAGTGCCTCATGAGGAGCATCACGGAGGCACGAGAGGCAGGGTGTTCCGCAGCCCTGGCAGGGATGGAGATGGCCCGTGAGGAGCCGCCAGCGCCTCTGGAGCCTCCCGAGGCCCCTGGGCCTGGGGGCTCGTGAGGATCGGCTCCCGCGGCCCACCAAGCCTGGTACATCAACGCTCCTTCATCCTCTACATCATCAGGTGACGTCTTTCAAGTTTTATTTCCAGCTGGGAGCGCCCCCCTAGGGCTGCATTATTCCCAGGTCGCGTGGGTCCGTCCCTGCGGCGTGTATCCCCATTTTATTCCATGTTGTTAGCTTCCCCTGTTGGGGGCGCCCCTCGGGCTGCATGACCCCCCCCCCCAAGTCGCTCGGGCCTGACCCAGTGATGTCCGCATTCCCAGCATTTATCTGAATGGATCCACTCCTTCGCGGCTAATGTGTTTTACCTAGTTGCATGCTCAGCTGACGCCAACTAACGGAGCTGCTCCCAAACGGCACGACGCTTGCACATGGGTCCGTCCCTGCAACGCCGACAAACCTGGATGGCTGAGCTCTGCCGCAGCAGCCCCGCATAGCGTCACCTCGTCAAGCCTTCAGTGCCTCACTACCCCTCGGAAACAACCAAAGGCTGACTGTCAATTGTCATGGCGACCCCTTGTTTTTTTCTATGATGGACCTGCAGGACCTCCTGAAGGAGCTGCGTCAAGCGAGGCCCTCGCGGTGTCTCCTTCGCTCTCATCCGCGCGAACCGCTTGCACGTTAAAGGGGGGGTGCCTGAGCATCGCGACTCAGGGCTCCTACTGGCTCTCCAGCCCTCACCCTCTGGCCTTGACCACGGCATCGTGACCTGGCATACCAGCGACGGCTGAGACTCGCTCGAGGGCCGGGACCCGAGGACGTAGAGCAGAAAGGGGAGCAAAGGCAAGAGGGGAGAGACACACGAGGACCTCGCCAAGCAACCTCGTGCGTGCCGATGCAAGGACCCGGCGACACACTAGAGAGCGGCCCCTGATCCTCGAGATAAGTCATCACCCGGAAGCACCAGCTGCCGTGGCACCATCCCCGCACCTAATGCTACCCCGTGTTAGTGACGCCGCTCTCCTTTCTCACCAAACGACGGCTGCTTGGGCGCAAAAGGGGACCTCCTGAGCATCGCGACTCAGGAGCTCTTACCGGACTCCGGGTCGCTCACCTCCTGGCCTTGACCACGGCATCGCGACCTGGCATACCAGCGACGGCTAAAGCCGCCTTGGGACTGGGACCTGTCGGCGCAGAGCACCAAGCTCTCGTGAGGCTCAAAAGGGAGGACTGAGCTAAGATGGAATGAGCAACTCGCGCAATTCTACGACAAGGATTATATTAATAAAACAGGATCACAGGCACCTTACAAGCCCCCACGGGACGCATTTTTGATTCCTCGCAGGGAACAGATCCTAAAGGGACACAAACTACGCGCGTCCCAACAAAAGACGCCATCATCAACAATGGGCCGTCAAGCACCGACACCAACCCCATCCTGATCAGGGTCGGCGGCGGCCTGACGAGCCCGCCCTGCTCCAGGAGCGGCGCCGGCTCGGGGGCTCGTAGCTATCGTCGCTCGTCTCCGGAGTCGCGAAGAGCTCGCCGGAGTCGCTGGAACCTCCAACGCCTCCACCACCTGAGGAGCCACCAAGGGGGCGGTTGGCGGGCCCAGTCCTCGTCGCGGTAGGGACTTGGCCACCTTCCCCTGGGCAGCACTCCAGCCGGCGCCCGCTCGCATCGAAGACCTTGAAGAGCATCACCGAAGCACCGTCGTAATCCAAGTGGACCGCGAAGACGCCCCTTACCCTGCAAACCCGGGCGATCTCTCTCCAGCCCCGAGTCAGGTAGACCTCGCCCGGGGCAACGACCGCAACCTCTGCCTCGGTCGCGAGGGTGCTGCAGCCAGCGTGCTGCAGCCAGAGCTCCAGGGGCTCCCCCTATGGGATGATGGAGGCGAAGAAGGGAGGAAGGCGGATCCAAGACTGAAGAGGAATGGCGACGTGAAGCACGAACTCTTGGGCGGAGCCCTCTGTGTGGACCCCAGGGGGGACGACCCACACCTTCGTGACCCGTCGGCACCGACGGCGGCGCCGCCCATGGCGGTCAGCATCAGCTCCTTCGGGGCCCTCGACGTGGGCGCACAATGGCAGTGGGAACCCCGGCGGCACCCGCTCGCACCAAGGCCTCGACACCACCTGAAGGGACCCTTCGTCCGGGCCACGGGGGACGAGCCGTTTCTTCGGCGAGAGTGGGTCTGGTTCCTCTCGAGGAGCCTTTCCCTTCTCTGCCGTCGAGAACCGGCAGATCGGAGCCATCGCAGCAAGACAGAGCAAGGATCGGGAAGAAGGAGAAGCAAGGGGAGATGGACTGGAAGGGCGCGTGCTGTTCCGTACTTATGGCCGGCGAGGGCCCACCGCCGACCTCCACGATTGCAGGTAATCATGACCCAATTTGCATCCAGGGACTTGTCCAATCCGTGCAGTTGCTGAGGCGCCATGGGGAAGTGGAGGCGCCCATGTCCAACCAACCGCCATGCGGCGCCCAAGGCCGCAGGCTGTTAGGGCCTGCAGCGCTTCGCTCTTGCCCTTTCGCCTCCCTGCACGGCCAAGTCCGGGCGCGCCTTGGCCCGGGGGCTACTGTCGGCTTTCTGGGAATGGGGGTCCCCAGACTTGCCTGCCTGCGGCCTGCGGCGTGGCTCAAAAGGGGGCCCAGCGCGGCCCATCCTCACCAACACAAACCCAAGACCCTCGCGAGGGGCCAAGCCTCGCGGGGCGGACGACACAGAGCTTCCTCAGGCGCGGCCTCGTCAAGATGGCTCACGAGAAGGCAGAGAGATCAAGGCAGGGTACCTCACGAGGTGCCCGTGACGCAAGCCATGACGATCGGGGGCGCCAGGCGGGTGCCAGCCCGCGCAGCGTCCTTCCTTCCTCTTTGGTGAAAAGGTGGCAAGCGCAGCCTCGGAGTACCGAGGCATCAGGCAAAGGTTGCCATTTCGGTGCAACGAGACCAAGACTAGGAGGACTACGAGATGGAGGTCACCGTGGAGCCCAAGACGGTGTCATCACCAGAGCTTTGCACAGGCGAAGACTACTTTTGTCAGGGTAGCTAGTACTAGCTATCCCCTTCAAATTAGCCCGCCATTGTTGGCTCCCTTCCCGCTTAATATTTGGGAAGAGGACCAGGGCCTCTATAAATAGGACCAGCCACCCACAGAGCAAAGGGGCCCGAGGGTTTGGAAGGATAGAGAAGATCAGAAAGAGAGAGAGAGAGAGAGAGAGAAAGGTGACTGAGCTCCTCCCAGCAGTTCATCGCCCCAGCCAAGAGTAGACCCTCGCGAGGCTGTTCTTCCTTGTATGGTTCTTCATCATTAGCCCAAGAGGCAATCCACCACACCACACACTAGAGTAGGGTATTACACCACAATGGTGGCTCGAACCAGTATAAACCCTGTGTCTCTTGTGTTGTCCTTTCCATAGTTTAGATCCTGGCAAGGCGGGGGGTGCAGGTAGGTAGGAGGCGAAATCTCTGTGCGCACCCCAGTGTTCGAACCTCAAGGGTCTGCCGGAACCCGAAATCCGATAGTGGATAAGTTCACCAAATGGATAGAGGCCAAGCCTGTTAAAACGGCTGAATCCAGACCGGTGATAGACTTCATATCCGGGGTCGTACACCATTACGGCGTCCCCCATAGCATCATCACTGATAACAGCACGAACTTTACGATCGACGAGGTAAAACTCTGGTGCAAAAACATGGGCATCAAGCTCGACTATGCTTCAGTCTATCACCCATAAACTAACGGTCAGGTCGAGCGAGCAAATGGTCTAATCATGAGTGGCATCAAAACCAGGTTAGTGCGGTCCCTCAAGGAATCTAACACGCACTGGGTAGAGGAGCTCGACTCCATACTCTGGGGGCTACGGACCACGCCGAACCGCACTACCGGATACACACCATTCTTCATGGTATATGGCGCAGAGGCAGTTCTACCCTGCGACATAATTCATGACTCACCTCGAGTGCGCGTGTACAAAGAAAGAGAAGTCGAGCTCGATCCGCAGGACAGTTTGGACGCCTTGGAGGAGGAGCGTGACGTGGCAAAAGCCCGTTCCGCATTCTATCAACAACAGGCTCGAAGGTACCAAAGCAGAGAAGTACGGGCCAAAACTTACAATGTTGGCGAGTTAGTTCTACGCCTGCCGGAAAAGAAAAAGGACAAACTCAAGCCCAAGTGGGAAGGTCCCTTCATTATTAACCAAGTCCTGAATGGTGGAGCGTACCGTCTACGGGATGCATCGGATAATCGACTCGAGCCAAACCCATGGAACGCAGCCCGACTCCGAAGATTCTACGCCTAGCACCGGACTCTGTGTTCGTCTCCTTCCTTTGTCCATTTTTTATACACAATCTGTCTTATATTTTTCTCCTTCTCCCCTTCTCTTCTCTCACAACCTTTAAAGTCCCATTTGTGCTTTGTTTGCACGTAACTGACGCGCTATCCACGCTCATCATACCTAGGGGCTTCTTTAAACGGAAGCTTATTCATACAGGCTTTATGCCCAACACATGTGTTATCCTTCCACATGTACCCTTTATTCACCATTATATGCATCGATATGACTTAAGTTTTGGCCAAGCTGGGTTGCCTGGCTCTTGTATTTATGCCCTACGTTCCCGTTAATTCGGCTAGGGCATAAGGGGAGCACCTCTGCGATTGTTACTGCCGGGTCAGCCGGATGTGTACCTCTGACTGGGTGAAGCCGAAAGCTAGCGTTCTTAAGGGAATATTCGGTCGGTGAACTAAAGATGAATTTTCACTTATTTACTTATGCGCCCCAGATGTTTTTTCTGCGTCTCTTTTCGCAATCCGGACATGCAATTTAGGGCATGCCTCCCAGGGAAAGGAACCCTTAACGGAACTATTCTCCCTGGAAGATGTTTCTTACTAACCATGTAATATAACATAACTAGTTGGGCACTTGTCTGTTTAAGCACTAATGACCCCTACGCCTGGTTTCCATGCATGCCCCGGTTCTTACATAACCGAGAGGGTATTCAGATACACTCTGGACCGTCGGGTCCCGAGGTTGAAGCGAAAAGGTCCGCCACAACAAACGATCTACAATCCGGCTAGAAGGCATTATACATGTCACCTTCAATTACATAGTCAATTTAACTGGGTAAATTCCTCTTCAATACCATCCAACAGGCTGTCTAATTTACAGTCCTGTTGGGAATACTTTGCGGCCAATTCTACTTGGTCGTACACTAAGCTCACGGGGATCTCCTTCCCATCGGGCCCCACAGGTCCGACCTCGGCCATGTGGTTTGGGTCAGCCTTCATGTACCGCATCTTCACCATGGCCCAGGCTTCCTTGGCGCCCTGACGGCAGGCCGATATCTTCCATAATCGGAAGCACCGTCGCGCTCCCTTCAGCTTCTCTGCAAGCTCTCCAAGGCCTTCGGGCATGGAGACGGATGGCCACAAGGCCTGGGCGACGCCTTGCATCACTTGCCGAACTCATTCGTGTAGTTGTGCGAGCTCGGGAAGAAGGTCACCCGTAGAACCGGGCATTTCCTCTGCAGGATGACCTGTTAGCATACCTACAGACATAACTCTGTCAGCCAACTTCCTCGCCGAACTCTTTTTCAAAGTTCGTTCAAGCACTTACTAAATATGCCACGTCGAAGCCGCTGACTCTCCTTAATGGAGTCCGATAGTTGGGCACGAACATCTTTTAGTTCCACGCCCAGCTTGGTGTTGGCATCTAGGAGATCATTCTTCTCCTGCCTCACCCTCGTAAGCACGCTCTCACCAGCCTTTAGCTAGCGTAGGAGCTGTTGCTTATCCAGATTTACTCCAGCATCATCTGCAATTTTACCGTCAGATCTGCATATACGCCGCACTTTATATGATACTTATCATTTGAAGGATATATTACCAGAGGGGGTCTCTTTGGGCTCCCCTGCTGCGGCTAGTGCGGTCTGAAGTTGGGGTTTGCACTCTTCCAGCTCCTGGGACAGTTGGGTATTCTTTTCTGTAAGAACATGCATAACAAATGATCCTTAAATCAGTTATTCTAACTGTTTCAAGTCTCAGGGGCTACTGATATATATATAATCACCAAATTTTCTCACCTGTATGTCTTTTACATACTGCTCTGTGGCTCTGGCTAGACCACTTTGAGCGGCACGGAGGTACGCATCTCCCGAGTTGAAGGCATCCAATGCCTCTTGGGAGAAACAAGCATCACGAAGAACAGTCTGGCGACGCCTGTGGTTCATGGCACTTTCCACCTCGGAATTGGTGGCGGACAGTCTGTCTGCATCCTCTGTCGGAGGAGCGCCCGGCGCACGCCTCGTATCCCTTCCCGCCTCCGAATCCGGCCTTGGAGCATGGCTGGTGGAGGCACGATTAGTAGCCTCTCTGGATATAGTCCGGCGAGCGCTCTTTTTCCTAAAAAGAAGGCATGGGCGTTAGTATGCATCTAAGAATAATATCTTGGAATAAAGACGACGCGCTGTACCGCTGCATCGGTGTCTCAATCCGGACTGCGTGTCTTTTCAGCTTGCCTGGCCTCGCGGCCCCTTGTTGGCTAGTCGACGCAGGCTCGGCCTTCCGCCTCGAGGACCTCCCCTGCAAAACACAGTTGTTATACGATAATCAAAACCACGCAAGGATGGATCCCTTTTCAAAGTGCTGGGACTTCGGTCTCAGTTACCTGTGAGGCTGGAAGTAGCCCAGGGTAATCGGCCATAATGGCCACCAAGGCGTTGTCATGGCTCAATTGATAAAATACCCCATCGATCAGCTCCATAGATATGTCCGGATCCTCTTGGGAGGCCGGGTCAAGGGACCATTCCGGGTCCTCGGGTTGTGGAGGAGGGTTGTTTATCTCCCTTACAGCCTGGCGCAGCTCCTGCGTTGAAATCGCTAGACTGAATACTTAACTATGGGAATATGAAACGGATGGGCGAGAAAGAGTGTCCGCTTACCCAGCTCGGAGGATTGTACATAGAAAATCCGCCCTGCAGGTTGTCGCAGAGGAATTCCTCCTCTTCTCCCTTGTACAAAGTGGATAAGATCTTTATTAGAGCAGCAACTGATTCCGGCCCTTTACGGCTGCAGCGGGTGACGTCATCCTCCCCGTTGAAATCCCACATGGGGTGGCCTCTATACTGAACCGGCTGCACCCCCCGCATAATGCATGTGGCCATGACCTCGATCGTGGTCAAGATCGAGGTAACAAACTTATCCGGTTCATCAGGTAAAGAACGTCCCTTTCATCTTCATCCTAGGGTCTCCGTGGACACCAGCTCCGGCGCTTCTTCAAAGGAGCGTTGTCGAACTCAGGGAGGACGATTCGAATAGGGTCCGAGAGGGGGACGTCTTCTATATAAAACCATTCTGAAGGCCAGTCTTCGGACGTCTTCTTTGGGGTTCCGGATAGATATCCAGTCCCGGCAATACGCCACACTTCGGCTCCGCCCACTTGATATATTGACCCCTCCTGAGAACGGGGCACAAGGCAGAACAGCTTCTTCCACAACGCGAAATGAGCCTCACAGCCCAAAAACAGCTCGCAAAGGGCTACGAAGCCCGTGATATGCAATATGGAGGCAGGCGTAAGGTTGTGCAACTAGAGGCCATAGAACTCCAGGAGCCCCCGGAGAAACGAATGAATTGGAAATCCGAGCCCTCTTACCAAATGAGGGACAAGGCATATCCGCTCTCCCTTGGAGGGATTGGGAAGGCTCTCCGCTTGCTCTCCGCCATTGTAGGTGGCGAGCCCGGCTCGAACCGGGACCATGTATGCTGGGGGAAGAAATCCCTTGGTCTGAAGCATCACTAATTTGCTGTGCGGGACGGAACATCTCTCCCAATCTCCAGGCTTGGGGCAAGGGGAGCGAGAGGAGGAGCTGCATCGACCGGCCATGATGGAATGGGTCTCTGTCGGGTGCGCTCCGATGAAGGCTCGCCAAGGGAGGATGGTGTGATTTGGATCTGAATCCTTGTCTCTTTAATAGGAAGCTCATTCACACAGCTAGGGGGTAAATGTAAAAACATCCCTTTTCACATTCGCTCGACACGTGGAAAGTGGCTGTTATTGGGCGTGGAAGCCAAGGAGCGCAACATTCACAAGAAGCCGGACACTATTTAAACAGATACACGGAATTTGGAGAGGAACCCGCCTTGCAATGCCGAAGACAATCTGCGCGCCGGACTCGTCATCATTGAAGCCTGGTTCGGGGGCTACTGAGGGAGTCCTGGATTAGGGGGTGTCCGGATAGCTGGACTATAACCTTTGGCTGGACTCTCGGACTATGAAGATACAAGATTAAAGACTTCGTCCCATGTCCGGATGGGACTTTCCTTGGCGTGGAAGGCAAGCTTGGCAATACGGATATGTAGATCTCCTCCCATTGTAACCGACTCTGTGTAACCCTAGCCCTCTCCGGTGTCTATATAAACCGGAGGGTTTTAGTCCATAGGACGAACATACAATCATACCATAGGCTAGCTTCTAGGGTTTAGCCTCTCTGATCTCGTGGTAGATCTACTCTTGTACTACCCATATCATCAATATTCATCAAGCAGGACGTAGGGTTTTACCTCCATTAAGAGGGCTCGAACCTGGGTAAAACATTGTGTCCCCTGCCTCCTGTTACCATCCGGCCTAGACGCACAGTTCGGGACCCCCTACCGAGATCCACCGGTTTTGACACCGACAGTCTTCGTTCATATCGATCATCCCTACTCCTATCCCTTGATGGTGATTCTTCTCTTCTACTTCTTCTTTTGGGAGAATCTTCTCTTCTCTTGTGGGGAGCCGTACACTCATTGGAGTAGTGCCCGGGTCTTCGACAATTGTAGCAGTTTCGCTCTCGACAAGAAGACCATTTGTCATTGTAGGACCTTGACTTGGAACTTCTCTCTTTGATTCTATTCTTGTAGAACTTGTTGAAGTTCTTCACCATTAAGCTCAATTCTTCATTGAAGGTTTTTTTATCACTTGATGATGTGGGGGCTTCACATGAGGCTTTGTAAGCACCAATTGACTTGTTATGGAGCTCCTCCTTATCCTTGAGTGACATCCCATGAGCAACAATTCTTCCAATGACTTCCGTTGGCTTGAGATCTTTGTAATTTGGCATCATTTGGATCAATGTACATATGGTATCGTATTTTCCATCCAAGGCTCTTAGGATCTTCTTGATGATGAATTTGTCGGTCATCTCTTCACTTCCTAGGCCGACAATCTCATTTGTGATAAGAGCAAGCCTAGAGTACATTTCAGCAACACCTTCACCATCCTTCATTTTGAACTTGTCAAGTTGACTTTGAAGCACATACAACTTGGATTCCTTGACGGAGTCAGTACCTTCGTGCATATCAACCAAAGTATCCCAAATTTCCTTTGCATTCTCAAGACGGCTGATTTTGTTGAATTCTTCGGGGCACAATCCGTTGAAGAGGATATCACAAGCTTGAGCGTTGTATTGCAGCATTTTCATCTCTTCCGCGGTGGCTTCACGATTCGGTTCTCTCCCATTAAAGAATCCACCTTGGAAGCCAACACACACAATAGCCCAAACGGCAGGGTTATGTCCAAGAATATGCATTTTCATCTTATGCTTCCAACTAGCTAAATTAGTGCCATCAAAGTAAGGACCTCTATGGTGGTAATTTCCCTCGCTAGACGACATACTCTCCTAGGTTGTGAAACCAAGGCTATGACCACCAAAAGCTATGGAAATCAAAGCAAATGGAGACCAAAGCTCTGATACCACTTGTAGGATCGAAAGTATGTCTAGAGGGGGGGTGATTAGACTACTTGAATTATTAATAATCTATCCTTTTCCCAATTTTAGTCTTTGGTAGATTTTATCTATCTTAGCACAAGTCAATCAATCTTAACACAATTCAAGCAAGCATGCAAAGAGTCTATGAGCAGCGGAAAGTAAAGCATGCAACTTGCAAGAATGTAAAGCGAAGGGTTTGGATAATTCAAACGCAATTGGAGACACGGATGTTTTTGTCGTGGTTCCGATAGGTGGTGCTATCGTACATCCACGTTGATGGAGACTTCAACCCACGGAGGGTAACGGTTGCGCGAGTCCACGGAGGGCTCCACCCACGAAGGGTCCACGAAGAAGCAACCTTGTCTATCCCATCATGGCAATCGCCCACGAAGGACTTGCCTCACTAGCGGTACATCTTCATGAAGTAGGCGATCTCCTTGCCCTTAAAAACTCCTTGGTTCAACTCCACAATCTTTGTCAGAGGCTCCCAAGTGAAACCTAGCCAATCTAGGAGACACCACTCTCCAAGAATTAACAAATGGTGTGTTGATGATGAACTCCTTGCTCTTGTGCTTCAAATGATAGTCTCCCCAACACTCAACTCTCTCTCACAGGATATGGATTTGGTGGAAAGAAGATTTGAGTGGAAAGCAACTTGGGGAAGGCTAGAGATCAAGATTCATATGGTGGGAATGGAATATCTTGGCCTCAACACATGAGTAGGTGGTTCTTTCTTAGAAAATGTGTATTGTAAGTGTAGGTATGTTCCGATGGCTCTCTCCACGAATGAAGAGGGGGTGGAGGGGTATATATAACCTCCACACAAAAACTAACCGTTACACACAATTTACCAATCTCGGTGAGACCGAATTGAGAAACTCGGTCGGACCGATTTAGCAAACCTAGTGACCGTTAGGATTTTCAGTGGGACTGAGATGCAACTCAGTAGGACCGATATGGTTAGGGTTAGGGCATAACATAATCTCGGTGTGACTAATTGCACAAACTCGGTGGGACCGATTTTGGTAATAAGCTAACCAGAGAGTTGGTCAGGTAAACTCAGTGGGACCGATCGCTCATTTCGGTGGGACCGAAATGTTATAAAAGAAAACAGAGAGTTTACATTGCAATCTCGGTGGGACCGATCGCTCATCTCGGTAGGACCGAAACATTACGAAGTGAAACAGAGAGATTACAACCCCATCTCAGTGTGACCGAAATCCATATCGGTGAGACCGGTTTGCGTGGGGTTTGTGGCAGTGGCTATGACATCTGAAACTCGGTGGCGTCGGATAGAAAGAATCGGTGGGACCGAGTTTGACTTTGGGTTTAGGTCATATGTGGATGTGGGAAGGTAGTTGAGGGTTTTGGAGCGTATCACTAAGTACTATGAAGCAAGAACCTCATTAAACAACACCTCATCCCTCCTTGATAGTATTGGATTTTCCTATAGACTCAATGTGATCTTGGATCACTAAAATATAAAATGTAGAGTCTTGAGCTTTGAGCTTGAGCCAATATTTTTGTCCCTAGTATTTTGAGGGGACCACATTCCTCATCCATGCCATGCCATTCATTGAGCTTTTCCTGAAATATTAATCTTGGAATAGCATTAGCTCAATGAGGTATATGTTGTTAGGAATTACCAAAACCACCTAGGGATAGTTGCACTTTCAACTGAATATATCTAATGGGGCACGTTGCATGAAATCAAAAAAAAATTCTATGGAACACCCAAGAACTAATCTAAGAGATGCATAGCAATGAGAGGGTGTCTACATACCCTTGTAGACCGAAAGCATTAGCATCGTAACATGGTTGATGTAGTCGTACTCATCACGATCCAATCATGAACCAATCTGATCTAGTGCCGAACGGACTGTGCCTACAAGTTTAGCACACATACGGCTCGGCTGCGTCCTCTCTTGCTTGATCCAGTAAGAGACGGAGAGGAGGTAGATGATATCTGAACCAACACGATGACATGGTGGTGGTAATGGAAGCGGAACACCGACGAAGCTTCGCCAAGCGCTGACCGATCAAGGTGGAGGCTTATCGGGAGAGAGAGGAGGCTTGGGTTTGGTGTGTCCAGTCCTTGCACTCCTCCCCACTATATATAGGGGTGTGGGAGGGCTGGGGGCGCAGCCCTATCCCCTCCTTCAAGGTGGGGAGGCGTCCAAGGGAGGAGGAGTACCCTCCAAGCCAAGTGGAGGGCCTCCCCCTTAGGGTTTCCTTTCCCCTAGGCACATGGGCCAAGTAGGGGCTGGTGTGCCTAGCCGAATATGGCCAGGGTGCTCCCTAGACACCATGCTACTGTTTGAGACATGGTGAAATCTTCCAAGGACTTTCGGACCCCTCCGGAACCTTCTAGAACCTTCCGGTGACTTCCCGGTACAATACCGAAAAAAGGACTTTTTCCCGGAACTCCGACAACAACTTTCCATATATAAATCTTTACCTCCAGACCATTCTGGAGTTTCTCGTGACGTCTTGGATCCCATCCGGGACTCTGAAAAACCTTTGGACTTTCCACTATTAATATCTCAATACTACCCCAGCACTACCAAACGTTAAGCGTGCGACCCTACGTGTTCGAGAACCATGTAGACATGACCGAGACTCCTCTCTGGTAAGTAACCAATAGCGGGACCTGGTTGCCCATATTATTTTCCACATATTCCATGAAGATCTTTATCGGTTCAACTATGATGTCACGGATTCAGTTAATCCCGTATACAATTCCCTTTGTCCGGCAATATGTTACTTGCCCGAGAGTTGATCGTCGATATCTCCATACCTAGTTCAATCTTGTTACTAGCAAGTCTATTTACTAATTCCGTAATACAAGATACCATGACTAAACTCATTAGTCACATTATTGCAAGCTTCTTGTGATGTTGTATTACCTAGAGGGCCCAAAGATATCTCTCAGTCTTACAGAGTGACAAATCCCAGTCTCGAACTGTGCCAACCCAACAAACACATTCGGAGATACCTATAGAGCACCTTTATGATCACCTAGTTACGACGTGACGTTTGGATACACACCAAGTATGCCTTCGGTGTTAGGGAATTTCACGATCTCATGGTCGAAGGAACAAAGAATTGATATGAAGAAAGCTGTAGCAAATAACTAAGCGATACGATCTGTTGCTAAGCTTACGGTTGGGTCTCGTCCATCACATCATTCTCCTAATGATGTGACCCCTATCAAATAACAACTCATGTCCATGGTTTGGAAACCTTAACCATCTTTGATCAACGAGCTAGTCTAGTAGAGGCTTACTAGGGACACGGTGTAGTTTATGTATATATATTCACACATGTATTTACGTTTCCGATCAATACAATTCTAGCATCCTTTCTCTTTCTTCTGTCGTGGTCAACTTTGAGTCTTACTCAACTTCACACCTTACAATACATAGGAAAGAACTCCTTCTTTCACTGATCTATTTTGAACTCCTTCAAAATCTTGTCAAACAATGTGCTCTGTGAAAGTCTTATCAGGCATCTTGATCTATCTCTATAGTTCTTGATGCCCAATATGTAAGCAGCTTTACCTAGGTCTTCCTTTGAAAAACTCCTTTCAAATAACCCTTTATGCTTTCTAGAAATTCTACATCATTTCCAATCGACAATATGTCATCCACATATACTATCAGAAATGCTATAGAGCTCCCACTCACTTCCTTGTAAATACAAGTTTCTTCATAAACTTCGTATAACCCCAAAAGCTTTGATCACCTCATCAAAGTGTATATTCCAACTCCAAGATGCTTGCACCATTTCATAGATGGATTGCTGGAGCTTGCATACCATTTTAGCATCCTTAGGATCCACAAAACCTTTGGGCTGCATATATATATTTGTTCCTTAAGGAAAGCGGTTTTCACGTGCATCTGTCATATTTCATAATCGAAAAATGCAGAAATTGCTAACATAATTCTAACATATTTAAGCATCGCTACGGGTGAGAAAATCTCATCATAGTCAACTCATTGAACTTGCCAAAAACACTTTGCGGCGAGTCGAGCTTTGTAGACAGTGACATTACCATAAGCGTATATCTTCTTCTTAGAGATCCATTTGGTCTCGATGGCCTGTCAGTCATCGGGCAAGTCTACCAAAGTCCACACTTGGTTCTCATACATGGATCCTATCTCGAATTTCATGGGCTCTAGCCATTTGTCAGAATCCAGTCCCATATCCCTTCCTCATAGTTCGTATGCTCATCGTTGTCTATCCACATGACTTCCATGATAGGATGACCGTACCACTCAGGGCACTATGTGTCCTTGTCGACCTACGAGGTTCAGTAGTGACTTGATCTGAAATTCATGATCGTCATCAGTAGCTTCCTCTTCAATTGGTGTATGCATCACATGAACACCTTTCTGCGATGCGCTTTTCCAATTCAAGTGAAGGTTTGATAACCTCATCAAGTTCTACCTTTCTCCCACTCACTTCTTTCGAGAGAAAACTCCTTCTCTGGAAAGGATCCATTCTTGAAAACAAAGACTTGCCTATTCTATGAAGGCATAAGTGTTGCATCCCCAAACTTTAAGAAATGACAACATAGGTTTCTTGCCGGACCATAGTTCATACGACATCGTCTCAATGGAGTTGATGGTGCCCTATTTAAAGTAATGTTATTGTCTCTAATGCATAGCCCCAAAACTATAGTGACAACTTGATAAGAGACATCATAGAATGCACCATATCCAATAGAGTATAGCTACGATGCTCGGGCACACCATTATACTCTGGTGTTCCAGGTGGCGTGAGTTGTGAAACAGTTTTCACGTTGTCTTAAATACATATACCAAACTCATAACTCAGATATTCACCTCCACGATCATATCGTAGACATTTCCTATTCTTGTCACAATTATCTTCAACTTCACACTGAAATTTCTTGAACTTTTCAAAATTTCACACTTGCGTTTCATCAAGTAAATATACATCTATCTACTCAAATCATCTGTGAAGGTAAGATAATACTGATATTTGCCGCATGTTTCAACACTCATCGGACCACATACATTGGTATGTATTGTTTCCATCAAGTTACTTGCCTGCTCCATTGTACCACAAAATGGGCTTTTAGTCATCTTGCCCATGAGGCATGGTTCACATGTTTCAAATGATTCATAATCAAGTGATCCAAAAGTCCATTGCATGGAGTTTCTTCATGCGTTTGACACCAATATGACCTAAGCGGCAGTGCCGTAAATATTTGGTACTATCATCCTTAACTTTGCATCTTTTGGCATCAATAATATGAACATGTGTATTACTACGTTCGAGATTCAAAAAGAATAAACCATTCACATTGGGTGTATGACCATAGAAGATATTATCCATATAAATAGAGCAACGATTATTCTCCGACTTAAATGAATAATCGTCTCGCAATAAACAAGATCCGGATATATTATTTATGCTTAACACATGCACCAAATAACATTTATTTAGGTTTAAACTAATACCGATGGCGATCATATCAACCTTGGAGACACTTCCAACATGCATTGTCACCTCATCCTTAGCTAGTCTCCGTTTACTCCGTATCTTTTGTTTCGAATTACAAATAAGAGCAACCGAACTAGTATCAAATACCCAGGCGCTACTATGAGCACTAGTATGTTACACATCAATAACATGTATATCAAATATACCTTCGTTGACGTTGTCAGCCTTCTTATTTTCCCAGTACTTAGGGCAGTTCCTCTTCCAATGACCATTCCCCTTGCAATAGAAGCACTCAGTCTCAGGTTTGGGCCTAGCCTTGGGTTTCTTCACTGGAGCAGCAACTGCCTTGCCATTCTTCTTGAAGTTCCCTTTCTTTCCCTTGCCCTTCTTGAAACTAGTGGTCTAATTGACCGTCAACACTTGATGATCTTTCTTGATTTCTACCTCCACAACCTTAAGCATCACAAAGTGCTCAGGGATCATCTTGCCCATCCCTTTATTATTATATTTCATCACAAAGCCCGTGTAGCTTGGTGGTAGTGACTGAAGAACTCTATCAATCACTACTTCATCCGAAAGATTAACTCCCAACTAATTCAAGCGGTTGTAGTACCCAGACATTTTGAGTACATGCTCACTAATTGAGCTATTCTCCTCCATCTTGCAGCTAAAGAACTTGTCGGAGGTGTCATACCTCTCAATCCAGGAGTGAGCCTGAAATGCCAATTTCAACTCCTAGAACATCTCACATGGTCTGTGGTGCTCAAAACGTCTTTGGAACCCCCGTTCTAAGCCATAAAAATGGCGCACTGAACTATCGTGTAGCCATCAATTCAAGTCTGCCAGACGTTCATAGCGTACAGATTTTCAGGAGCAGGTGGTTTAGCTAGCGGTGCATCAAGGACATAAGCCTTTTGTGCAGCAGTGAGGACAATTCTGAAATTACGGACCCAGTCCTCATAGTTGCTTCCATCATCTTTCAACTTTTCTTTCTCTAGGAACACATTAAAATTTTGGGGAGCTATAGCGCGAGCCATTGATCCACAACATAATTTGCAAATATATTTAGACCATGTTCATGATAATTGGTTTGGTTAATCAAATTACTAGTGAACTCCCACTTAAATCAACATACCTCAAGTTGTCTAAGTATTACATGACCCAAATCAAGTACCCATGTCTGATCATCACGTGAGATGGGGTCGTCATCAATGGTGAACATCTCCATGTTGATCATATCTACTATATGACTCATGTTCTACCTGTTGGTCCTCCATGTTCTAAGGCCATGTTTGTACATGCTAGGCTCATCAAGTTTAACCAAAGTATTACGTGTGTGTAAAACCGGCTTACACCCATTGTATGTGAACGTAGAGTCTATCATACCCGATCATCACAAGGTGCTTCGAGATGACAAACTTTTGCAACGGTGCATACTTAGGGAGAATGCCTTTTATCTTGAAATTAAGTGAAGGATCATCTTATAGCGCTACCGTCATCCTAAGAAAAATAAGATGCATAAAAAGATAAACATCACATGCAATCAATATATGTGACATGATATGTCCATTATCATCTTGTGCTTTTGATCTCCATCTCCAAAGCACCGGCATGATCTCCATTGTCACCACATCACACCATGATCTCCATCATTGTGTCGTCATCTTGGTTGTCTCCACCAACTATTGCTTCTACAACAATTGCTAACGCATAGTGATAAAGTAAGGCAATTACATGGCATTTATTGATTTACACACAGGTTATAAAATAAATTAAAGACAATCCTATCGCTCCTGCCGGTTGCCACACTCATCAACATGCAAGTCGTGAACCTATTACAAAACATGATCATCTCATACATCAACATATATCACATCACGTTTAGGCCATGCCACATCACAACATGCCCTGCAGAAACAAGTTAGATGTCCTCTACTTTGTGGTTGTAATTTTTACGTGGCTGCTAGGGAAAACTATAAGAACTGTTCTTATCTACGCAAAACCACAATGGTGATACACAAGTTGCCTTTTAACCTTCTACAAGGACCGCCCTCGTCAAATCAGATTCAACTAAAGTGGGAGAGACAGACACCCACAAAGCCACTTTTATGCAATACAAGTTGCGTGTCAAACAGTGGAACCGGTCTTATGTGTGTGGACATGTAAGTATGGTCCGAGCCGCTTAATCCCACAATACCCCTAAATCCAAATAAGACAAGGGAAGTAAGCAATTTGAACAACAACAATCACAATATGTCTTCTACTCGTGCATATACATCTATGCATAGACCTAGCTCAAGATGCTACTGATGGGGAACGTTGCATGAAAATCAAAAAAATCCTACAAAACACCCAAGATCTAATCTAGGAGATGCATAGCAACGAGAGGTGGGTGTATCTACGTACCCTTGTAGACCGAAAGCATTAGCACCATAACACAGTTGATGTAGTCGTACTCGTTGCGATCCAATCACGATCCAATCGGATCTAGTGCCGAACAGACGATGCCTCCGAGTTTATCACACGTACGGCTCGATGGTGTCCTCTCTTTCTTGATCTAGCAAGCGAGGGAGAGGAGGTAGATGAAATCTGAACCAATGATACATCCATTTTGCATCATGTTTTTATGTTGATATTTATTGCATCATGGATTGTGATTACACTTTATGATACAATTCTTATGCCTTTTCTCTCTTATTTTGCAAGATTTACATGAAGAGGGAGAATGCTGGCTACTGGAATTCTGGACCGAAAAGGAGCAAATCTGAGATCCCTATTCTCCACAACTACAAATGTCCTGAAACTTTACGGAGAATTTTTCTGGGATATATAAAAATATTGGGTAAAGAAACTTCAGGAAGGGACCCACCATGTGGCCACAAGCCTGGGGGCAGGCCATACCCCCCAGGGAGCGCTCTCTGAGCTTGTGGGCCCCCTGGGCATCCTCCGGTGCAACCGGTGAATTATCAACAATAGGTTACAAAATTAGGCTATGCATGAGAATAGGAGCTATCAAATAACACTAGCAAAATCTAATGCAAGCACGAGAGGGAAAGAATGGGTGATATATGAATGATCAAGGGGTTTTTGATTTCCTGGAAGCTCTGCGGCAAGGGGCTGGACATCTGGAGTGTGGTCGTACACAGCGGCCTCAGCATCAGTCTCGGGGTCTACCAGAGAAGAAGAGGGGGAAGAAACAGTAAATATAAAGCACACAGATGAAACACGATGCATGCCATGGTATTATGCATTGCTAGGGGTGACCTAATGTAGTGCTAAGTGTTATAGAATGAACGGGAAAATATCTAGAAATTTTTTCCTGGCTCTAGGCATTTATCAGTCAGACAATTCCAAGGGGAAGGTTTCATGTTTGCAGTGTTGGGGGCATGTGACAAGTATGTGGATGGCATATTCAGATTCGTCTTATTTTTCTGATTATTTTTCATATATAAATTATTTTCATCCGAGTTATGGTTTATTTTATAAGAGTTTTCAACGTTTAAATGAATTTCTGGATTTTCTAGAACTATTATTAAATCAAATTATAAACATAATATAGCTTTTATACCTACTATGGGCTAGCCATGGTGCATGACATGTGGGGCCAGGGTCAACCGTTGACCTAGTCATCGGCATAGTCAGTAGTCAACTTCATTGAATGTCAACTGATCAAATATGACAGGTGGGGCCCCTCGGTCATTGACTAGCACCTTAACTAAATTACTAAACGTGTTTAATTAGAGTGTTGGGCCACTAGTCATACACACAGGGGTCATTACTGAGGGGATTAGCGCCTAAACTAATTAGTTCGGCCCCATGTGGCAGTGACATAGCTAGCTTTGGCCGCGGCTGTGCACACACGCACAGAGGCGTCGAGGGCCATCGATGGCAACGGCGAACCAGGAGCGGCTAGCATTGGGCGAGTGTGGGGCAGCAGCAGTGGCGGTTGAGGGAGTCCTACACTAAGGGGTCCTCAGGCGTCCGACCTATTAGACATGGGCCGGACTGATGGGCTAAGAAGATACGAACGCCGAAGACTCCACCTGTGTCCGGGTGGGACTCTCCCTGGCGTGGAAGGCAAGCTTGGCATCCGAATATGAAGATTCCTTTCTTTGTAACCGACCTTATGTAACCCTAGATCCCTCCGGTGTCTATATAAACCGGAGGGCTAGGTCCGTAGAGGGATCCGCATAATCATAGTCAGACAGGCTAGACTTCTAGGGTTTAGCCATTACAATCTCATGATAGATCACCTCTTGTAATACTCATATTCATCAAGACCAATCAAGCAGGAAGTAGGGTATTACCTCCATAGAGAGGGCCCGAACCTGGGTAAACATTGTGTCCCTTGTCTCCTGTTACCATCGACCTTAGCCGCACAGTTCGGGACCCCCCACCCGAGATCCGCCGGTTTTGACACCGACATTGGTGCTTTCATTGAGAGTTCCACTATGCTATCGTCAAAAGGTTTGATGGGTCCTTCAATCATCTACAATGACGCTGTCCAAGGGGAAGTCTTCCTCCCCGGACAGACCTTCATGTTCGGCAGCTTCGCACTGCGGGCCAACTCGGTTGGCCATCTGGAGCAGATCGAAAGCTACGCCCCTGGCCATCAGGTCAGATTTGGAAGCTTGAACCATGCCGCGAATATCCGTGTTGATCTTCGACGGATTCAAGACCACGGCAGCCGCTCCCTGCCACCACGATGAACATGACGTAAATCCGTCATCGGTCCATACCCAGGAGATAGTACCTGTAGCTTCTCTAGCCCTAGATCCGGAGCAGATCGCGCCATCCGAAGACGGGAAGCTCAACCCCGCTGCGGAAGCCGCAGACCCAACATCATTGGAGCCGCACACATACCTAACTTCAAGTGACATCTGTGTCACCGGAACCATGGACTCGTCTCCGGCTACAGGTTCCGAACCTTGTACGTCAGCATACGCCGAGCTTGATCGACCATCGATCGCCGAATTCAGCTCCGCGGACATCTTCTGGCACTCACCTTTGAGAGATGTGTTAAACTCGTTCAGAGCACTATCCTTAGCGGGGGGCTCACCGCCAAATTATATCTGGTTCGAACTAGAGGCTGATGACGGAGAATTTAGCTTCCCACCCACCGCCCACTTCATAGCCACTGTCAAAGACTTAACCGACACGCTCGATTATGGCTCCGACGACATCGACTATCACATCCCTAGTTCTGGTATGACCTAGGCTAGCCTTCATGTTGCATCATGTTTAAATTTCATTGAAATTTGAAATGGGGATTTGTGAAACTCCTCGGAATCATTTCTAGAAATAACCTGGATAAAAAAATTGCTCCAAAAAGGTCCAAGAAAATGTTCATGTAGCTCTCAGAAAATATTGGTTAGAGGTAAAATTCAAACAAATATTTTCAGGAGCTTATAAGTATTTATTTTGACCTTTTGGAATTAATGCAATAATTATTTGCATTGGATATATATATGTTATATATATAATATATGTCCAAAACTTATGCTTGTTGTTGAGGAGCTCTGGAATAATACCATTAGCTCCTACAAAAATTGGCATAAGAAAATAAATTAGTTTAGTACTAATTTTAAGCAGAAACAAATGTGAGAAAATAGAAAACAAAACAAAATAGAAAGAAACTTACCTGCGGCCAGCTCCTGTGCTGACCCAGCACTGTGCAGCCTGGCTGGGCTGGCACCATTAGCTCCTACAAAAATTGGCATAAGAAAATAAATTAGTTTAATATTAATTTTAAGCAGAAACAAATGTGAGAAAATAGAAAACAAAACAAAATAGAAAGAAACTTACTTGCGGCCAGCTCCTGTGCTGACCCAGCACTGTGCGGCCTGGCCGGTCTAGTTGGCCAGCCCAGCCCACCTGCCCCCCCTCCCCTGTCGTCTTCCTCCCGCCAGGAGGACGCGCGCGTGGCCGCCGCGTGCGAGCACACGCCGGCCACCTCCTGCTTCCCTGCTCGCCACTGGAGGCATCCGAGGGCGACATGCACCCCCCGACCCCCCTCGTCCACTCCCCTCCCCTCTAGTCGCCCCTCTCCTCCTTTGCTGTCTTCCCCGCTGCTGCTCGAGCGCCACCATCGCCACCGACGCCGTTTGACGCGCCAACCGCAGTCCCCTCGCCCCTCTGTCGTGCCCAAAAGCTCCACCACTTCGTCCGCTACCTCTCCGTCATGCCACGCGTCGCCGGACACCTTGTGGAGCCACCTCCGCCATCATCTTCAACCTCGGCCGCCGTGGATCTCCACCACCCGTCCGTCGCCTGCAGTGCCTTCTCCGAGCCGCCGTTGCCTCTGCTCGACTCGCTATGAGCCCCGCCGTCGAACCCCCCTCTCCCCTAGCTCGAATTCTTCCTCCAACACCATCGCCGTCGCGGCCGAGAGCTCGGCTCCGCCGTTCATGTCGCTGCCGTGGCCACTGTCACCTAGGCTCCCAACCGAGCTCACCGCCGTTCTCAGTGCCCTCCCGCGCGTCGTTTGAACCCAACCGTAGCCCCCCTAGTGCCCCGCAACACCTAAACCGCACGCACCCGACTCCGGCCGCCGCCGCGAGCTTTGCTTCGGTGAGCTCCGCCGTTCCCGTTCGCGAGGTTTGACGTGGTCAGCCCTGCTGACGCCTCTGTGACGTCATGCTGACGCAATAATGATTTTTCTGGATTTTAAATAATTCAGAGAATTCCAGAAAATGATATATACTTCAAAAATTCATAGAAATTCAACCATAGCTCAAATTGAAATAATTTATATATGAAAAATTATCAGAAAAATTCAATCTATCCATCTGTACTTGTTTCATGCATGTCTAACCAACTTATACTTGTTGTATAGGTGAAAACATATAAATGGCATTTATAAAGATTTAATTTAGAGTTGCATTTGAACCTTTGGTTCAAATGGACCTCTTCCAAATAGAATGCTAAATGCATTAGCTCAAAGCACATCACATACTCATGCCATGATCATGCATCATATTGTTGCATATGCTTGTGTTTGATTATCGACACCGTTCCTTCTCGATAGGTCCTGCTCCGGAGACCGATCCAGAGTACCTATCTGAGGAGCAGTGCCTTCCTTGTTGATCTACCAGGCAAGCAAACCCCCTTGTTCATTCCGATACAATCCTACTCTCTCGCTCCTTCTCTCGTTTATTGCATTAGGACAACAACGATTCAACTGCTACTTTATGCTGCGGTAGTTGAACCCATTCCTCTGCATGACCTGTCATTGCCACAGTAAATAGTTAAAACCCACTAGCATGTGTAGGAGTTGACTGAGCCATGTTGTGTTCTTGCCATGCCATGCCTGCTATTGCTTAGAGTTGTGCCAGGTCTGATTCATCGGGAATGAATTGGAGTGATACGATATGTTTTGGTGCTGAGAGTTAAGCGTGTGAACACGATTTGGTAAAGGTAGCGGTGAGAGGCCATGTAGGAGTACATGGTGGGTTGTCTCACTAGAACCGTCCTTAAGCACTGAGTTCCGTGTATGTTGTCCAATGACTAGCTACTACCACACATTGGAATGCTTAAGTGCCCCTCTCGACTTATTAGCCAACTTGATCTATGTCCAGGAGTCGCAAATAGTTTCCGGTGTTTGTAGGTAGTGTTAGTAGTCTACCAAGTGGCACCCGGCCAGGTGGGCTTTGGACAGACTAGGCACAAGTGGCACGGTGTACCAAGCGTAGATCCATCCGGCGAGGTGGGCTTGGGAACCCTGCACATATCGTTTGGGGCCGTGAGCGACACCCCGGCCGGATCTCCTTGTGGATGGAACCCGAATAGGCGATAAACCTGGACTAGAGTCTTGTGTGGTTAGTCAGGTCATGGCCGACACCCTTGCCAGGCTTCCTCTTGAAGGATGCCGAGATACAAGACGTGTACATGGTGATAAGTGGTGAGAGCGTGTGTGAAGAAGTACACCCTGCAGGGTTATCATGATCTATTCGAATAGTCGTGTCCTCGGTTATGGACTTCTTGGATGCTTACGTGGTACATAGACAACTTAAAGTGGATACCCTAAAATGCTCAAGACAAGTGTGAGTGCTATGGATGGCCTTCTCGTAAGGAGACGAGGATGAATCCATAGTAGTGTATTTGATGTGGTGTTTAGTGGACTTGTGTGAGCTGCCTCACCTCAAAGAAGTTTCTCGTTGTCGTAGAACAGGATAGCCACTGAGTCAAAGTTGGCTTGCTGCAACTAAACCCCACATTACCTTCTTGATGCAAATGCATGTATGATAGGATCTGATGTAAGTCTTGCTGAGTACCTTTGTACTCACGTTGCTTTATTTCTGTTTTTGCAGCAGAGACTTCAGTCTTATTAGTTTACTTGGACTTCGACGAGTAGCTTGCACCTCAGCTACGATCTTGTACCCTTGGGAGGGACTTGTAGATAGTCAGGCTTCTTAGCCTTTTTCTTTTGTAGTTGTCTGTACTCAGACATGTAATGCTTCCGTTGCTTGTATGCTCTGAATGATGGGTCATGTGACCCCTATTTGTATTTAATGCTATGTGGCTCTTCTGGGCCTTTATATATATGAGTTGCGTTATGTTGTGATGCCACGTTGTACAGCACATACTTGCATGTTATGCGCACGTGTGACGTGTATTGCTATGTGTGGGATCCGACAATCTAGTTGTTTATCCTTGGCAGCCTCTCATATGGGGAAATGTAGTCTAGTGCTTCCTTGAGCCATAGTAGTCCGCTACAGCCCGGTTCACCGGAGTCCTGCTAGCCCAGCACTACTGCTCAGGACACTTGACTGGCCGGCATGTGTTTCACTTCGTTCCTATGTCTGTCCCTTCGGGGAAATGTCACGCGGTGACATACGGAGTCCTGTTAGCCCAGTGCTACAGCCAGGATTCACACGCTGCTGACCGACATGCTCGATGTGAATCATGTATGCCTGTCCCCATAGGTTAGTGCCGCTTTGGGTTCACGACTAGCCATGTCGGCCCGGGTTCTCTGTCATATGGATGCTAGCGACACAATCATATACGTGAGCCAAAAGGCGCAAACGGTCCCGGGCCAGGGTAAGGCAACACCTGTGGGAATACCGTGCGTGAGGCCGCAAAGTGATATGAGGTGTTACCGGCTAGATCAATGTGACTTGGGATCGGGGTCCCGACAGCTTTGGTATCAGAGCTTGACTGCCTGTAGGATTTCCAAGCCAACCTGGTCGAAGTTGAGTCTAGAAACTCTTTAGTTATTTAAGGGAATTGATTGTGGAAGGGAACGTAAGGCTCTTTTTACTCCTTTCACCTCTTGGCCTTCTGATCTAAGTCATCCTATCTTTCCTACAGGGTTAAGGAACTAGGCTTCCTCTTCTGTCTATCAGGATCACCTGTTACTACTCCATAGTCCCATAGGATTGGTTGATCAGAGTCATATCCAGTTTTTAAGTACTTCCGGTGTAGTCTGGTTAGTAATATCTCAGAACCCTGAGTGATGATGTTGAGTTTGGTGCTACCCCGTCCTTGCAGAATGTTTCATTTTGAGCATTCTACTGTCGTTATGCTGCCGGAATTGTCCTAGGAGTTCAAGAGATAGTATTTTCTTTGTACTATATTTTACATCCTTATGATGATGCTGAATCCATCCTTGTTTCCTTGGTTTCGTTCTTCAGGATGTTGTTGGTTAACCGAAATTCTGTTGCTCGTAGCCGGAACCACGGAGATGGTAGGGATGAGGATCCTGCCGATCAGTCTTCGCTGGCAAAGTTCATGTTAGAAGTTGAGATGAACAAGCGTGAGACCAACCGCTTGTTAGCACGTATCGAGGAGAACACCGCACCCCAGTGCAAGGAGTCAGCGACCATTTATGATTTCATTGGTCTGAAACCACCTACCTTCCATCATTCCATTGTACCACTCGATGCATATGACTGGCTTTGTAGTATCACTCACAAGCTGCGTTCTGCGAACGTAGCTGAAAGTGACAAGGTCACCTATGCTACATATCACCTGGAAGGTCCTGCTAGTCTTTGGTGGCAGAACTATGAGGCTATGCTTCCAGCTAGCCAGATAACCACCTGGAGAGATTTCACTGAGGCCTTTCACGAGCATCACATTCCTCAGGCTCTCATTGACCGCAAGAGAGAAGAGTTCTGTAGTTTCACCCAGAGTAAGATGGCTGTTGATGCTTATAGTAGGGAATTTGAGAACCTTGCCCGCTATGCTATAGAAGAGGTGTCCACAGATGCCAAGAAGCAGGCTAGGTTCCGAAAGGGTCTCAACCCACTACAAGAAATATGTCAACTTATGACCTTCTGTCAGTGACCCTCGAAGAATTGGTCATAAATTTATGACCATTTTAGACCAATTGGTCAAAAGCTGTTCAGGAGGCTCCAAACCCTAAACCATTGCGACCATTTTGGTCAGAAAGGTCGTAATTTCCTTACACGAAATGGTCACAAAGCAAACAGTGCTAGTCCGCTGCCTTATTTCTAGTTGTTAGTGACCAATATAGATGGTCATAGCCTTGTAGATTGTGGTGGGTTGTGATGACTAGGCGCCATCTCATCAGTTTTGCCTATGTGTCATGTCCATGTGGCAGTTTTTGCCCTAGGTTGTGAAGCAACCTATATTTCTATCATTCCCAAAATTCCCAAAAAAATCTCATAAATTCTTTGGGGCATATCTTCATCAAATATGTAAAAATCCTTCCTTGCCTAGTTCAAAACTAATTCAACAATATTCATTCTCCTATTATGTTCACAACAACACTTTATGAAGGGAGTGCTATTTGTATATTCCTGATTGCCCTCGGAATATTTGGGCACTCTTTCCTATCCAAATCATTACCGCATGACAAAATTCAGCTCCATTTGCCTAGAAAATCTTCCTCGGCAAATTTCCAAAGTTTTTGTCCACCTAGAAGCATTGTGAAGGAAGTACCTTTTTTATATCACTAAATGACATGAAATTTATATAGTTCCTTCATATGCCCAAATTATCACCCTCCTCCAAATTGCAGCTCAGTCAAATCATCTATGTGAGCCCAGGTTCAATTTATATTTTATGGCCAAATTGGCACGTTGCAAAGCAAGTGTTATATAGACCCCTCCTATTACCCTCAAACTTTTCGGGCACTCTTCCATACCCAAATCATTGCCACATGCTAATATTCAGCTCAATTTTCCTAGTAAATCTTTCTCAGGAAATTTCCAAAGTTTCTACCTCGAGAGAAGCTTTGTGAAGTAAGTACTAGCTAGGCTTACCCAAATGATCTGAAAATTTACCAGCGCATGACCATACCTATGTAACTTACTATACCAATTTTTAGCTCATTTCATTCATCCAATCTCTCTCACTAGTTTTCCCAAGTTTTTGTCCATAAAAGAGCATTGTGAAGAAAGTACTACTTTGGCATGTCAAAATGATATCAATTTTCTATAATTCTTTCCTATGCCCAAATAACCATCCTCCGCCAAATTTCAGCTCAATCCATTCATTATTTTGAGCCCAACTTCAACATTCATATTTTTGTCCAGTGTTGTACTTTGCAAAGCAAGTACCACCTAGGATCCTCCTTTTGAGCTGAAAATTTGTGAATACATTCTCCTTAGTAGATGATCATCCTCGGCAAAAACTCACGCCCATTGGCCATGTGCATTTCCCATACCTCTAATCAAACACTTGGCTGCTTATTCATGTTTGAGCATTGATCGGTCTCCTCGTGAGAATCTTATGTTGTGATTTTCTTCCTAGCACCTACCTGGGGAGTGCCCAACCCACTAGACATGCCTAGGCCGCCCAGAACACATGGTAACGCCACGGCCACGCGGTGACCACGCGGCAGGCATGGGAGTTTACGCGCTCTAGAGTTGGGGGCCTCGGCCACCGCCCAAACCTCGACGTATCGCCACCAAACCATGTATTTATGATTAAATAGGTACTTATGTAACTAGAAATGATTTTTGGAAAAAATAAATAGCAAACTATGAGGCAGCTGCAGTTCAAATTTGACCCGCTTCCTACTGAATCGGCTGGAATTTGTCTTTTTCACCAGAGGTGGATCAAAAAATTTGACACCCAACCATTTTGTCAATTGTGCATTAAATATGGCCTAGTATTTTATAAAATTGATCAGGTCCAATGTTGCAACAAATATATGGTAGGTCCTAAAAAAACTCATTTCAGGCACTCGGAAAATGGTTTTTTCGTCCAAAGAAAATGAAAACTTCCTTAGGCAACATTGTTTGCCATTTCAATATGCACCCTTGTGCACAATATGAGATCATTTGAACAAAATATGCCATGAATGTGGCCATAAGATTGATCATTTGGCTTGAAAGCCGTGAATCTTCACACTTGATAGCTCATTTCTAAGAAAACTTTTTAAAAATAATTACTGTATTACAATTTTATTATTTTTCCTGGAAACTTGTTCACATATAATGACACAAATGCGAAGGTTTTCCAATTTTTTGATTTTTTTGAATTTTTTATGCCCGTTTCAAAATGCGGTCAAAACGGTGGGCTTGACCGTTCCTAGCTAGTGGTTGAATATTGGAATTTTTTTGGTGTTTCTCTGATTAAGTAGATACTTATGTACCGAGAAATGATTTTTGGAAAAAATAAATAGCAAACTATGAGGCAGCTGCAGTTCAAATTTGACCCGCTTCCAACTGAATCGGCGGGAATTTGTCTTTTTCACCAGAGGTGGATCAAAACTTTTGACACCCAACCATTTTGTCAATTGTACATTAAATATGTCCTAGTATTTTATAAAAATGATTTGGTACAATTTTACAACAAATATATGGTAGGTCCTTCACAAAAAAACCTCATTTCGGCCACTCGAAAAATGGAAAATGAATTTTCCGTGCAAAGAAAATGAAAACTCCCTTTGGCAACATTGTTTGGAATTCCAAGATGCACCCTTGTGCACAATATGAGATCTTTTGAACAAACTATGCCATGAATGTGGCCATAAGATTGATCGTTTGGGTTGAAATACATGAATCTTCACAGATGATAGCTCATTTCTGAGAACACTTTTTTAAAATAATTACCGTATTACAAGTTTATTATTTTTCCTAGAAACTGGGTCACATATAATGACACATTGCAAATGTTTTCCGATTTTTTGATTTTTTTTGAATTTTTTAAGCCCGTTTCAAAATGCGGTCAAAACAGCGGGCTTGACCGTTCCTAGCTAGTGGTTGAATCTTGGAATTTTTTTGGTGTTTCTCTGATTAAATAGATACTTATGTACCTATAAATGATTTTTTGAAAAAATAAAGAGCAAACTATGAGGCAGCTACAGTTCAAATTTGACCCGTTTCCAGCTGAATCGAAGGCAATTTGTCTTTTTCACCAGAGGTGGATCAAAACTTTTTTCACCCAACCATTTGGTCAATTGTGCATTATATATGTCCTAGTATTTTATAAAATTGATTTGGTCCATTTTTGCAACAATTATTTGGTAGGTCATTCACAAAAAACCTCCTTTTGGGCACTCGAAAAATGGAAAATGAATTTTCCGTGCAAAGAAAATGAAAACTTCCTTAGGCAACATTGTTTGGAATTCCAAGATGCACCCTTGTGCACAATATGAGATCATTTGAGCAAACTATGCCATCAATGTGGCCATAAGATTGATCATTTGGCTTGAAAGCCATGAATCTTCACGCATGATAGCTCATTTCTGAGAACACTTTTTTAAAATAATTACCGTATTACAAGTTTATTATTTTTCCTAGAAACTTGGTCACATATAATGACACATTGCAAATGTTTTCCAATTTTTTGATTTTTTTGAATTTTTTATGCCCGTTTCAAAATGCGGTCAAAACGGTGGGAATGACCGTTCCTAGCTAGTGGTTGAATCTTGGAATTTTTTTGGTGTTTCTCTGATTAAATAGATACTTATGTACCTATAAATGAGTTTTGGAAAAAATATAGAGCAAACTATGAGGCAGCTGCAGTTCAAATTTGACCCGCTTCCAACTGAATCGGTGGAAATTTGCCTTTTTCACGAGATGTGGATCGAAACTTGTGACACCCGACCATTTGGTCAATTGTGCATTAAATATGGCCTAGTATTTTAGAAATTTGATTTGGTCCAATTTTGCAACAATAATTTGGTAGGTCCTTCAAAAAAATCATTTTGGGCACTCGAAAAATGATTAAATATAGTTGGAAAGATAAAAATACATGCAAATTGGCGATCATCCAAAAAATGTGGTCTAACTTGAGAGAAAAATTTAGTTGTGCCGTTCTGCAAAATATTTTTGATAGCTGCTTCACAAAACACACATAGTTTTAGTACTTAGAAACTATTTTAAACCATACATTTTCTGAGCCAATCAGGGCCTATCCCACGGATCGCCCCCCCTTAGCCGATCTGAACCGTCTGTTCTAGCCGATCTGACCGTCCACTTCTCAGCAGCCTAATCCAAACCCTAGCAGCCCGTGCCTGCCTCTCTCGGTCTCTCTCCCCCTGTCTGCCGCCTCTCTCTTTCCCCTTCTCCCCGATCCAGATCCAACCCAAGCACCCCGTCCTCCGCCACCGCACCGTCACCTGCCATGCGCCACCCACCTCCGCTTGCTCGCGCCCCTGCTCGCGCTGCTCCCCGACGGAGCCTCTTCTCCTCACTGTTTATTTCCCGCAATCTCATCCAGTCCCCCCTCGCCGCACAATGGCCGTCGCGCCGGTGGTGTGCCCCTTCCCCACGCTCCCCTCGCCCTCCTCCTCCCTCAGCACGTCCATGCGCCGTCTTCACGTCCGTGCGGGCTCGCCGCCAGCGGCGGCCGCCTCGCCACACGAGCAGCAGAGCGCTAGGGGAGCGGTGGGCGTGGGGGAGAGGAGGCGGCGGCAGGAGGAGGAGAAGGTCGAGGCCGACGCGGAGGATCTCGAGCAGCAGAGGAAGGAGGAGGTGAACCGCAAGATCGCCTCCCGGAAGGTGCTCTCCATCATCCTCCGGCGCGGGGCCACCAAGGCCGTTCTCGACAAGCGCGAGATCGGCAAGGGCACCCGTCGCCTCCTCCCCCGCACCGTCCTCGAGGCCCTCCACGACCGCGTCGTCGTGCTCCGCTGGGAGTCCGCCCTCAAGGTACCTCCCTCCGCCCCCTCCCTGCTTCCCGCCTCACAACTCATTGACGCCCAGGCCTTTGTCTAACCATGTCGTGCCCATTGACGCCCAGGTGTTCGAGCTAATGCGGGACCAGGTGTTCTGAAGTGTGCATCCTCTGCGCCCCTCACCCAGATCTGCTTGCTTTGTGTGCATCCAAGTGTGGAATTCCTCTGTTTTTTCACTGTATATCCTCAATTTCTATTACAATGTAAAGTGCTTAGGAATCCAATGATAGACGTGTAAATGACTTGCATAGTGTGTGCTTGCGGGTGCAAAGGATGCCTTTTAAGGGTTTCCTGCCCTCAGGGACCCAGACATGGTTGCCCTTCTCTTATAATCCTGATGGGCTCAATTGCTTCTGTAGTTCATGAGTTTGATTGATGTACCACTGACCAAACCTGCAGATGTTTGCTATTATTTCTGTTCAGATAGCCGACTATGGTTGTTCAACATTGTGCTTCCTTATGCATTTGTCCCAGTAGCACTAACCACACACACCAAACATTGGAGTAATATTATCTTCGTATAATATATCTAGAAACCCTGTAGGTTGCATTTACTTCTATTCTATTGTTGCATATTTCTACAAGGTTATGTGCTTCCAATTCAAAACATGTGTGGATCCATTTGTGTCATATGGCCTTATGGAGTATGCATGCCACTATGTGATTGTCTATCCGTAGATTCAGATCACCACACCCTCAGCCACTCTTATATGATTTGCATTGATTAGAATAACAATTCACATCTGTCTATCCAGTAGCACCAAGCACTATCCACTATTTCTTCGCCTACCTGCAGCTAGCTGCCTAACTACGACCCTGCAGATCTAGTTGTTATCTTAGCATTTCGACTTTCAAAGTTATTGCATGATGCACGCTGTGCCGTTTCTTTTCGAAGTTACAGCACCAGCCTACTGCATGCATCTCCAAGCATCAGCCTGCTAGTAGTTTACCTATGCAAGTCAGGCATCATTGGACCCTTGTTCAAAAATCAAGGGCTGGTCGGCGTCCTTTTTATCGCCTCATTACCTGCGCAGGGTGTCTTTTTTTAACACATTGTCTGAATTTTTTAACACATTTTCTGGGCTTGTATAGCTAGTATTATAGGCAGGGTGTCTTTTTAAGTGAAAGTTCTTTCTAAGTATTTTTTCAACTGCTTGTTTAGGCACATATTGCTGTATTATAGGATGCCTGAACAGCGAGTCCAAATTTGGGAACAGGACAGACAGCTAACTCCCAGTTTTGTATATATGAAAGTGAGCAAGTCCCGTATTTGGGGATAAGCAGGGGTCCATTAGGAACATGGCAGTTAATTTGCATAATCCTCGACCTCCTCCTGCAATATCTCATTCTCCCTTTCTTCTCTGAATTTCCCGGTGTTGTATAAGTCTGTAAGATTCATATTTTAAGAGTACTTGCTCCCTGTACTTGCTCCATCGCTGCCTCGTCTAGTCGCTTGTATAATTTTGTTTATTAGTGTAACCTGAACCATGGAGTAGTACCTTGTTCGCATATGTGTGATTATGTGTGTTCTGTAGTCTCTAGCTCCAGTACATGTGAACTATATGTTGTGGTGTAAATCATTATCATTCTATCTTATAAACAAGTTTCTTCAATAGCTATTTCTGTTCAAGTCTTGTTATCACTGATGTTAGCATTTAGTTTATCTCAAGTAAAAAAATACTAAAAATACAGTGTACAAATCAGCCCAAATATGTGAACCTCGTTTCTGAAAACTAAAGAGTTCATATATTGGTAGATAGACTATGATTTAGGATATGCTAAACAGAAAGCTTTATAAGATGGAACTCTCAATATCATGACTTCACTTTGTCCTTTAATTTAATATGGTTAGAACTACCATGGTTTTTCAAGTAGTTGGGGCATTAAGAAACAGTATGCTGGATGTTTGGCCTTGCATCCGTCCTTCCATGAATTCATGCTTGTGCATTGCTAGTTATGCTTTTTTGCAGGTCTTCTTCTTCCTCGATCTGGTGCAGCAGCAACAATTCAAGGTCATGGTCATGGAGCAGCAGCCATATATTTTTCTTCTTCTTATTCCTTGAGATGACATGAGATGAGGTTTGTTTTCCTCAAGGTCAAGGTGCAGCAGCTCGATTTGATTTGATGTGATTGGATTCAGTTTCCTCATGCCTCTCTGTTTGCATTGCAGGCTCTGTTGGCCGGTCTTCAATTCTTCATGCTGCTGCTGCTACTACTGCTACATGAGGACCCTCTTCAATTCTGCATCCGTTGCGGCCGCCGCAGCTTCCACTTCCAGAAGACCACCTGCTCCTCGTGCGGTTACCCGGCCGCCCGCATCCGCAAGTGTAAGATCCCCCTCCCTCTGTCCTAGATCTCTAGGTCTGTTGCTGTCATGCGCCATGTTCTTGATGTTGTGCGACGTCATGTGGATGCCACGAACGGCGCTGCTCCTGCGTGCAGATTTGATTCGCCGCATTAGTATGCGGTTGTTGTCTCGCCGTGGTTGTTCAAACTGAGATGCACCCAGTTGATTCGTCATCTCGGGTCATAAATTTTTCTGCATTCCCTGTTGCTGTAGCTTGTTGGATGCATAGTTTGATCTCCTAATGGTAATTATTAGTGAATGGTGATGTCTGTGGTCACGAGAATGGTGATGTAGTAGCTGGTATGCTTGATGCGTGTATGTCCATCTCTTTACTGTTTTGCTAGAACCATAAATCCTGATGCGCATGATGGTCATGGTCGGGTTTGTTAGATCTATTCTACTGGTGCTTAAAATTTGACATGCCTGGATTCTAAAAATCGTTCTTACAATTTTCATTTCTATGATCAATTTAGAGAGTTGGACATGTCGGTATATTATATACCAAAAAAATTCCTAGCTAGTGAGAACATTTTAGTCACTCCATGAACGCATACTGGTTAGTGTTAGTCATATTATTCATGTACATGGCATTTGCTGTCAATTCTTGATTATAAGTTATTGGATCCCTCATTGGCTACTATTTGATGTTCTGTACCTGTTCTTATTCTTATATGTTCATTCTTATTTTTGCACAGGTGAAGTGCGAATCCATGTCCGAAGCTATGAAGCATATAAGCAAAGAGTAGCATATTATGTGTTGTAGTTGTAGGCAGTAGTAGGCATATCTGGGTTGTAATATACAATAAGGTCGTAATAGATTAATGCAGTATTGTTTTGGACCAATTTCATTTGCTCTCTGGTCTGTTCGAAACAGTGATTGTAACAAGTGGAAACCTGACAAGTTATAATGGTTGCTTGACAGATTTTGAAATTTTTGATGTGTGGGATCAATTTTGTGATAAGCATGACAAGTGGGACCAATCTGATTGGTGGGACCAGTGCAAAAAAAGGACGAAAATAAAAAAAACTAGTAGACTGTAAAAGGCTGCATCTTAGAAAAAAGGCTAAATTAATGGCCCAAGCCCATGTAGCTAGCGAAAATTAACAAGAAAAAAATACATTAAAAAGGCTGAATTGTTGGGCTAGGCCCATGTAGAAAATTGAATTGGACAGGGCTGAATCTTGTGCCACGTCAGATTGCCACGCTGGATGCCTACGTGGCCTGGGGAGGTTGCTAGTGACCAAAACGCCACAGTAGACGTATTTTGGTCATAAACGTCTTCGACCATTCCAGAAGAAAGGTCGCTATAGTCAGTTTATGACGGCTAACTTTTTACCTTATGTTTTTGGTCACAAAAAGGTCACAAATGGAAATTTGGGACTATTCAGTGACCAATAGTGGTGGTCACAAGTTGACATATTTCTTGTAGTGACCCCAAGTTGCGTTGTGATCTCCACTTGCACCATTGCAATACATTTCAGGCTCTTGTGAATAAGGCCATTAATGCAGAGCCAGCTCAACTCACTTACGAGGAGTCTCGTAAGCACACCCGTGATTTGGGTTCTTCCTCCGGTTCTAGTTCTCAGAAGTGCCGGATTTGGGTTCCGAACTCCGCTCTTCCACCCGGTTATACACCAAGGCCTTCTTGTGTGGCACCTCACCCAGTTCAATCGTATGCTACACCCATGCCTATTGGTAGACCACTTGTCAATGCGGGTCCTTGTCCTACCTCCAAGATTTGTTACAAGTGCGGAGAGCCAGGCCACATTGCCCGTAATTGCACTCAGACCCGTGTTGCTCCACCCCAGCCCGAGAAGTCTGTTGGCCGTGGTAGTAAGCCATCACGCAAGATGATCAGTGCCAAGTCAGCTCCCACTGAACTTGGACGTGTGCATCACGTCTCAGCTAAAGACGCTCATGATGATCCACATGTCGTTATTGGCACACTCCTTGTCAGCTGTCATCCAACTTCAGTTCTATTTGATACTGGAGTATCTCACTCCTTCATTTCTGAAAGTTATGCCCGCTTGCACGACACGTCATTTTGTGATATGCCCTCCCCACTACTCATTCAAACTCCTGGATCCAAGTGGCAAACTTCTAGGATAAGTTATGGCAATGAAATACATGTTGACAGACTAGTATTCCTAGCTTCCTTGATATCCCTTAAGTCTTCAGATACTAACATCATCTTGGGTATGGACTGGATGAAAGCTCATTATGCCAAGGTTGACTGTTACACCAGGTCTGTTCATCTCACACACCCCTCCGGCAAGATAGTCACTGTCTCCACCAAAATTGCAAAGTGTCAACTCTATTCTCTAAATGCCAGCCCTCTTCCTGACCTTGAAGATATCCCGGTAGTCCACGACTTTCCGGATGTCTTTCCAGAGGAACTGCCAGGTATCCCACCTGACAGAGATGTAGAGTTTGTCATAGATCTTATCCCCGGAACCGCCCCAATTTCTAGGAGACCTTACAAGATGGCACCCTTAGAGCTAGGCGAGCTTAAGAAACAACTTGATGAGTCCTTGCAAAAGGGTTTCATCCGTCCTAGTTCTTCTCCCTGGGCTTGCCCCGTCCTCTTTGTCAAGAAGAAGGATGGTACAGACCGGATGGTTGTAGATTATCGCCCCGTTAATTTGGTCACGATAAAGAACAAGTATCTGCTCCCCAGGATCAATGATCTGTATGATCAGCTCGCTGGATCCTCAGTCTTCTCCAAGATGGATTTGAGGTTAGGCTACCACCAAATCAAGATCAAAAATGGGGACATTCCTAAAACGGCTTTTGTCACTCGTTATGGTCAGTACGAGTACACCGTCATGTCCTTTGGTCTAACCAATGCTCCAGCTACATTCTCTCGCTTGATGAACTCGATCTTTATGGAGTACTTAGATAAGTACGTTGTGGTTTACCTCGATGATATTCTTATTTACTTGAAGAACGAGGAAGAGCATGCCGAACATCTTAGACTTGTGTTAGAAAAACTCAGAGAACACCGCCTTTATGCCAAGTTCTCCAAGTGCGAATTTTGGTTGCCAGAAGTGACCTATCTTAGCCATGTAATCTCTGGTAAGGGCATTGCTGTCAATCCCGAAAGAGTTCAAGCCATTCTTGATTGGACTCCACCTGAAACAGTTAAGCAAGTTAGGAGTTTCCTTGGCCTAGCCAGTTATTGTCGCCGCTTCATTGAGAACTTCTCCAAAGTGGCCAAACCTCTCACGGAACTTCTCAAGAAAGATAAAAAGTTTGAGTGGTCCCCACAGTGTGAGTACAGCTTTTAGGAACTGAAAAGACGCCTGACTTCTGCTCCCATACTTGTGCCACCGGATTTCAATAAGGACTTTGTTATCTATCGTGATGCCTCACGACAGGGACTAGACTGCATTCTTATGCAAGATCGTCATGTGATTGCCTATGCATCTCGACAGTTGCATCCACATGAGGAGAATTATCCTACACATGATGTAGAGCTTGCAGCCGTAGTCTATGCACTTAAGTTATGGCGACATTACCTTCTCGGTAAACATTGCGAGATATACACCGACCACCAGAGTCTCAAGTATATCATCACCCAACAAGATTTGAACCTTAGGCAAAGACGTTGGTTGGAGTTTATCTCAGATTACGACTTAGGAATTACCTACACCCTAGGCAAGGGGAATGCCATGGCGGATGCGCTAAGTCGTAAGTCCTATTGCAACAATCTCATGTTGTAATAGGGCCAACCACTTCTCCATGAGGAATTACGTAAGCTTAACCTTTACATTGCTCCTCAAGGATTCCTTTCTACCTTGGTGGCGAAACCTACCCTTGAGGATCAGATCATTACTGATCAGAAGTTTGATAGGGGTGTTATCCGCATCAAGAGAAACATTAGGAAGGGAGTTGGTGGATGTTTCTCTATGGATGATCGAGGTGTTGTTTCCTTTGAGAATCGCTTGGTGGTTCCCAAGAATCAACATCTGCGACAACTGATTCTTAAGGAGGCGCATGAATCTCCTCTCACGATTCATCCCGGTAGTACTAAGATGTATCAGGACCTGCGCCAGAGGTTCTGGTGGACTAGGATGAAGAGAGAAATTGCTCAGTTTATTGCTAACTGCGACGCTTGTCGTCGCATTAAGGTAGAGCATCAAAGACCTGCTGGCACCCTTCAGCCTTTAGCTATTCCTGAATGGAAATGGGATAAAGATGGTATGGACTTCATCACCGGCTTTCCCAGGACCAAGAGAGGGAATAATGCTATCTTCGTAGTCATTGATCGTCTTTCCAAAGTGGCTCACTTCCTACCTGTTCGAGAGAGTATCACTGCTAGTTAGCTCGCTGACTTATATATTTCTTGAATAGTGTCACTTCATGGTGTTCCACTAGAGATCAATTCAGACCGTGGTAGTCTTTTCACTTCTCATTTCTGGGAGAGTTTCCAAACTGCCATGGGCACCCATCTTTCCTTCAGTACCGCTTTCCACCCTCAATCAAGTGGTCAGGTGGAAAGGGTTAACCAAATACTCGAAGACATGCTTAGAGCGTGCGTTATCTCATTCGGTATGGATTGGGAGAAGTGCCTTCCTTTCGCCGAGTTTGCTTATAACAATAGCTACCAATCCAGTCTCAAGAAAGCTCATTTTGAGATTCTGTATGGACGAAGATGTCGAACACCTTTGAACTGGTTAGAAACCGGTGAAAGACAATTCCTTGGACCGGATATGATCCAGGAGACAGAAGAGCAAGTTCGCATCAGTCGTGAGAATTTGAAAACAGCCCAATCTCGTCAAAAGAGCTAGTATGAATGTCGTCATAAGGAAGTGGCTTATGAAGTTGGCAACAAGGCTTACCTTCGGGTTACCCCTTTGAAGGGTACCCATTTACATTGGTCCTTTTCTCATTCCCGCTAAACGAGGGGAGGTTGCCTACCAGTTGGAAGTACCCCCACATCTTTCTCGAGTTCATGATGTCTTCCACGTCTCTCAACTCAGGCGTTGCTTCTCGGATCCCATCCGCGGAGTGGACCACGAAACGCTTGATCTCCAAGATAACCTCACATATCGACAGTACCCCGTACGCATTCTGGATCAAGCAGAGCGTGTCACTCGACGTCATAACATCAAGTTTCTCAAGGTTCAGTGGTCTCATCATTCCGAGAGAGAAGCTACTTGGGAGCGTGAAGATTGTCTTCGACTTGAGTACCCCACTTTCTTTCCGCCGACTCTTGAATCTCGGGACGAGATTCTTTCGAGTGTCGGCGAGTTTTCACATCCCTAGTTCTGGTATGACCTAGGCTAGCCTTCATGTTGCATCATGTTTAAATTTCATTGAAATTTGAAATGGGGATTTGTTTAACACCTCAGAATCATTTCTGGAAATAACCCAGATAAAAAAATTGCTCCAAAAAGGTCCAAGAAAATGTTCATGTAGCTCTCAGAAAATATTGGTTAGAGGTAAAATTCAAACAAATATTTTCAGGAGCTCATAAGTATTTATTTTGGCCTTTTGGAATTAATGCAATAATTATTTGCATTGGATATATATATGTTATATATATATAATATATGTCCAAAACTTATGCTTGTTGTTGAGGAGCTCTGGAATAATACCATTAGCTCCTACAAAAATTGGCATAAGAAAATAAATTAGTTTAGTATTAATTTTAAGCAGAAACAAATGTGAGAAAATAGAAAACAAAAAAATAGAAAGAAACTTACCTGCGGCCAGCTCCTGTGCTAGCCCAGCACTGTGCGGCCTGGCCGGCCCAGTTGGCCAGCCCAGCCCACTTGCCCCCCTTCCCTGTCGTCTTCCTCCCGCCAGGAGGACGTGCGCGTGGCCGCCGCGCGCGAGCACGCGCCGGCCACCTCCTGCTTCCCTGCTCGCCGCTGGAGGCATCCGAGGGCGACACGCACCCCCCGACCCCCCTTGTCCACTCCCCTCCCCTCTGGTCGCCCCTCTCCTCCTCTGCTCTCTTCCCCGCTGCTGCTCGAGCGCCACCATCGCCACCGACGCCGTTCGACACGCCCATCATAGTCCCCTTGCCCCTCTGTCGTGCCCAAAAGCTCCACCACCTCGTCCGCTACCTCTCCGTCATGCCATGCGTCGCCGGACGCCTTGTGGAGCCGCCTCCGCCGTCATCTTCATCCTCGGCCACCGTGGATCTCCACCGCCCGTCCGTCGCCTGCAGTGCCTTCTCCGAGCCGCCGTTGCCTCTGCTCGACTCGCTGTGAGCCTCGCCGTCGAACCTGTCGGCGTTCTGGGAATGGGGGTCCCCAGACTTGCCTGCCTGCGGCCTGCGGCGTGGCTCGAGGAGGGGCCCAGCATGGCCCATCTTCATCAACACAGACCCAAGACCCTCGCGAGGGGTCAAGCCTCGCGGGGCGGACGACACGGAGCTTCCTCAGGCACGGCCTCATCAGGCTGGCTCGCGAGGAGGCAGAGAGATCAAGGCGGGGTACCTCACGAGGTGCCCGTGACGCAAGCCATGACGACCAAGGGTGCCAGGCGGGCGCCAGCCCGCGCAGTGTCCTCCTTTCCTCTTTGGTGCAAAGGGAGCAAGCGCAGGCGAGAGCATCAAGCAAAGGCACCCATTTCGGTGCAACGAGACCAAGACCAGTCCAACGGCAGGGAGGAAGTCATTGTGGAGCCCAAGCCAGCGTCACCACCAGAGCCTTTGGCAGGCGACGACCAACTTTAGTCAGGATAAGTGTACCAGATGTTCCCCTTCAAAATGGCCAATTGTTGGCGCCCTTCCCGCTCAATATTTGGGAAGAGGCCCAGGGCCTTTGCCTATAAATAGGACTAGCCACCCACAGGGTAGAGGGATCGAAATCGGAGAGAGAATCGAGAAGAGAGAGAGAGAAGGGTGACTGAACTCCTCCTAGCAGTTCATCCCCTCAGCCAAGAACAAACCCTCGCAAGGCTGTTCTTCCTTGTATTGTTCATCATCATCAGCCCAAGAGGCAATCCACCATACCACACACTGGAGTAGGGTATTACACCACAATGGTGGCCCGAACCAGTATAAACCCTGTGTTTCTTGTGCTGTTCTTTCCATAGCTTAGATCTTAGCGAGGCGGAGGGGTGCAGGTAGGTAGAAGGCGAAATCTCCACACGCACCCCAGTGTTCGAACCTCAAGGGTCTGCCAGAACCCAAAATCCGACATTTGGCATGCCAGGTAGGGGTGCACCATAGTTTTCCCTTCCGCCACCGCCACGACCTGCCTCGCGATGAGTAGCGCGCCGCCCGCTCCGGCCGCCGGCGCCAGCACGGGGGCCAGGGGGCTCCGAGCCCTGGCCCCAGCCCTGCAACATGTATGGTGGCCGGACAAGTTCAAGACAACGACGCCGCCGCGCTAGAGCGGCGCGACTGATCCGCTGGCCTTCTTGCTGGCGTACGAGGAGGCCATCCTCGAAGCTGGAAGTGACGGTAGGGTCATGGCCAACTGGCTCCCCATGGCCCTCACCGGCACTTCGCGCGCATGGCTGCTCCACCTGCCGGCAGCCTCCGTGGCCTCTTGGGAAGAGCTCCGCAGCCTCTTCCCCGCCCACCACGCTACACCAACACCCCCGGTCGTCGTGGCCCTCCTGGGCGGCTCGCAGGCACCGCCTACAAGTCACCACGTCAAGCCGTTCATCCGCCGGGTCAGCGCCGCTTCCACGCGGCAGGGGGCTCTCCCGGACCGGGCGGCGCCCAAGGCCAGCCTGACCTTCAGCTCGGAGGACCACCCCTCCAACCCGGCCTGCTCGAGTGCGCTCCCCATGCTGTGCACCCCCACCATCTGCCAGGTGGCCGTTACCAGAACTCTCATCGATGGCGGTGCGGGCCTCAGCGTGCTCTCGGTTGAGGCCTTCAACCTCCTCTGCATACCCCTGGAACGGCTGCAACCCAGCCAGCCCTTCTCAGGCGTTGGGGGCGGATCATCCAGCTCCTTGGGACAGATCCGGCTCCCAGTAACCTTCGGCACCTACAACAACTTCCGCACGGAGCTGGTCGACTTCGACATCGCCCCCATCGGCCTCCCCTACAACGCCATCCTCGGCTACCCAGCGCTGGCCCAGTTCATGGCCGCAACGCACCCGACATACAACCTCATGAAGATGCCCGGGAGCAGCGGTGTCCTCACCGTGCACGGGGACACCTGAGACGTGCTGCGAGTGCTCAAGCTCACCTTCAAGACGGCGGCGTCGGCATAGCCCGCCGACTCGGAGACCCCCGAGCCCAAGGGGGCTGCACCCGCCAAGAAGAAACAGTTGTTCACCCAAGACAAGGCAGAAACCAAGCAGATACCCGTCGATGAGGATGGGTCCACCAATGCCACTTTCACCATAGGCGCCAACCTCGAGCCTGAGCAGGAGGAGGCCCTGGTCAGGTTCCTGCGCGCAAACAAGAAGGTATTCACTTGGGAGCCTGACCAGTTGGCAGGGATCCCTAGGAGCGTAATCGAGCATCACCTCAACGTGTGCCCCAACGTGCGTCCTGTGAAGCAGAAGGCAAGGCGGCAGTCCACAGAAAAGTAGGCCTTCATCGTCCAAGAGACCCGCAAACTAGAAGCCGCTGGGGTCATTCGCGAGGTCCGATACCCGGATTGGTTGGCCAACCCTGTCATTGTGCCAAAGAAGGGAGGGAAGGAGCGCATGTGTGTCGACTTCACCAACCTCAACAAGGCATGCCCGCAAGATCTGTTCCCGCTCCCCCGCATCGACCAGATCGTCGATTCCACCGCAGAATGCGACCTGCTATGCTTCTTGGATGCCTTCTCTGGGTATCACCAGATCAAGATGGCGGTAGAAGACGTCGAAAAGACAGCCTTCCTAACCCCGTGTGGGGTGTACTGCTACACCTGCATGCCATTCGGGCTGCGTAACGTAGGGGCGACCTTTCTTCGGCTGATGCACATCATCTTGGGCCCGCAACTCGGGAAGAATGTTGAGGCTTATGTCGATGACATTGTGGTGAAGTCTCGGGAGGCCAGGATCCTGATACAAGACCTGGAGGAAACCTTCGCGAGCCTCAACGCAGTGAACCTGCGACTCAACCCAGAGAAGTGTGTGTTCGGAGTCCCCTCAGGCAAGCTCTTGGGTTTCCTCGTGTCCCACCGAGGCATCGAGGCTAACCCGGAAAAGGTCAAGGTGGTCGAGTTCATGAGCCCTCCAAAGACCCTCAGAGAAATGCAGAAGCTCACTGCGCGTGTGACCGCGCTAGGGCACTTCATCTCCAAGTTGGGGGAGCGAGTGCTGCCCTTCTTCCAGCTAATGAAGAAAAAGGGGCCCTTTGAATGGACTGAAGAGGCCGACAAGGCATTCCCGGATCTCAAGAGATACCTGACCAGCCCTCCGGTCATGGTGGCTCCGCGCCCTCAAGATCCCCTGGTGCTTTACCTCGCCGCCACTCCCTACTCCACCAGCGCAGCCCTGGTGGCGGTTAGGGAGGAGCGTCGAATAAAAACCACAACAGCAGCCCGGGACAAGGCAAAACTTGAACAAGGAAGGCCCACAGAAACCGCCACCGCGGCTGAGGAGGATCATCCGCCGCAGAGGAGTGCACCGGAGGCGGAAGAGGCCCCTCTCCCAGATGGCCAGCCTCAGGAGGCCTCATCGCCTCAGGAGGCACCATGGTCTCCGGAGGGTGTCACCAGCACTGACGCACCCAACCTCGTTGAGCACCCAGTGTACTTCGTCAGCACAGTGTTGCGGGACACGAGGGCACGGTACCCCATGCCTCAGAAGCTCCTCCTCGCGCTACTGGTGGCCTCGCGCAAGCTGCGGCACTATTTTCAAGGTCACCCCATCAAGGTCGTCTCGTCATACCCCCTGGAGAGAGTGCTCAGGAGCCCTAACTCAGCTGGAAGGGTCGTTGAGTGGAACATAGAACGACAAGTGTTTCAGCTCAAATTCAGCACGACCAGAGTCATCAAGGGAGCAGCATTAGCGGATTTTGTGGCAGAATGGACGGAGGCACCAGGCCTCAAGGCCGACGAGGATCGGTCCCTCTCCCCGGGAAGCGAGGCGCCAGAAGGCTGGGTCATGTACTTCGATGGGGCGTTCTCCAGGAATGGCGCTGGGGCTGGGGCAGTGCTTATATCGCCCACTCAGGACAAGCTCTACTACGCTGTACAGCTTTGTTTCCAGCAAGGTGAAAAGGTCTCCAACAACATAGCGGAGTATGAAGGTTTAATAGCGGGCTTGAAGGCCGCAGCTGCCCTGGGGGTGAAACGCCTCACCATCAAGGGCGATTCGCAGCTCCTTGTCAATTTCTCCAACAAGGTGTACGAGCCGAAAGATGAGCACATGGAAGCCTACCTTGCGGAGGTCCGCAGGATGGAGAAGCAGTTCTGGGGGTTGGAGTTGCAGCATGTGCCCCGTGGCACCAATCAGGAGGCCGACGACAGTGCCAAACGGGCGTCCAGGCGGTTACCTCAGGAGCCTGGCGTCTTCGAGGAGCGGCTCTTCAAGCCCTCAGCCATGCCGTCATTGTCAAACACGGCTCAGCCTCGGGAGGAGCTCCCCCAGCCACCTGCCTCAGGAGCCCCGGTCTGTGGCCCGGCCTCAGGAGCACGCCTGCTCCTGACGATGGAACCTCAGGAGGGGTGCTGGATCACGGAGCTCCGGAGTTACTTAACACAAGGGACCCTGTCGGAGAAGGAGGAGGAAGCGGAGCGTGTGGCACGGCAGGCCATGACATACTGCATCAAGGATGGAGAGCTCTACCAGAAGCGACCAAACGATGTATCCCTGCACTGCATCTCCAGGGAGCAAGGAAAGGAACTACTGGAAGATATACACGGCGGAGACTGTGGACATCATTCATCATCACGGACCCTCGTCGGCAAGGCATTCCGCAGTGGGTTTTATTGGCCCACCGCACTCAATGACGTCGTCGAACTGGTGAAAGCTTGTGAGGCCTGCCAGTTCCACGCCAAGCAGATCCATCAACCGGTAGGAGGCCTGCAGACTATACCCCTTTCGTGGCCATTCGCAGTCTGGGGGCTGGACATCCCGGGCCCGTTTCCTCGGGCACTTGGGGGCTACCGCTACCTCTACGTCGCCGTGGACAAGTTCACCAAGTGGGCTGAAGTAGAGGCCGTCCGCACCATCCCCGCGGGTTCCACGGTCAAGTTCATTAGGGGCATCGTGAGCCGGTTCGGGGTGCCGAACCGCATCATCACAGACAACGGTTCGCAGTTCACCAGTAACCTCTTCAAAACATACTGTGCTAACCTTGGAACGCAGATATGCTACGCTTCGGTGGTGCACCCCCGAAGCAACGGCCAGCCCGAGTGAGCCAACGCAGAGGTCCTGAGGGGCCTCAAGACCAGGACGTTCAAGAAGAAGTTGGAGGCCTGCGACAGAGGTTGGTACGACGAGCTTCAGTCCGTATTGTGGTCCATCCGCACAACCGCGACCAAGCCAACTGGAGAGACCCCGTTCTTCCTGGTCTACAGAGCCGAAGTGGTCCTCCCTCACGAGGTCAGACGTCGCTCCGCGCGGGTCCTGGAGTTCGACGAGGCGCAGCAGGACGCCATGCGGGGGATGGACCTCGTGCTGGGGGAGGAACGTCGCCGAGAAGCCACGCTGCGAGCGGCGAGGTACCAACAATCACTGCGACGATATCACTGCCGCAACATCCGCCCCAGAACTCTCGAGGTAGGATACCTCATGCTCAGGCGGGTTCTCTCCAGGGAGGGACTGCACAAGCTCTCTCCCATGTTGGAGGGCCTGTTCAAGGTTGTTCATGTTTCTAGGCCCGGCTCCGCGCGCTTGGAGACTCAGGAGGGGGTGCCGGTCCAAAACGCATGGAACATCCAGCACCTCTGGAGGTTCTACCCCTAAAAAGGCCCAGAGCCTGTGAAGAAGGCGAATGCCTGTGAAGATTATCCTTTTTGGAAAAGGCCCAGAGCCTGTGAAGAAGGTGAATGCCTGTGAAGATTGTCCTTTTTGGAAAAGGCCCAGAGCCTGTGAAGAAGGTGAATGCCTATGAAGATTATCCTTTTTGGAAAAGGCCCAGAGCCCATGAAGAAGGCGAATGCCTGTGAAGATTATCCTTTTTGGAAAAGGCCCAGAGCCTGTGAAGAAGGCGAATGCCTGTGAAGATTATCCTTTTTGGAAAAGGCCCAGAGCCTGTGAAGAAGGCAAATGCCTGTGAAGCTGTCGCGTTTTGGAAAAGGCCCAGAGCCTATGAAGAAGGCGAATGCCTGTGAAGCTGCCGCGTTTTGGAAAGGGCCCGGAGCCTGTGAAGAGGGCAAATGCCCGTGAAGCCTGCTTCCCCCAAGAAAGGCCCGGAGCCTGTGAAGAAGTCCAACGCCTGTGAAGCTCGCCGCCCGTGACATTCTCACGTAATAATGAGTTGGGGCTGTACACGCCCCGGAGTCTCAGGAGCGCCGGCCTCAGGCCCTGGGGCTCCCTCCCACGCCCAGTGGCAGCACTTAGCTCCGCGCTGGTGAGAAGACGTCGAAGACTAGATTAGGTGCCGGACGCGGCTTTTTCATTTGCTTTCCGCAGTTGGCTTGTTCATTCTCATTCAAAGTTTTATTGAAGTTGTTGCCGTCTTTGGCTTGTGGTTCTTCGACTTTTCACTCTCCTGCCTCGATTTCTCTTATGCAAGGCCTCGCGAGGGGGGCAGCCGAGCGCCCTCGCGAGTGTTCCTGTCCTATTCGTTCAAAGGTTTCGCGACCTGGGCCCATTACAGGAGCACCCCTGCAGTCCTTGCCCCACGGGCACCACGACACGAACACAGGGCCTAGGTCGGTCGCCCCCCCACGGCTGGGGCCGGGAACTATCCACGCGCGGGCACGTAGCCGGAAGGCACGATAATGGAAGCAAAGCAATGATTAACAGCAATAACCCAAACACGCCCCCGCGGGGCTCCACGCTACTGTCTTTTTACGCAGGAAACAGGAAAAGAAAGAACAAATCAGGCGCAGCTCGCCTCACACCGGCCTGCAGGGAAGACTCGAGCTGCCTCCGGGGCTCAGGCAGACTCCCTCTCGCGCTTCATCGAGGCGCGACGGCGGGCATACATGCTACCACCTCCCAAGCAGGTACGACGGCGTGGAGGCTGACCGCGGCCACCGCTAGAAGAGTCGCCACCTGAAGAAGAACCGGTGAAGCTTGGGGAACCCTGAGTGCCGCCAATCACGTGAGCGCTGTCCTCTCCATCATCGCCGGGGCTGGGTTCCTGACCGCGGTCGTCGTCCTCAGGGCAGCACCCTGCGCGGCGACCATCTTCCCCGAACACCCTCACGTAGAGGGTGGCATCGCCGTCAAACTTGAAGTGCAGGGTGCACCGACGGCTCAGGCCACGCGCGCGGGCAAACGTCTGCCAACCGCGGGTCAAGGACAGGCTCCCGGCTGCGGAGACCTCCAGTGAAGCCCATGAGGCCCAGCTGCAGCAGCCGTCTGCCTGAAGCCAGAGGCCGCCCGGGGCGCCGGCTAGGAGCTCGCCCAGGAGGAAGCGAGGAAGTTGAAGCCGGGTGCTAGTCGTCCCTGCCGACCACACAACAAACTCCGACAGCACCTCTGCAGCACAAAAGCGCGGCCTAGGGGAACGCGCGACCGAAGCACGCCCCCCGACCGCAGTAGTCTGCCCGTCGCCGTGCTGGAAATCGTCTCCACGGCCGCGGGGAGGTGCCGTAGTGGCCACAGGATGTTTGCGAGGGCGCCCTCGGCCACGCTTGGGCGGGGGAGAGGCAGGCTCAACCTGGCGAGCCTTCCCCTTCTCTGCGGCCGAGAACCTCCTCGACGGGGCCATGAAGAAGAAGGAGAAGCAAGGGGAGATGAACTGGAAGGGCGCGCGCCGATCCGTACTTATAGCCGGCGAGGGCCAACCGTCGGCCCCCACGATCGCAGGTAATCATGACCCGCTTTGCAGGAAGGGACTTGTCCAATCCGTGCAGATGTCGAGGCGCCGTGGAGAAGTGGAGACGCCCACGTCCAATCAACCGCCACGCGGCGCCCAAGGCCGCAGGCTGTTAGGGCCCGCGGCGCTTCGCTCTTGCCCTTTCGCCTCCCTGCACGGCCAAGTCCGGGCGCGCCTTGGGCCCGAGGGCTACTGTTGGCGTTCTGGGAACGGGGGTCCCCAGACTTGCCTGCCTGCGGCCTGCGGCGTGGCTCGAGGAGGGGCCCAGCACGGCCCATCTTCATCAACACAGACCCAAGACCCTCGCGAGGGGTCAAGCCTCGCGGGGTGGATGACACGGAGCTTCCTCAGGCACGGCCTCATCAGGCTGGCTCGCGAGGAGGCGGAGAGATCAAGGCGGGGTACCTCACGAGGTGCCCGTGACGCAAGCCATGACGACTAAGGGTGCCAAGGGAGCAAGCGCAGGCGCGAGCATCAAGCAAAGGCACCCGTTTTGGTGCAACGAGACCAAGACCAGTCCAACGGCAGGGAGGAAGTCATTGTGGAGCCCAAGCCAGCGTCACCACCAGAGCCTTTGGCAGGCGAGGACCAACTTTAGTCAGGATAAGTGTACCAGATGTTCCCCTTCAAAATGGCCAATTGTTGGCACCCTTCCCGCTCAATATTTGGGAAGAGGCCCAGGGCCTTTGCCTATAAATAGGACTAGCCACCCATAGGGTAGAGGGATCGAAATCGGAGAGAGAATCGAGAAGAGAGAGAGAGAGAAGGGTGACTGAACTCCTCCTAGCAGTTCATCCCCTCAGCTAAGAACAGACCCTCACGAGGCTGTTCTTCCTTGTATTGCTCATCATCATCAGCCCAAGAGGCAATCCACCATACCACACACTGGAGTAGGGTATTACACCACAACGGTGGCCCGAACCAGTATAAACCTTGTGTCTCTTGTGCTGTTCTTTCCATAGCTTAGATCTTAGCGAGGCGGAGGGGTGCAGGTAGGTAGAAGGCGAAATCTCCGCGCGCGCCCCAGTGTTCGAACTTCTAGGTTCTGCCGGAACCCGAAATCCGACAGAACCCCCCTCTCCCCTAGCTCAAATTCTTCCTCCAACACCGTCGTCGTCGCGGCTGAGAGCTCGGCTCCGCCGTTCATGTCGCCGCCGTGGCCACTGTCACCTAGGCTTGCAACCGAGCTCACCGCCGTTCTCAGTGCCCTCCTGCGCGTCGTTTGCACCCAACCGTAGCCCCCCTAGTGCCCCGCAGCACCTAAACCGCACGCACCCGACTCCGGCCGCCGCCGCGAGCTCTGCTTCGGCGAGCTCCGCCGTTCCCGCGGCCTCCCCTGAGCGCGGCTGGATGTGCCCGTGCATGGGCTACCCATTGGTGGCCTCCGTGTGCCAAACCGTGGCCTCCCGCTCGTTCCGGCGAACTTCTGCCGTGGCTCGGGGTTGTCGCCGGTGAAACTCCAGCGGCTGACATGGCGCGTGATTAGCTGCTAACCCTGCCACTTAATCCACCCCTAAGCCACTGACTATGGGCCCCAGGGCTCGGTCAAACCCTGGTCAGTTGGGTTTGACTCGGGTTTAGCCCCGGTGTCACTGACATGTGGCCCCCACACATCAGGTTTGACCTGGTCAGCCCTGCTGACGCCTCTGTGACGTCATGCTGACGCAATAATGATTTTTTCTGGATTTTAAATAATTGAGAGAATTCTAGAAAATGATATATACTTCAAAAATTCATAGAAATTCAACGTAGCTCAGATTGAAATAATTTATATATGAAAAATTATCAGAAAAATTCAATCTATCCATCTGTACATGTTTCATGCATGTCTAACCAACTTATACTTGTTGTATAGGTGAAAACATATAAATGGCATTTATAAAGATTTAATTTAGAGTTGCATTTGAACCTTTGGTTCAAATGGACCTCTTCCAAATAGAATGCTAAATGCATTAGCTCAAAGCACATCACATACTCATGCCATGATCATGCATCATATTGTTGCATATGCTTGTGTTTGATTATCGACACCGTTCCTTCTCGATAGGTCCTGCTCCGGAGACCGATCCAGAGTACCAGTCTGAGGAACAGTGCCTTCCTTGTTGATCTACTAGGCAAGCAAACCCCCTTGTTCATTCCGATACAATCCTACTCTCTCGCTCCTGCTCTCATTTATTGCATTAGGACAACAGCGATTCAACTGCTACTTTATGCTGCGGTAGTTGAACCCATTCCTCTGCATGACCTGTCATTGCCATAGTAAATAGTTAAAACCCACTAGCATGTGTAGGAGTTGATTGAGCCATGTTGTGTTCTTGCCATGCCATGCCTGCTATTTCTTAGAGTTGTGTCAGGTCTGATTCATCGGGAATGAATTGGAGTGATACTGATATGTTCTGGTGCTGAGAGTTAAGCGTGTGAACTCGATTTGGTAAAGGTAGCGGTGAGAGGCCATGTAGGAGTACATGGTGGGTTGTCTCACTGGAACCGTCCTTAAGCACTGAGCTCCGTGTATGTTGTCCAATGACTAGCTACTACCACACATTGGAATGCTTAAGTGCCCCTCTCGACTTATTAGCCAACTTGATCTCTGTCCAGGAGTCGCAAATAGTTTCTCGTGTTTATAGGTAGTGTTAGTAGTCTACCAAGTGGCACCCGTCCAGGTGGGCTTGGGACAGACTAGGCACAAGTGGCACGGTGTACCAAGCGTAGATCCATCCGGCGAGGTGGGCTTGGGAACCCTGCACATATCGTTTGGGGCCGTGAGCGACACCCCGGCCGGATCTCCTTGCGGATGGAACCCGAATAGGCGATAAACCTGGACTAGAGTCTTGTGTGGTTATTCAGGTTGTGGCCGACACCCTTGCCAGGCTTCCGCTTGAAGGTTGCCGAGATACATGACGTGTATATGGTGATAAGTGGTGAGAGCGTGTGTGAAGAAGTACACCCTGCAGGGTTATCATGATCTATTCGAATAGTCGTGTCCTCGGTTATGGACTTCTTGGATGCTTACGTGGTACATAAACAACTTAAAGTGGATACCCTAAAATGCTCAAGACAAGTGTGAGTGCTATGGATGGCCTTCTCATAAGGAGACGAGGATGAATCCATAGTAGTGTATTTGATGTGGTGTTTAGTGGACTCGTGTGCGCTGCCTCATCTCTAAGAAGTTTCTCGTTGTCGTATAACAGGATAGCCACTGAGTCAAAGCTGGCTTGCTGCAACTAAACCCCACATTACCTTCTTGATGCAAATGCATGTATGATAGGATCTGATGTAAGTCTTGCTGAGTACCTTTGTACTCACGTTGCTTTATTTCTGTTTTTGCAGCAGAGACTTCAGTCTTATTAGTTTACTTGGACTTTGACGAGTAGCTTGCACCTCAGCTACGATCTTGTACCCTTGGGAGGGACTTGTAGATAGTCAGGCTTCTTAGCCTTTTTCTTTTGTAGTTGTCTGTACTCAGACATGTAATGCTTCTGTTGCTTGTATGCTCTGAATGATGGGTCATGTGACCCCTGTTTGTATTTAATGCTATGTGGCTCTTCTGGGCCTTTATCTATATGAGTTGCGTTATGTTGTGATGCCATGTTGTACAGCAAATACTTGCATGTTATGCGTACGTTTGACGTGTATTGCTATGTGTGGGATCCGACAATCTAGTTGTTTATCCTTGGCAGCCTCTCATATGGGGAAATGTAGTCTAGAGCTTCCTTGAGCCATAGTAGTCCGCTACAGCCTGGTTCACCGGAGTGCTGCTAGCCCAGCACTACTGCTCAGGACACTTGACTGGCCAGCATGTGTTTCACTCATTCCTGTGTCTATCCCTTCAGGGAAATGTCACGCGGTGACATCCGGGGTCCTATTAGCCCAGTGCTATAGCCCAGATGCACACGCTGCTGACCGACATGCTCGATGTGAATCATGTATGCTTGTCCCCATAGGTTAGTGCCGCTTTGGGTTCACGACTAGCCATGTCGGCCCGGGTTCTCTGTCATATGGATGCTAGAGACACAATCATATACGTGAGCCAAAAGGCGCAAACGGTCCCGGGCCAGGGTAAGGCGACACCCGTGGGAATACCGTGCGTGAGGCCGCAAAGTGATATGAGGTGTTACCGACTAGATCAATGTGAATTGGGATCGGGGTCCCGACATCAACGGTATGAACGACGATGCTAGAGAAGAGGAGGCGCAAAACCTGCCGTTTATCAGACGCTGGATGGCCACTTCCTCGTATGACGTCTACATGGTGGACACACCAAAAGAAAATAGCGGCAATGACAAAGAGAATCCATTTGAGGATGAACGTCCCAAGACAAAACCAAAGCACCAGCGTCAGTGGCGCCGCTCTAAATCACGCCGTAGCAAAGACAGCAACACCGACACGGGAGACGATAACACTCCCGGTGGTGCTGAAGACAGAGAAGATCCTGGTGAACAAACTACCAAACAGGACGATCGGGAAAAGGGGCAAGTTAGCCCTGAGGAACAGGCCATAAATGACGACTTGGAGGATAGTAATTATCTTACACTCTCCGAGGACGAGGTGAGCCTCGGCAGCGAGGATTTTATCGTGCCTGAGGAACCTCAGGAGCAGGAGCGCTTTAAGCGCTGGCTAATAGCCACTGCAAGGAGCCTGAAAAAGAAGCAGCAGCAGCTTCAAGCTGACCAAGATCTGCTCAATGATAGATGGACTGATGTCCTAGCAGCCAAAGAATACAGCCTCAAGCGCCCAGCCAAAATTTACCCGAAGCGCAAGTCGCTACCTTAGTTTGATGAAGAGGCGCCAGAGCCCATACCATCATTGTACAATTCGGCTAAACGACCACCACGCGGTCGGGACAAAGCGGCAACTCAAGCCGAACACCAGTCCGCCCCACCTCACCATAAAGGCAGAGACAACACAACTCGTGGTCACACATATGACCTTCAGCATGACCTGGACAATAGAGTAGGACATACCAGATCGATCTATGGATTGCGAGGACGTGCCCCGACACGTGATGACGGCTATCTATTCAGACGTGACAAGCCTAGCCACACCCGGGCCGAAAACCGTAGATGGACTCCATCGGAGCTACGTCGCAATGTGGCCCAACATAGAGGCGCCGCACATCCTCTTTGCTTCACAAACGTAGTAATGGAGCACGAATTCCGAGAAGGGTTTAAACCCGTGAATATCGAATCATATGATGGAACAACTGATCCCGCGGTATGGATCGAGGATTTTCTTCTCCATATCCACATGGCCCGCGGAGATGACCTTCATGCCATCAAATACCTCCCACTAAAACTCAAAGGGCCAGCTTAGTACTGGCTAAACAGTCTGCCTGAAAACTCTATCGGCAGTTGGGAGGATTTGGAAGATGCTTTTCGCGACAACGTCCAAGGTACATATGTCCGGCCACCAGACACCGATGACTTGAGTCACATTGCCTAGCAGCCCGGAGAGTCAGCCAGGAAGCTCTGGACTAGGTTCTTAGTCAAAAAGAATCAAATCCTCGATTGTCCGGATGCGGAAGCCCTAGCGGCCTTCAAACACAGCGTCCGGGACGAGTGGCTCGCCAGCCACATCGGTCAAGAAATACAAAATCCATGTTAGCCCTTACCGCTCTAATGACCCACTTTTGCACGGGAGAAGACAGCTGGCTCGCTCGTAGAAGCAACAGCGCCAGCGATCCGGGCACTTCCAAAGTCCGAGATGGCAATGGCAAACCACGACGCAAAAACACAAACGTCGCAATGATAGTAAAAGAACGCACGACACAACGGTCAACTCCGGATACAGTGGCCCCAAACCCGGTCAATGGAAAAAGCCATTCAAGGCAAATAGAGATGGACCATCCAATTTAGACAAGATACTAGATCGGCCCTGCCAGATTCATGGCAACCCTGATAAACCTGCTAATCACACCAACATAAGTTGTTGGGTCTTCAAGCAGGCCTGCAAGATCAACGCCGAACACAAGGGGAAGAGGTCGCCCGGTGATAACGATGACGAAGAAACTCACCAACCAAATACCGGGGGTCAGAAGCAATTTCCCCCTGAGATAAAAATAGTAAAAATGGTATATGTGACACACACCCCTACAAGGGAGCATGAGAAGTGCTCCCTCCGGACTGAGGATCATACTACATTTCCTTCAGCCAGAATACAAAGCGGTCTTATTAAACCACATACCTTGTCGGCCATTAAGCCGCTGGTCTCCATTCAGCAGTACCGACCAATTCTGGAGCTAGACTAGCAGTTCGGCTTCCGCCGTCTGCCTCATACACCCACAAAATATGTATTTCGCATACATAACTATGCACTTAAAATACCATGGGCATCGGCGGAAGCACAACACGAACGGGCCTACAAGTACTCCCATACCCTCCTTCTTTTCTTTTCTAACTACTCTTTCTTTTTCATTATCCTTCACTACAAGCGACTCGCAGGCTGGTCATCTCATCGAGTCTATCGGAGTTCCGGTTTATACATTCACCCAAAGGCTACTCCTTTTAAGGAGCCCCTTCATCAAGGAAAGGCGGCGCAGACGTGCGACAGGAGGTCCAAAACAACTTTTTGTAGACCGTACTCTCTATTTTGCGAGCCTGTAGAGTGCCTTCTTCTTCAGCCGTCGACCCCTGGCATGTCACATAGCTGGGGTCGTGGCGTTATTATATACAAAAAAATGATTGGCATACCACTCAAGTTCTAGTGAATATAATCTGTATCCAGTATCCAATTTTCTCTAAAGAGCTGAATTTTACTCCTTGTGTTATTTCACACACCCCGACAAAACTCGCCAGGGGCTCGATATGGGAACAAAATAAATTGCCAACAAGTCCAAACAACTTTATAGAATACTTCGGTGTCGTGAGTTAGGCCTTATATGCATCAGCTCCGAATCATGTCTTGGGTCAATAGTTGGGTTGGCCCGGCTCCTATGCTTGCTACCTTACGTTCCGCTCTACTACGATTGTGTTTCTGGTTCATCTGGTCAAACACCTTAGTAGAGAAAGTCGAAAACTGACTGTCATGATGCGGCGAGAGCTGGTCAACCACTCGATGACTTACCAGAATCTTTCGCAATTCCCTCTGTATTACACGAAGGACCTTTTTTCCAGGTCATACATGTTACACACCATATTGGGATAACCGCATACATACCAGGGTCTATATAGTAGACCCACCTTAAAACTTCTATGGCTAAGTGAAAGTGTTAATGCCCTATAGTCTAATTGCCTCGTTCACCGCATTGACACCTCCTTCATGGACCAAGACGTTGGGTTAAGAGTGATCAAGTGCTTTTCCGAACACCCTCGTATTTTCTACGAGGGGGCTGAAGCCGACGACTGGAAAACTTTCAGATTATACAAAAATGGCCGCACAGGGGGAACCAAAGCTTTCAAGCAAATATTACAATATTATCATAATACTGTCTTTTACAATTTCAACACATTTCATATGAATATCGTGTCTTTCGAGCACTGACCCTCTATAAAGTGGGCACCCTCTAAGACATCCTCGAAATAATGCTCAGATGTGTGATGGTCCTTGCCCTTGGGGGGACTCCTCACTGCAACGCTGGTGGCCTTCATCTTCGCCCAGTATGTCTTGACACGGGCAAAGGCCATCCGTGCACCTTCAGTGCACGTTGAACGCTTAACGGCGTCGATACGCGGCACCGCATCAACAAGTCGCTGCACCAAGCCGAAATAACTATACGGAATTGGCTCAGCAGGCCACAGCCGGACTATGACTTCCTTCATGGTAGAACCGGATATCCTGTGGAGCTCGGCCCACTAGGACATCTGTTTGTTCAGTAACAACAGACGCTTTGGCGCGCTGAATAGTGACAAAAAAAGCTTCTCCGTGGCACACCCTTCTTGCGCTTGGTAAAATTGCGCCACGTCGGAAGTGCTCTTCGGCATGTCCAAGAATGCGTTTGGAGAGCTCCACATCTGATTAAGCAGGGAATACTTTGGATTGCCGAATTTAGTCTGTAACAAGAAGGGCTTACCAGCCGCTATCTCCCCAGCTTGCCGGATCTCCTCCCGAGCCACTCTAGACTCGGATCATGCTTCTCTCGCCTCTTGTAAGGCCTTGTCGAGATCGGACGCTTTGGATTTGTTATCCCTCTTGAGGAATTCACACTGAACAGTGCTTTCCTCTAGCTCACGCACCATGACAGAAATTCTCTCCTCACACTGGCGCCGAGCAGCCTGTTTTGGTTTTTAATTCATCCGCTGCCTTATTGGCAGCCAAATTACTCATTCGGGCTTGCTCTTTGGCTAAAGCAAGATTAGCCTGGAGGGTCTTCACTGCGGCAGCACCATCTGCAGTTATGCGCGTCTCAGTATACAATCCCAGATTCATGCATATATTATTATACATACATATACTGACTGCCCCAAAAACATACCTTGTGCCTCGTCAAGCCGCCTGTTGATAAGCATGATGTCATCATCTGCCTCATCAATCTTCCGCTGCAGATCTGCAACCTCTGTGGATCAGGCAGTAGCCGGGGAGGTAACGGCCTGTGTTCCACGTAGTCAGATTATTTCTTGGACATATCTTTTTGATCCTTTGATTGCCTCCCTTGGGAAGCCAATCAGAGTCTCAGGTGCTAGTATCTATACACAGGAGTCTTTTTTGAATAAAACACAATTGAAAGCATTACATTACAAACCTCGAAGCCTCTTAGCAGGCTCGTGAAGGCCTCATTCAATCCGCTTTTCACGGACAGGACCTTTTCAACCACTGTACCCATCAAGGTACGATGGTCCCCGGAGACAGACGCCTGTCGCAGCATGTTCGTCAATATATCCGACGCTTCTAGATCTCTGGAAGTTGCTGTAGTAGCACAGCCCCCCTTCAAAGGGATCCATTCATTCATCCCTAGAGTTGTCTCCGGCTGTAAGCTGAATAGTCCGAGGCCTTTATTATTGGCTCCCGGACCCTGGGCTACCGAAGTATCACCTTCGGTTAGTGTCTTCATCATCCTCGCGTCACTTGTTGATCAAGAGAGACCCTCCGGGACGACAGCTCGGAGTTGTCCGCCCTATTGGGCGATGAGACCGGTGGAGGCGTCTCGCTTTCCATCATCTCCAGGAGAAGATCCCCCGAGGAAGAGGATTGTTCAAGAAGACTGCGTGCTGAGCTGCAAAAACATATATTGTAGATGTTACCCTGGTCACAGGAGACAAACGGGACATGTTTAAAACACCCTTGTTCACTTACGATTTGGCTAAATGCTTGTCCTCGCCGTGGGACTGTGCGATGACGTCGTCCTCCAAGCCCGAGCCGCCCGATAGGGGCATCTTGCCTCGCTTGGGTGCCTTTTCCTCCCAATCTTCGGATATTGCCCTTTTCTTACCATGGGGAGAAGGAATGTTGGCTTCTCCTTTACTTTTGTCTCTGGGTGATGGGATTTTGATCTCCCCGAACACAACATCTAATGTATCTTCGAGATGGAGGTTACCTTCAGTCCTTCCGCTCTCCGTCTTGTCCTCCTTCACAGGCATCTGGAATGGTGTCGGGGCCAGCATCCTTGTTAATACGGGATCCGCTGAGTCTTCCGGAAGGGGGGGCAAACACCTAATTCGCTTTGCTTTCTTTATCCAGCCCTGGAAGAAGATAGTGTGATCAGTATCCAACTATGGCACGCATAGCTAGAAATTGTTCGGGAGTCGAGCACTTACTGAGGTATCCGGATGGTTGCGGTCGAGGCCTATGTCCTTGGTGGTGTGCGGCCACTGTTTTCGTTTCCCAAAAACAACTTCCACATCCCTTTGTGCGTAGTACTGAAGAAGTCTTGGAGGGTCCGTGGTCCTTCCAGATTAAACTCCCACATACGGAGAGGCCGTCGCTGTCACGGCAGAACCCGGCGGACCAGCATTACTTGAACCACGTTGATAAGACTAACGTCCTTCTCAAGGAGGCTCTGGATGCGGCTCTGTAGAATCGGCACTTCATAAATTGATCCCCAGTCTAGCCCCTTATTAATCCATGATGCAAGCTATAATGGAGAACCAGATCGAAACACAGGTATAGCTGCCCACTTGGTACCGCGGGGGTCAGTGATGTAAAACCACTCCCGCGGCCATAGGTTGCGAGTTTTGGTGAAAGAGCCTTTTGGCCAGGGGGCATTGGTAAGCTTGCTTACTGTAGCACCTCCACACTCTGCTTGTTCCTTGTGGACTACCTTTGGCTTCACACTAAAGGTCTTAAGCCATAAGCCAAAGTGTGGGGGAATACGGAGAAAGGCATCGCACGTGATAATGAACGTCGAGATGTGACGGAAAGAATCCGGGGCTAGATTGTGAAAATCTAGTCCGTAGTAAAACATGAGCCCCCGGACGAAGGGATGAAGAGCGAATCCTAGCCCTCGCAGGGAGTGGGAGATGAATACAACCCTCTCGCCGGATCTGGGAGTGGGAATAACTTGTGCTCGAGTAGGAAGCCTGTGGGGGATCTCCGCGGTTAGGTATCTGGCTGCACGAAGCTTTGCGATGTCCTCCTCTGTGATAGAGCAAGCCACCCATCGGCCCTGTGGGCTGGGTCCGTACATGATTGGGAAGCTAGAAGTAATAAATTCAAACCTTGGGTGCTAGAACTCGAAGCTGGAAGGGTTGAGGAAAGGGTCGGCGTAAAATAAGACGGCCCTTGTCTCCTTTATAAAGGCAACGGATATCGAACGCCCCCTCCTAAACCCGAAAACCTGCCTATTCATAAGGAATCATACCAATGGAATGTTTGGGTTATCCACGCTCGTATTGATGAGAATCCCGCAATAAGGGGACACTGTTACACCCACAATGCGTCTATATCTCCCACGTGTCAGGGCACGACTTAAAGGCATAGCCACATGGTAAGTTTGTCGGAAGAGGGGTAATCTTCACACAATCCCATGTACTGAATAAGAAAGGGATAAAGAGTTGGCTTACAATCGCCACTTCACACAAATACAAGTTAAACATACATCATCCAGAATACAATCAAGGTCCGACTACAGAACCGAAACAAAAGAAGACAACCCCAAATGCTAGATCCCCGATCGTCCCAACTGGGCTCCACTACTGATCAAAAGGAAACGAAACAAAACAACGATCAAGGACTTCATAAAGCTCCCAACTGAGCTGGATTGCGTCACCTCCACTGGCATCATCGGCACCTGCATCTGTTCGGAAGTATCTGTGAGTCACGGGCACTCAGCAATCTCACACCCGCGACATCAAGACTATTTAAGCTTAAGGGTAGGAAAAGGGTAGTGAGGTGGAGCTGCAGCAAGCACTAGCATATATGGTGGCTAACTTACGCAAAAGAGAGCGAGAAGAGAAGCAAAGCACGGTCGAGAAGCTAAAACTGATCAAGAAGTGATCCTGAAGCTACTTATGTTCAAGCATAACACAAGACCGTGTTCACTTCCGGGACTCCACTGGAAAGAGACCATCACGGCTACACACGCGGTGGAGGTATTTTAATTAAGTTAAGTGTCAAGTTCTCTACAACCCGATATTAACAAATTCCCATCTGCCACATAACCGCGGGCACGGCTTTCGAAAGTTCAAAACCCTGCAGGGGTGTCCCAACTTAGCCCATCACAAGCTCTCACGGTCAATGAAGGATATTCCTTCTCCTGGGAAAACCCGATCAGTCTCGAAATCCCAGTCACAAGACATTTCAACAATGGTAAAACAAGACCAGCAAAGCCGCCCGATGTGCCGACAAATCCCAATAGGAGTCGCACGTATCTCGTTCTCAGGGCACACTGGATGAGCAAGACGTCAGGTTGGCATAAACCCTGGTTGACCAGGGGGCGCCGGACATCGCCCAGTTTGGACCAACACTCGAATGAGCACTGGCCCGGGGGTTTAAAATAAAGATGACCCTTGAGTCTGCAGAACCCAAGGGAAAAAGGCTTAGGTGGCAAATGTTAAAACCAAGGTGGGGCCTTGCTGGAGGAGTTTTATTCAAAGCGAACTGTCAAGGGGTTCCCATAACACCCAACCGCGTAAGGAACGCAAAATCAAAGAACATAACACTGGTATGACGAAACTAGGGCGGCAGGAGTGGAACAAAACATCAGGCTTAAGGCTGGGCCTTCCACCCTTTACCAAGTATATAGATGCATTAATTAAATAAGAGATATTGTGATATCCCAACATATCCATGTTCCAACATGGGACAAACTTCATCTTCACTTGCAACTAACAACGCTATAAGAGGGGCTGAGCAAAAGCGATAACATAGCCAAACAACGGTTTGCTGAGAAGGTGGGTTAGAGGCTTGACACGGCAATATGGGAGGCGTGATATAGCAAGTGGTAGGTAGCGTGACATAGCAATAGAGCGAGCAACTAGCAAGCAAAGATAGAAGTGATTTCGAGGGTATGGTCATCTTGCCTATAATCCCGCAAGGAAGAAGAACGAGTCCATGAAGAAGGCAAACGGACGTAGTCGAACGGATCCTCACAACTCCGGAACGAAACCGAAGCTAACGAGAGAAGCAACCCGGAAAGAAGCAAGCAACATAGTAAATAACCATCACATAAACATGGCATGATGCACAACCAAGTATGATGCATGTTCGGTTTAATGAGGTATGGCATGGCAAAGTGCACAAACAATACTACAAATTAAGTGGAGCTCAATATGCAACGAGTTGTATATTGATGAAACACCACATCAATTATTTAGTTGACTCCCGGTTAGGTACTGAACAATATTAAATGTTGGTTAACATGGCAAGAGGTGAAACATGAGTAAACTTCACAGTTAGGCATTTAAAATGAGGTTGGAAACATCAAGCAACCATTCCGGTAAATCCTCATGTGCATCTAGGAATTTAATGCAAACAACAATTTTAACCATTTTAAATGTTGTTATCATGATGCTGATGAAATTGGCAAGTTTTTAAAAAAATTGTTAAAAGTTGATATGAAGCATTGTCGCCATGGCGGAAGGAAAAGGCGGCCACGACAACGAATCCAAAAATGATGCCACGGCAACATATCGGTTCCGGTAACTCGATTGAGATACCGATGCAAAAGAAAGTGCAACGGGAGCGTGACATGCGATAGAAGGTGGGGTGCTCCCGGTTACCTGGTGTCCCATGTGTCGACAACATGGAAGCGAGAGACACTACGGACACGGTGCAGACAACGGGTGCATCTCATACAACACATGCAATCGTTCTCGGACGGTCGTCTCGGGGTTATACCTTCGAAGCATGCGTTATCGAAGCGTATCGAGTTCGTTAAGGGAATTAGTCGTTCACGGCCGTCGTGGAAGTTGCGGTACATGTTCGCGAAGCGGTAGAGATACGGGTCTTCGACAACAGTCGTCGTACACTTTCCGAGGTCGTCGGAAAAGTTTCTCGCGATCTTGGCGACGGTAGTGGAAGTAGATGTTCACGGCGACGGCAGTAGAAGTAGTGGTATTATCGGTCTTCGACGGTAGTGGTACACCTTTCGAAGAGGAACTTGACGAATCCGGGTAACTTGGGGTCGACGATAGTCGTTCACGTTCATAGTTGCACGAGTTTCTGTAGATGTTCGGGGGTCACGGCGAGGAACTTGACACATCGTTGAACTTGGCGTCCGAGAAATCCCGCGTAGTCGTACACGAGTCGTAGTCGAACTTGATGGTTCCGTTACACGGTTCTTCGTAGACGGTAGTCATACACGGGTCTTCAGCCACGATAGTTGTACACACGTTCAGAGAGTAACTCGGCGTAACAAGTACTTGGCGTTCTAGTGACTGTAGTCGTACTTGCGGTCCGGGTCTTGGCGTACACAAAATGGTCGTCGGTGGTGGAACTTGGCGAACCCGGAGGGGTATGCCTTGGCACAGTTGAGCGAAGTGAAGAAGATGAACTTGGTGGCAAAGGATCCCGTGCTCACATAACAACGAAGACACACGAAGGCGATGGACGCACACGCGTGGTGGAGGCCTCGGGTAGGAAGTTCAGAGCAGGCAAAGGGTTGCAGGGGCCGACTGCAAAGGCAGAGCAGCAGCATGGCTATGAGCCCACGGCGGCTACCATGGAGCCGGCGGCCAGAGTTTGAAGGCGAGCAGGGCAAGGCAAAAGGAAGGGGAGGCCGATCAGGATGTGGACATGCAACATGAGTCTCGGGCTCGTACATGAGACAAAGATGGCCGGGTTTATTGGCGCGAGATGAGGGAAGGGGAACTCGCGGTGGCCGCGCACTGCAGCAGAAGAAGCAGAGGGAGGCGCGGCAGAGGCGATGGAACTAGGCGGGCCGGAGCAGAGCCAAGAGGAGGAGGTTGTGGGCAACCGAGTGCGGGGCTTGAGCTCCCTGCAACATCCAGGGCGAGGAAGGAGGTGCGAGCCAAGGGCGATCAAGATAGAGATGGTGCATGGCAGGTCGGGTCGCCGGCGCGGGCGCCATGGCCGGAGGCGATGGAGGCAGCGGGAAGGTCTTGCGGGCGTTCATGGCAAAGCTTGGCGCGGCGTCGAGTAGGAGGTCGAGCGCGGCGTCTCGCTCCTCTCTCTCTCTCTCTCTGTGGGTTGCGGAGCAAGGGAGAAGACGAGAGGGAGAGGTGAGGGAATGGATTGGGGAAAGAGGAGGGGATCGAGAGCGGGCACTCTGTCCCTGGCGGCACGAGAAGGAACGGGGGAAGTGAGCGAGATGGCATTGGGTGCGGGCTAGGGTTAGCGAGGAGAGAGACTGGGCCTTAGAGGCTGGGGGCGGCTGGGCCTTGGTGGGCTGCGCTGGAAGAATGGGCCGGCCTGGAGTTGCTGCACTAATCCTCTCCCTCTCTCTTAATCTCTCTTTTTAGCAAAAGGGATAGGCCAAAACGAATTAAGAGAATAGGCCACGGAGAAGAACAAAATTATGGGACATTTTTGTATGGCTTTATGGAAAATCTCCTCCCCCAAAAAAGTGGTTCCAACAAATTAGGAGAAGTTAATCCCAAACAAGTTGACTTGAGCCAAGGAGTTTGAATGGAGGCTTGGCTTTACGAGATTCCAAAGATGTTGGGAATTACCATGGAGCTTGGGAATAGAATAAAAGAATTAAGGGCAAAGTTTGGGAACGAACTTGGAATAGAATATGCATGGAATTAAAAATGCAAGTGTGTTTGAGGGTGGTTCCAAACTAATGGAATATTTATAGTAGGTCCCTAAATACTGGGATGATATGTTACAAAGAGAAACACCACGTGAATTCCCTCGGTTTAAATGGACCAAAGATCCATGTAATTTATTTAGGTGAGATGCAAAAGATTTATGACATGATGGCATGATGACATGATGCAATGCACATGATGCAATGATGAATGCAACGAACCAAACAAATCACACGACGAAACCCAGAAAACCATGAAAGGCATCTGGAGCGCCGGTCTCGGGGCGTCACAACACTCCACCACTACAAGAGGATCTCGTCCCGAGATCTAGGATGGCACCGGAGAGAATCGGGAGAGGAAAAGAAGAGGTAAAACTAAGTTGCTTCTTTAACAAACGAGTGAAACCAAAGAACCTTGAGATGTAAAACCATTTCAAGAAAAGAATACAACGGAGATGAATGAAGTTGAAAACACTCCATTAGAAAGGAGGAACGAGAAAGAACAAATTCGGACAGCACTCCGGTTGAAAATGGAAGGCATAGAATATGAACTTGGCAAGAAAAGAAAGCACTTGGATGAGACTCCGGTTAGAAGAGGAATGATAGACACAACATTCCGGTTAAAAAACAAGATAGAGAAGGAATAAGAATGATATAATTTGGGCAGCACTCTGACTGTAAATGGAAGGAATAGAACATGATCTTGACAAAACAAGATGATGGGTCGAAGAGAACAACATCACAATGCCTCCGGAAGGAAGAATAGAAGATATATCATTGGAATAAAAGAATGGAGAAGAAAATGCCAGCTTCTGCCACAATTGAGCTTGGAAAGCACCCTTCCAAGAAGGTTATATGTAGTTGTTGGAAAAACCGACAACGAAACGAAAAGCTTGTAGTGGACTTATGGAAAACATCTCAAAACTGAGGTGAAATTTTTTTCCAGTAACGGAAACAATAGATTGGATTGACATCAACAAGGAGACGAGAAACTTATTTCACCGGGAGGATAAATGAAGAACTTGGACCATTTATAAGGACCATAAATAGCAAGAATCCTTAAGGAAAGCTTTAGGTGAAATATAACCCAATCTAACTCCAATCAAGAGATTGATGTATTGAGAAGAGCTCATGCTCAAGGAAATTGATGGGTTTAAATATCTCATTCCTGGCAACTTATCACCCATGAAACATGAAGAAACTGTCAAGGATGACATAACACCATCTCAAAATATAAGGTAGAACAAATTGCATTTCGGAATGCAAGATGAAGAATGTTTAACTCCTCAAGACAAAACATGTGTTGAGAAACATGTTTATTCTAGAGTATAGCTTGGCGGATCTTTATTCCGAGAAAAATATTGAAGAACAATTGAAGAATGAAAGCAAACCTTGACGAACCACCATGTAGAGCCTCCATGAAGAACTTCGGTAATAAAAGGATGATAGAAAGAAAGAGAAGTTGAAAACACAAGGTGAAGCCTTGCGATGATTTAGATGGAGCTTCATGACGAGATGAAGAGGAAAACATGAAACTCCGGAAAAGAAAGAATTAAACACTTGGATGAAGCAAGAATAAGAATTATGTTATGCGCATCCTTCACCAATTAAATTGATGACAAGCAACGGATTTGGCATACTACTTATTCTCGTGGAAAAGGATTAAGATAGATATAGTGCAAACATAGGAAGGTCTTCAACGAACCACCGGTAGGATTCGGAAACAACGAATAAATAGATATGAGAACAACGGAAGAGGAATATTGAACGAACCACCATAAGAATTGAAAACGAATGAAGAAAGATAGCGAAACACCAGGAAGAATTGGAAAATGAACGAAGATACATGAGAGAGTTTAGATACAAGAGAACGAAAAGATCATGAACTGATTATAGGATTTTTGATCGATGCACTGGTAATATTTGGAGAAACGAAAGCTAGAATGAATAAACCCGAAATGATGGTCTTCAAAGACCCAAACTGAAAAGAATATTGAATTGCTCCGGATGGGTGAAAAGAATTCTCACAGTCGAGATCAATTATGAGAGGATGGCAACAAGCTAGAATCACGAATCTCTGAGAGAACGGATAAGATTTGGAGGAAAAACTCTTCTTCGGTCTTCAAAATCCGAGAATGATGACGAGAAACACTACCATGAATTTGTTGAGACACTCCGGAATAATGAAGAATATAAACGTTGAATCAACAATGAAAAGAATTTGAAAGATCTTAGAGAAAGACATATGACTGATGATAATTCATTCTTACGTCAAACTTTAGAAGATTTGAGAATAGCTCCGAGAAAATAGAAGAGTCAAGTAAGATCCTGGAAAAAGACCTGTGGGTTAGGACCCGCTCAAAAGATACGCCGTTGAAATGGTTTTGAAGAGAGATTGCACCAGTTGAATTAAATAGCTTGAATGAGATAACATCCTCGAAATAGCTTGAACAGATTAGGAGTGAAAACACGAATCTTCTGAGATATCTTCGGCACTTTGGACATGAATAGAGAGAGGTGAGCGATTAAGAGGTGCAACGGCATGGGAAAGCATTTGAACCAAGGAAAGGATATGATTGACAAAGCTTGAATTAAAACCACTGGAGAAGAAAAGAATGAAGAATGATAAACTTGAAGAGCATCTTCATGAGAACCGCCGGGTAAAACATTGAGAGACAATAATGAAGGGTCTTCACATTCATAAGATGGATACTTGATTCAGGAATCTGAGTCCTTGAAGAAAAAGGCTGGGAGGGCGGGAAAACAAAGGCAACTTAGAGAGATGAAACGAACACCGTTGAGGAAAAACTGAGATTGGATCCTGCGAATGGGAAAATGATCGGATCCACGTGAAGAGAAACACGCCGGTTGAAAAGGATTGACATGACAATCTCAATTATCATGAAGGATTAGTATACACATAGAAATATGAGAACACCATTTAGAAAAGGTATGGAATCCACATCTGACTTCGAAGCAACTCAAATGCCACAACTCAAAATAAAACATAGGATTTGGCTTGCAGAATAATCCAGAAACAAACATATGATAGACCCCATATCATATCATGTGTCTGTTGAAAAGATAATCTAGGAGCTACTTGAATTCCCACTTATAAACTCCCGAAACTTTTTGGTTATGCAATCAGGTGTTGGGGATACAGGGGAAGCATAATATCTCACCCAAACTAACAATCCCTACATCCAGCCGTATCCATCCTTCAACACATAACCAAGAAACCTTCGAAAATCATGTACCTCAACCTTCGAAAAGCATCCGTTATAAGAGTTATGGCAATACTACCGAACTCCCGCCCCAGTACTAGGTGGCATCGAGGTTATCTCACCAACAACTGGATAAAAGAGATTTTCGATGTCGGCGAAACTCAGGTATTCTAGAACTGCAACGACAAAAATTGTGACGACAACACATTGGAGCTCAACTCCCTGGGACACTACCACAACCCCTAAATGTCAGGAGGCACCAAGAACAATGTTCTCTTCACAAAACCATCGGAATGATTCCAAGATACCCGCGTGATCCTAAAAAATTCATGAAATTTGAGGAGAGAAGAGTCAAAACTCTACGTCAGGAGGCCTCACCAGAGCGACAAAGGGACTGAGGAGTAAAAAGAATCCTACTCTCTGATATATATAAGCCTAAGACTCAAAACATTTTGATCTACACTCAATAATGTCAGCGATTTGATCAAGCAGGGGGCTCCTAAGTCGGGGAAGGCTCTGATACCAACTTGTTACACCCACAATGCGGCTATCTCCCACGTGTAGGGGCACTACTTAGAGGCATAGCCGCATGGTAGGTTTGTCGCAAGAGGGGTAATCTTCACACAATCCCATGTACTGAATAAGAAAGGGATAAAGAGTTGGCTTACAATCGCCACTTCACACAAATACAAGTTAAACATACATCATCCAGAATACAATCAGGCTCCGACTACAGAACCAAAATAAAAGAAGACAACCCCAAATGCTAGATCCCCGATCGTCCCAATTGGGATCCACTACTAATCAAAAGGAAACGAAACAAAACAATGATCAAGGACTTCATCGAGCTCCCAACCGAGTTGGGTTGCATCACCTGCATTGGCATCATTGGCACTTGCATCTGTTTGGAAGTATCTGTGAGTCACGGGGACTCAGCATTCTCACACCCGCGAAATCAAGACTAATTAAGCTTAAGGGTAGGAAAAGGGTAGTGAGGTGGAGCTGCAGCAAGAACTAGCATATATGGTGGCTAACTTACACAAAAGAGAGCGAGAAGAGAAGCAAAGCACGGTCGAGAAGCTAAAAGTGATCAAGAAGTGATCCTGAAGCTACTTACGTTCAAGCATAATGTAACTCCCACGATGCGGCTATATCTCCCACGTGTCGGAGCACGACTTAGAGGCATAACCGCATTGTAGGCAATGTCACGAGAGGGGTAATCTTTACACATCCCATGTACTGAATAAGAAAAGAGATACATAGTTGGCTTACAATCGCCACTTCACACAATACATAAATTATAGCATTACATTCATCGAGATACACTCAAGGTCCGACTACGAAACCAAAATAAAGACAACCCCAAATGCATAATGTCCCCGATCGCCCCAACCGGGCTCCACTACTGATCGTCTGGAAAAGAAACGTAGTATCACCCTGAGTCCTCATCGAACTCCCACTTGAGCTCAGTCGCATCTCCTGGAATGGTATCATCGGTCCCTGCATTTGGTTTTGGAAGTAAACTGTGAGTCACGGGGACTCAGCAATCTCACACCCTCACGATCAAGACTATTTAAGCTTATGGGTAGGTAAAAGGTATGAGGTGGAGCTGCAGCAAGCACTAGCATATATGGTGGCTAACATACGCAAATGAGAGCGAGAAGAGAAGGCAAGGCACGGTCGAGAAACTATGATCAAGAAGTGATCCTAGAAATACTTACGTTCAAGCATAACACGAGACCGTGTTCTCTTCCCGGACTTCGCGGAAAAGAGACCATCACGGCTACACACGTTGTTGATTCACTTTAATTAAGTTAAGTTTCATGTTTTCTACAACCGGACATTAACAAATTCCCATCTGCCCATAACCGTGGGCACGGCTTTCGAAAGTTCAAAACCCTGCAGGGATGTCCCAACTTAGCCCATCACAAGCTCTCAGGGTCAACGAAGGATATTCCTTCTCCCAGGACGGACCGATCAGACTCGGAATCCCGGTTACAAGACATCTAGACAATGGTAAAACTAAACCAGCAAAGCCACCCGATGTGCCGACAAATCCCGATAGGAGTCGCACGTATCTCGTTCTCAGGGCACACCGGATAGGTCAAGCTACGAGTAAAACCAACCCTCGAGTTGCCCCAAGGTGGCCCCGCATGCTGCCCATTTCGGGCCAACACTCAAAGGAGCACTGGCCCAAGGGATTTAAAATAAAGATGACCCTTGAGTCCGCGAAACCCAAGGGAAAAAGGCTAGGTGGCAAATGGTAAAACCAAGGTTGGGCCTTGCTGGAGGAGTTTTATTCAAAGCGAGCTGTCAAGGGGTTCCCATTATAACCCAACCGCGTAAGGAACACAAAATCAAGGAACATAACATCGGTATGACGGAAACTAGGACGGCAAGAGTGGAACAAAACACCAGGCATAAGGCCGAGCCTTCCACCCTTTACCATGTATATAGATGCATTAAATTAAACAAGTTAAAATAATGATATCCCAACAATAATCATGTTCCAACAAGGAACAAACTCCAATCTTCACCTGCAACTAGCAACGCTATAAGAGGGGCTGAGCAAGCGGTAACATAGCCAAATAACGGTTTGCTAGGACAAGGTGGGTTAGAGGTTTGACATGGAAATATGGGAGGCATGATAAAGCATGTGGTAGGTATCATAGCATAGGCATAACAAAAGAGCGAGCAACTACCAAGCAAAGATAGAAGTGATTTCGAGGGTATGGTCATCTTGCCTGCAAAGTTCTCCGAGTTGACGTAAGCTTGATCCTCGTAAGCGTACTCAACGGGTTCCTCGATCACGTACTCGTCTCCCGGCTCTACCCAAAGCAAGAACACAAGCAAAGGGAGACACAATCAACCACGGTGCAATGCGCAAGCAACATGATGCAAAACATGCCATGCTATGCGGGATGTGATATGTAATGCATATTCATCCTTCATAAAGGAAAGATTGAACCAGGCCTCAACTTGGAAAACCAAGAGTGCCACTGGAAAGGTGAGTTTATTCCAGTCAAAATCGATATAAAGATCACCGGAATCGGATGCACGGTTTGCAAATGACAAGCAAAACGAATATGGCACTGATCTGCGATTAACAGCACGAGGCCATCTAAATGCATCAAGAACAACAAGCTAATGCACTCTAACATAACAACAAAGCACATGGCAGTGATCCACTCAAGATGCTTTACAAAAGATGAACACTGAGCTATGGCTAATTTACGCAATAGCATGTTCAAACAAGCATGGCAAAAGTGCAAAAGATATCAGGTTCACAAACTTAGTGAAAATAACAACATGCCAAGATTTAACATCAGGAAGCAATGTTTAGAGCAAGATAACAACATGCTACAGGAACATATCATGGCAAAGCAAGATATGGCACAAAACTACACAAAGCATATAACAAAAGTCCATTACTGACCATAAGCCCAAAGGGATCAGAAAATACAATGGCAACCATGTAAACATAGCAAGTTTCGTTAACAGATTCAGACTTAGCAGAAAACTGGAACATGGCAAAACAGAATTACGTAGGCATGTTTGCGAGCTTGATGCACTCACCACAAGGCATTTCATGACAAACTAAGCATACCCCCAACAAGAAGACATGATTGAGTCATGCTAGGGTACCCCATAATTGCAAACAAAGACATGGATGGATAGAGCATAACAATATCTCAAAATCATCCTTACTGAACATGCTCAAAGGAGGATGGATCACTCTGTAGCAACAAGAATACATGGCATAAAAATAACATTAGGAAAATGACTTAGAAGAATTCTAAGTCCCTGAAATCAGCAACATCACGAGAGCTACTTTGCATGCTTGTGCTAGTCACCACAATGATCACAAAAATACATGGCATACACCACTGTAAAGATGGCATGCATAGCCCAAAACACATGTAGGGATCAAGTTCGTAGGAGGCACACCTTAAACATGGCAAAAATGACAAATGTCCATAATCTGTTAAGAATCTGAAACTAACATCACATAGCACTCTTGCAACAGTATTTAGGGCATCAAGATGAACTCAAATGAACATAGTGCAATGGAATGAAATGAATTACACATCCATACGAACAATTTGATATGCTACACGCCCAAAACGGAGTTACGGGTGCAAAGTTATGATGCGATGAAAAATGCTAAAAATACTGGGGACTTAAGCAGAAAACGACCGAGGGTTTACTGTAGCAGATCTGGATCGGGACGGCGCGTTTGCTGAGGTTGGCCGGAACAACTCGCCGGAGTCCTTGCCAGAATCCGTGAAGGAGAGGGCCGGAGCTGGAGAAGGGGCCAGCGAGGTCGCCGGAGTTGCACGTGGCGACGAGGACGCCGAGGAGGAGCGGCTCCGGCCGGCTGTGGGCGCGGCACGGCAGGGCGGCGCCGGCGTGCGGCGGCAGATGGTGGAGGCGAGGTAGCACGCGGCGCGGGCAGGGCGGCGCTTGGGCGGCAGTGGCGGCTGCGCGGGTCGCCGGCAGGGAGGAAAACCGGGCGGCGCGGGCGGATCGGGCCGGGAGGGCCCCGCCTGGTCCCCGGCGGGCCGACGCGCGGGCAGGCGCGGCTATGTGGCGCGCGGGCGGCAGCGAATCCGGCGCTGACACGTGGCAGCAGCGGGCGGAGCGGACGCGTCCGGCCGTCTCAGACATGTCCGTCGGCGGCGGGGGAAGATGAGACTAGGGTTAGGGTGGATTTGATTCGGGATTTTCGGGGGAGATGCCTATTTATACATAGAAGGAGCTAGGAGGCTCCAAATTGAGCACGGTTTTCGTCCACGCGATCGTGATCGAACGACCGAGATGATGGAGGGGGTTTAGATGGGTTTGGGGCCACTTTGGAGGGGTGTTGGGCTTCAACACACACGAGGCCTTTACGGCTCATCGGTTAACCGTTGGAGTATCAAACGAAGTCCAAATGGCACGAAACATGATAGACGGTCTACCAGTAGTATACCAAGGCCGCTTGGCAAGTCTCGGTCCAATACGAGAATGTTTAACACCCACACATGAAAAGAGGCAAAAGGGGACGCCAGAGGACATAGGAGCGCCGGAATGCAAAACGGACAACGGGGAAAATGCTCGGATGCATGAGACGAACACGTATGCAAATGCGATGCACATGATGACATGATATGAGATGCATGACGAGACAAAAACAAAACGAAGACGAAACCCAACAACGAGGAAATATCTTAACTTAGTGCCAAAAATGGCAAGAGTTGGAATACAAATATGGCAAGTTAGATACGGGGCGTTACAACACTCCTCCACTACGAAAGGATATCGTCCCGAGATCTAGGACTGGAAAAACTTCGGATATTCAGAATGGAGGTGGTCCTCGCGTTCCCAGGTGGCTTCACGGTCGGAATGATGTGACCACTTCACTTTCGGGAATTTTATAGACTTGTTGCGAGTCTTGCACTCGGTTTCTTCAAGAATAGCAACGGGATGCTCATGATAAGACAGGTCTTCTTGGTGATCAATCTCTTCGAAGTTGACAGTGCGGTCAGGAGCCTTGAAACACTTGCGGAGCTGAGACACGTGAAACACGTCGTGCACGTTTGCAAAGTTGGATGGAAGCTCAAGTTGATAGGCGAGGTCGCCTCTTTTGCCCATGATCTTGAAAGGACCCACGTATCTAGGGGCAAGCTTCCCTTTGATACCGAAGCGACGAGTACCTTTCATTGGACAGACGCAGAGGTAGACATGATCTCCGATATCGAAAGCCAAGTCACGATGCTTGCTATCATAGTAACTCTTCTGGTGCGATTGCGCAGCTTTGAGATTTTCACGAATGACTCTACACATTTCTTCAGCCTCTGTGATCAAGTCATTGCCAAGAAGTTGGCGTTCACCACTCTCTGACCAGTTAAGAGGAGTACAACACTTTCTATCATAGAGAATCTCGAATGGGGCCTTGCCCAAACTTGCTTGGAAGCTGTTGTTGTAGGAGAACTCGGAATATGGAAGACAATCTTCCCACTTCATACCGAAAGAAATGACTCAAGCCCTGAGTATATCTTCAAGAATCGCTTGACTTGGCCACTAGTTTGAGGATGAAAGGCTGTGCTGAAACGAATGTTGGTGCCCATAGCCTTTTGAAAAGAATCCCAGAACTTAGAGGTGAAGATGCTTCCACGAACTGAAGATATCAATTGCGGAATGCCATGCAGAGAGACAATCCTGGAGGTATATAGCTCTGCCAACTGAGCTGCTATGATAGACTCTTTGATAGGAAGAAAATGAGCCACTATAGTGAGCTTGTCGATGACAACGAAGATAGCATCATTGCCACGCTTGGACTTTCGAAATCCAGTCACGAAGTCCATCTCAATATGGTCAAACTTCCATTCTGGAATGGCAAGAGGTTGGAGGAGACCAGCTGGTCATTGGTGTTCTGCCTTCACTCTTCTGCAAACATCACATTCATTTACGAACTGAGCAATCTCGCGCTTCATTCGAGTCCACCAATACGACTGCTTGAGGTCATTGTACATCTTTGTACTTCCGGGATGAATAGACAGGAGTGAATTGTGAGCTTCGTTCATAATGACTTCACGAAGGTCACCTTTAGGAACAACAATGTGGTCCTCGAAGAATAGAGTATCCTTGTCATCAAGGAGATAGCACTTGTACTTGGGTTGGCTCTTGGCAATCGCAATATTCACCTTCTTCACCATAGCATCAAGAAGTTGAGCCTCACGAATCTGATCTTCCTAAGTAGGAGAGACTTGGAGGTTGGCAAGGAATCCTTGAGGAACAACTTGGAGATTAAGTTTGCGGAAAGCTTCACAAAGCTCTGGTTGGTAGGGCTTGAGAATCAAACTGTTGCATTAAGCCTTCCTGCTCAATGCATCAGCAATGACATTGGCCTTGCCTGCAGTATATTCAATACTCGGATTATACTCTTGAATCATCTCGACCCAATGAGTCTGCCTGAGGTTGAGGTTGGGCTGAGTGAAGATGTACTTGAGACTCTTATGATCAGTCAAGATGTCCATTTTCTTTCCCAACAAGAGATGTCTCCATGTTAAAAGAGCATGGATGACTGCCGCCAACTCGAGGTCATGAGTGGGTAGTTCTTTTCGTTGGGCTTCAACTGGCGAGAGGTATAGGCGACAACTTGCTTCTCTTGCATCAACACTGCACCGAGACCTTGAAGGGAAGCATCACAGAAAACCTCAAACGGTTTGGATTCATCAGGAGGAGTCAGAACTAGAGAGGTGACTAACTTCTCTTTGAGGGTGTTGAAAGCAATGTCACATTCAGGCGACCAGACATACTTCACATGCTTCTGGAGAAGGTTGGAAAGAGGCTTCGCGATCTTTGAGAAATTCTCAACGAACCTTCGACAATAGCTTGCGAGCCCAAGGAAGCTGCGGAGTTGCTTCACGTTCTGAGGTGGTTCCCAATTCACAATTGCAGACACCTTCTTAAGACTAACAGTTATGCCCTTGGCGGAGATGATATGCCCAAGGTAGAGAACCTCATCGAGCCAAAACTCGCACTTTGAAAACTTCGCATAGAACTGATGTTCTCTGAGTTTATCCAGCATCATTCTCAAATGCTTGGCATGATCCTCCTTGTTCTTGGAAAAGACCAAAATGTCATCGAGATAGACCAAGACGAAGTCATTTGTGTAGGGGTTAAAGATGAAGTTCATCATGCGAGAGAATGTTGGAGGAGCATTGACAAGGCCGAAAGACATGGAAGTGTATTCATATGAACCATAGCTTGTTCTGAATGCTGTCTTGGGGATGTCTTGTTCACGAATGTGAATCTGATGATAACCCATACGGAGGTCAAGCTTGGAGAATACTTGAGCACCTTTGAGTTGCTTGAAAAGCTCGTTGATGTTGGGAAGTGGGTACTTGTTCTTTATGGTCTTCTTGTTCAATGGACGGTAGTCGACCCAAAATTGGTCCATTCCATCCTTCTCCTTGACAAACAGAACACCACAACCCCATGGAGAAGAACTTGGTCTTGAATATCGAGCTGTTTCTTCAGCTCCTTCAACTCTTCAGGTGCAAGCTTGTAAGGACGTTTGCAAACAGGTTCCGTGCCAGGCTCAAGATCGATGACGAATTCAACTGGCCGTTGAGGAGGCATTCCTGGAAGCTCTTCTGGAAAGACGTCTTGATAATCAAAAACGACTGGAATCTGAGAGATGGCATCCAACTCACCCTTCTCGTTGAGAGAGAACAGTCGATTGGTATCGCCACGAGCGGCAAAGACGATCACATCCTTAGACGAGTGTGTCAACTGTACCTGCCTGGCAGCACAATCAAGCTGAGCCTTGTGCTTAGAAAGCCATTCCATTCTGAGAATAAGATCAATATCCGAGTTACCAAGGACCATTGGAGAAGACAGAAACTTATAGTCGTCCAACGTGATAGAAACATCTGGAACCACCAAACTGGCACTCAACCGTTTACCCAGAGAAACGATATCCATTGATTTTCCCAAATGAGAAGAAGTGAATTCGTACTTGGCAAAAAATGGTTTTGACATGAAACAATGTGATGCACCAGTGTCAAAAAGAACTTTTGCAGGAATATCGTTAACAGGAAGGTTACCCATGATCACTTCTGAAGAGTCCTCTGCCTGAGCTGCATTCATCATGTTGATATTTGTAGACTTGGGATTATGCTTGACCACTGCGGTGCTGGCAGATCTCACAGGAGGAGGAGGAAGACGCCTCTGGTTGAAGCATTTGTTTGCATAGTGACCCTTCTGCTGACACTTGTTGCACGTGACCTTTGAGAGTGGTTGGTGAAACGGAGCACTTGATCTTGGAGCATGAGACGAAGTCTTGTTCTGATAGCCTGGGTTGGGTGGGTGGGAAGATCCATTGCCACCTTTGCACTTCTGCTGATAAGGCTGACGGAACAGAGGAGGAGGAGGCAACCAATACTTTTGTTGCTTAGCTACCACTTGAGTTGAGGAAGAAGGAGTTGCATCCCTGACTCGCTTCTTGGAAGCATCGCACTTGAGCTGAGCAGCCTCTTGTTTCAGTGCCATGTTGTAGAACTCATCGTACTTCTTTGGCTCAAAAAGCACAAGGGCTAGTTGCAGATCTTCTATGAGGCCACCTCTGAACTGATAAATCATGCTCTTCTTGTCAGGGAAGTCTTGCTTAGCGAAACGAGCGAGCTTCTGGAACATGATGTTGTACTGGTAAACAGACAAGCTGCCTTGCTTCAGATTGTGGAACTCCTCACGCTTGCTCTCAACAACACTCTGAGGAATGTGGTGAGCTTTGAAGTCTTGGCGGAATTCATCCCAGGTAATCACACGACCTCCTCTGGAATCTTTGTATTGTTGATACCACTCTGCAGCTTGGTCTTTGAGTTGGAACGAGGAACTGGTTGAGTGTAGCAAACTGATTTTGGTTGTTGCCATTGCCATGATTTCCTTGGTTGCGCTCTTGCAAGAGTTGCATAATCAGTTGCGTGTTGGCGTTGGTAGCGGCCATCACAGCTTGCCATGCCTCCGGAGGATGAGGTGGTGGCGGCGGTTCCGAATTCTGACGCGTTGGAGGAGCCATCCTGAAGAGGGTGACATCCATTAGCATCCTGAAAGACATATATTCAAGCTGAATCAACTGGATCGAAATTGCAACATATAGTCTTAACATTCGAACAAGAATGAACGAATGAATTCCAAATTAAATGGTCACACTTCCATAAATTGAGAAGCCAATTAGATAGAGGTAGATGAATAAAACAACAAGGTACAGATATGAACAAATACTTGGTGAGGATTACCCAATCACAGACCAAATATTCGCGGAAGAAATACTAGAGCTACATGAATTCCCACCTATGAAACTCCCGAAATTTTCCCTGTTATGCAATCAGGTGTTGGGGATACAGGGGAAGCATAATATCTCACCCAGAACTAGCAAATCCTACATCTAGCTGTATCCATCCTTCAACACATAACCAAGAAACCTTCGGAAATCATTTACCTCAACCTTCGAAAAGCATCCGTTATAAGAGATATTGCAATACTCCCGAACTCCCTCCCCAGTACTGGGTGGCATCGAGGTTATCTCACCAACAACTGCATAAAAGAGATTTTCGATGTCGGCGAAACTCAGGTATTCCAGAATTGCAACAATAAAATTGTGACGACAACACCTCGGAGCTCAACTCCCCGGGACACTACCACAACCCCTAAATGTCAGGAGGCACCAAGAACAATGTTCTCGTCACAAAACCAACGGAACGATTCCAAGATACCCGCGTGATCCTAAATTTTTTTTAGTGAAATTTGAGATGAGAAGAGAAGAGTCAAAACTCTACGTCAGGATGCGTCACCAGAGCGATGAAGGGACTGAGGAGTAAAAAGAATCCTACTCTCCGATATATATATAATCCTAAAAGACTCAAAATATTTTTCTAGACTCAACAACGCCAGCGATTCGATCAACCAGGGGGCCTCCTAAGTCGGGGAAGGCTCTGATTACCAACTTGTAACTCCTACGATGCGGCTATATCTCCCACGTGTCAGAGCACGACTTAGAGGCATAACCGCATTGTAGGCAATGTCGCAAGAGGGGTAATCTTTACACATCCCATGTCCTGAATAAGAAAAGAGATACATAGTTGGCTTACAATCACCACTTCACATAATACATAAATTATAGCATTACAATCATCCAGATACACTCAAGGTCCGACTACGGAACCAAAATAAAGACAACCCCAAATGCATAATGTCCCCGATCGCCCCAACTGGGCTCCACTACTGATCATCTAGAAAAGAAACATAGTATCGCCCTGAGTCCTCATCGAACTCCCACTTGAGCTCAGTCACATCTCCTGGAATGGTATCATCGGTCCTTGCATCTGGTTTTGGAAGTAAACTTTGAGTCACGGGGACTCAGCAATCTCACACCCTCGCGATCAAGACTATTTAAGCTTATGGGTAGGTAAAAGGTATGAGGTTGAGCTGCAGCAAGCACTAGCATATATGGTGGCTAACATACGCAAATGAGAGCAAGAAGAGAAGGCAAGGCACGGTCGAGAAACTATGATCAAGAAGTGATCCTAGAAATACTTACATTCAAGCATAACACGAGACCGTGTTCTCTTCCCGGACTTCGCCAAAAAGAGACCATCACGGCTACACACGCTGTTGATTCATTTTAATTAAGTTAAGTTTCATGTTTTCTACAACTGGACATTAACAAATTCCCATCTGCCCATAACCACGGGCACGGCTTTTGAAAGTTCAAAACCCTGCAAGGGTGTCCCAACTTAGCCCATCACAAGCTCTCATGGTCAACGAAGGATATTCCTTCTCCCAGGACGGACCGATCAGACTCGGAATCCCGGTTACAAGACATCTCGACAATGGTAAAACTAAACCAGCAAGCCGCCCGATGTGCCGACAAATCCCGATAGGAGTCGCACGTATCTCGTTCTTAGGGCACACCGGATAGGTCAAGCTACGAGTAAAACCAACCCTCGAGTTGCCCCGAGGTGGCCCCGCAGGCTGCCCATTTCGGGCCAACACTCGGAGGAGCACTGGCCCGGGGGGGGTTAAAATAAAGATGACCCTTGAGTCCGCGAAACCCAAGGGAAAAAGGCTGGGTGGCAAATGGTAAAACCAAGGTTGGGCCTTGCTGGAGGAGTTTTATTCAAAGCGAACTGTCAAGGGGTTCCCATTATAACCCAACCACGTAAGGAACGCAAAATCAAGGAACATAACACCGGTAAGACGGAAACTAGGGCGACAAGAGTGGAACAAAACACCAGGCATAAGGCCGAGCCTTCCACCCTTTACCAAGTATATAGATGCATTAAAGTAAACAAGTTAGAATAATGATATCCCAACAATAATCATGTTCCAACAAGGAACAAACTCCAATCTTCACCTGCAACTAGCAACGCTATAAGAGGGGCTGAGCAGGCGGTAACATAGCCAAATAATGGTTTGCTAGGACAAGGTGTGTTGGGGATATTACTGCTGGGCGTAAACTGGCCTATCTGGGCCGGGTCAACTTCATCAGTAGTTCAAGAGTGATAAAGCCCAAGAAGGCCCGTAGCCGGTTCAAGACTTGTAGCTATAAACCGGGATTTGTATATAAACTTGTATTGTAAGTTAGGAATAAGGAGAGACCAACCCGGAATACGAATATCAACCGGTGTTGGGACTCTATGAACCGACGGGTGTCACCCGTGTATATAAGGGGACGACCCGGTGGCGGTTCAGAGATAGACAACAACTCGAGACATAGGCGAAGCTTGTTTGCTCCCTAGTCATCGAAATCCCATCAATTCCATCACAACTAGATGTAGGCTTTTACCTTCATCGAAGGGGCCGAACTAGTATAAACTCTCTTGCGTCCCTGTGTCCGCTTTAACCCCTTCAAGCTAACCCGTCGCGATGGCTCCACGACTAGGCTCCACGACTAAGTCCTTTCTCTAGGACATCTGCCGTGACAAAACCACAACAGTTGGTGCCCACCGTGGGGCTATCGCATGATGGTTTCAGGTTCTTGGAGGGCCGCTTTGAAGGACTCGAGGGCTACGCTGTAGGCCGGATGACTAAGAGTCGTCACGGCAAGTTCTACATCGACGATGCAGGCTGGGGCCCCGAGGCCGGCTCAATTGAGTACGGGTACCGGGTCCCCTTTGGTGGCATTCACGTTTTCATTGGCAAGATCGGTGAACCGGGACCTGAGCCGGACATCTGCACCGACCTCGTCTAGACGGCTCAGCGTGCGCGATCCGCCCGGGTTAAACCGGCCATGAAGCATGCCTTCGTGGGAGTCATCCATGGAGGAAGTTATGAGGATGGATCGGAATCTCACGGCGATACCGTCGTTTGTTCCGATGACGAGTCATTGACCGGAGAAACCGAATCTCTTTATCAGCTACAAGACGGCCGGATTGGGGGCTGTTCCGATGGCGACAGTATTCCGGACCCCTCTGATCTGCCCAGCCGGGTTGGAATATTCAAGACTGGCACACAAGCAGCGCTTCATTCTTTGACCGCTGCGGCAACAACCTCCGGTTCAGCAGCGGTGACGGCTGCCGGGGCAGGAGGCCCTGTGCGCCCGCTGGCTCAAGTTCTATCAGAGCTATTTGATGCATTGGCTGTGCTTATGGCGGAGGCTAATCCGGCGGATCAGGGCTTTCACAATGCAGAGATTGCAAAAGTGAAGGAACAGATCACCCAGGCCAAGGCAGATCTGGCAGCTGAGGACACCAGGATGGCCATGGAGCGGGCCGCTTTAGACGCACAAGCCTACAGGCTCATGTTGGACCAGAGTGCGTCGCAGGAAGTCATGAGGAGGAAGTACCGGTCCCGTTTGCCTCCGATTTTTTAGGCCAGGGACCTTTTCAACACTCCAGGAGTAGGAACCGGCAATCCGTTGGAGGGAAACCGGGCGGAAGCTCCCGGGACCGGTGCACCGGTTCAGCCTCGTCTGATGGATCCGCCTCATCAAAACACCGTTATACCTCAGGCTATTTTAACACCTCCGGGCCACTACTCCAACCTGATGGACAATCTCGTTGCCGCTGCTGCACGGCTGGAGGCCATTCCAATTGAAGGTGATTCACCGCAGGCAGTAGAGACGCGACGGGTCAAGGAGCTTCTGAGGACAGCTTTGGTCGAACAGGAAGCATCCTCGTACAGCCGCGACCGGATCCACTCGACCGCCCGTCCAAGCTGGAGCTATAGCAGACATATGGATGAACCGGCAGTGTCGAGTAACGAACGACGTGGAGCACCCCGTGGCAACAACCCGATGGGTGGTGCTGATAACGCTCAGGAAGTGGTGAACCGGGCCCGAGCACGCAGGGAGGCCGAGTTAGCCACACAGCATTAGGCTCGGCAGCTCACGCCGGTTCGTCCAACCATCTCGATCGAACCTGGTGTTACTTCTAGTTCTTTGGGGGTGCCTTGCCTTATCCCCTCTTTACACAATGTGCGCCTGCCCAAGGATTTCAAGGGCCCGCGCAAGGTACCAAATTACACGGCGGATCAGCCTCCAGAGACATGGGTGGAGAGCTATGAGATGGCCATGGAGATGCTTGATGTGGATGACGCAGCGTGTGCGAAATACTTCACCATGATGCTTGAAGGAACGGCCCGTACTTGGTTAAAAAGCTTGCCGGCTAATTCTATCAGTTCATGGGCCCAATTACGAGCCCGGTTTATCAGCAATTTCAAGGATACATGTAAACAGCCTATGTCGATAGTGAACTTAGCTGCATGCGTCCAGGAGGAAGGAGAATCAATGACTCATTAGGTGCGCCGGGTTTCACAAGTGTTGCACTCATCAGACCGCATCAACGCTGACACCGCAGTGTTAACCCTAGAAGGCAACTGCCGGTTTGGGCCCCTGAAGCTGAAGTTGGGACGGATGAAGCGTCATTGCACTGACATGGGGACCCTCATGGCCGCTTTGGTGAAATATGCTAATTCTGATAGTACCAAGGATCCCAAATCTGGTGATGACAAGACAGGGAAGGGAAAGAGGAACAGCAACTCCAAAGGTCAGCAGCATCACTGGGCAGACAATGGTGGTGGAGGCAAGCGTAAAACGGATGGTAACATGGACTTTGTGGCTAATACCAACACACAGGACAATGGCCAGCGATGCAAGGGTAAACCGAAAAATCGTAATGGGGCACCCAACCCTAACCCAGACCGCCTAAACTATTTGCTAAGCCAGCCCTGTCCAAGACATGGGACGAAGGAGGCGCTAGCAAACCACCTTTGGAAGGATTGCTTTATTATGCAGGAGTTCAAGAATTCTAATGCTTTCCGGTATGATCACGGATCTGGCGGTGGCTCAAGATCCGGGACGGGTTACGGTGGAGGAAGTTCTGGTTCAGGATTTAATGGTAATCCGGGCGGACATAATGGTCAAAATAGTCAGAACAACCAAGGTGGTTACAACCAACAACAGCAATAGTTAGGTTACCAGAGCAACCCAAAGAAGTTGAGTAGTGGGCAGTACCATGTCTTCACCACTAGCTTGGACAAGCGAGACCGAAAGGTTCAGAGGCGGGCGGTCAACTCTGTTGAACCGGCCATACCCCGTTATCTATGTTGGTCTGAACAGCCAATCATATGGAGCAGAGAGGATCACCCTCCCCAGGTCGATAATCCGGGTCAGTTGGCTCTGGTGGTGGCGCCTCAGGTGGGAGGTTACAAGTTCACCAAGGTGCTCATGGATGGAGGTAGCAGCATTAATATCTTGTACTATGAGACCTTCCGTCGTATGGGATTAACAGATAAAAATCTTAAACCGTCTAATACGGTGTTCCACGGTGTAGTACCTGGCAGATCAGCATACCCTGTTGGTAAGATAGCTCTGGAAGTGGCCTTTGGGGATGATCATGATTCCAGGTCGGAGACATTGATGTTTGAAGTGGTGAAAATCCAAAGTACATATCACGCCCTATTTGGGCGACCGGCCTATGCCAAGTTTATGGCACGACCCTGTTATGTGTATTTGCAGCTCAAGATGCCAGGTCACAAGGGGACAATAACGGTTCACGGAAGCCGCAAAATCGCTTTGGAGTGCGAGGAAGGTGATGCGGCCTATGCAGAGTCGGTTTGTGCCACCGAGGAGCTGAAGTATTATAAGGACAATGTTGATCCGGCGGACATGACTCCATTAAAGAAGCCAACTACGGAGCATGATCCGGCCCTGAAGTTCAAATCGGCAGCAGAAACTAAGCTTGTTGACTTTGTACCGGGCGATTCGTCCAAGCAGTTCAGCATCAGTGCTAATTTGGATCCGAAATAGGAAAGCGTGCTCATCGAGTTCATCCGTGAGAATCGGGACATTTTTGCATGGAAGCCCTTTGACATGCCAGGTGTACCGAGGCAACTCGCTGAGCACACCCTTAATGTGGATCCTAAATACAAACAGGTGAAACAGTTCCTCCGCCGGTTTAACGAAGAAAGACGCAAGGCAATTGGAGAAGAGGTAGCCAGGCTCTTAGCAGCTGGTTTTATTGTTGAAGTTTTTCACCCTGAGTGGCTTGCCAATCCGGTGCTGGTCCTTAAGAAAAATGGCACCTGGCGCATGTGTGTGGATTGCACAGATCTTAATAAAGCTTGTCCAGCAGATCCTTTTGCCCTCCCCCGTATTGATCAAATTATTGATGCTACGGCGGGTTGTGAGCGTTTAAGTTTTTTGGATGCATATTCTGGCTATCATCAGATCAAAATGGCAGTTAAGGACCAGGAGAAAACGTCATTCATAACTCCCTTTGGAGCCTTCTGCTATGTGTCTATGCCCATTGGGCTCAAGAGTGACTAGGCAACTTATCAACGTTGTGTGCAAAATTGTCTACACAAACAGATTGGCCGTAATGTACACGCCTACATGGATGATATCGTGGTTAAATCCAGGGAGAAGGAGACTCTGATTGGTGATTTAAAGGAAACTTTTGATAACCCGAGGACATACAAGGTGATGCTTAATCCAGACAAATGTGTCTTTGGTGTACCGGCGGGCAAGTTATTAGGCTTCCTGGTGTCCAATAGGGGAATTGAGGCTAATCCGGAGAAGATCACAGCCATCACCTCCCTGGCTAAACCGAAGTGTATCAATGATGTTCAACACCTGGCAGGCCGGATTGCCGCGTTAAGCCGGTTTATCAGTCATCTTGGTGAGAAGGCAATCCCTTTGTATCAGATGTTGAAGAAGACAGATCAGTTTGTCTGGAGTTCTGCTGCTGATGAAGCATTTGAGGACTTAAAGCGGCAATTGGCCAATCCGCCTGTGTTCGCCGCTCCCATTGACAAGGAGCCATTACTGCTATATGTTGCTGCTAATGCTCGGGCGGTCAGCGTGGCTATTGTGGTGGAGCGAAAGTAGGCAGGTAAGGGGCATCCGGTTCAACGTCCGGTCTATTATATCAGCGAGGTGCTCATTGAGTCCAAGCAAAGGTATCCGCATTGGCAGAAGCTGGTGTATGGAGTTTTTATGGCAAGCCGGAAGCTTAAACAATACTTCCAAGGGCATCCAATTACGATGGTCAGTTCTGCTCCTTTGGGGGATATCATCCAGAACCGGGAAGCAACTGGCCGGATTGCCAAGTGGGCTATAGAGCTTGGGCCGCACGATTTGAAGTATGTGCCTCAGACGATGATTAAGTCTCAAGCACTGGTTGATTTTATCAATGATTGGACGGAAATGTAAGCACCTGAAGAAAAGCCAGATCACACATATTGGACCATCCATTTTGATGGATCCAGGCAATTGGAAGGTTCGGGGGCTGGAGTCGTATTAACTTCCCCACGAGGTGATAAGTTTTGTTATGTTCTCCGCTTAATGTTCCCTTGTACTAACAATACAGCTGAGTATGAAACCTTGCTCCATGGTCTCCGGATGGCTAAGGAGATGAATCTAGGTCGAGTTAAGTGCTTCGGTGACTCGAACCTCGTGGCTCAGCAAGTGTCTGGCACTTGGGACTCCAAGGATCCACTCATGGCAGCATATCGTCGTGAGGTGGATATTGTTGCAGGTCATTTCAAAGGCTATCAGGTGGACCATGTGGACCGGCAGAAAAATGAAGCGGCGGACGCTTTAAGTCGGCTGGGCTCTCAGCGCAAACCGGTTCCGCCCAATGTTTTTCTGGATGTGCTGCACAACCCATCGGTCAAGATCCCCGGTGAAGCGGATTTGGCTATTCCTGATCCGGAGGCTCAATTGGTGGCAGCTCTTCATGTTATTCCGGATTGGACGCTTCCCTACCTGGCGTACAAGAACCGGGGCGAGTCACCAGAGGATGATACTCTGGCCAGACAGATAATCCGGCGATCCAAGTCCATGACTATTATCAACGGCGAGTTGCATCGTTGCAGTGTGTCAGGAGCATTTCAATGATGTGTGTCTCCTGAAGAAGGCCGTGAAATTTTGCGTGAGATCCACGCAGGAGATTGTGGTCACCACGCCGGTTCAAAATCTTTGGTGGCTAAAGCGTTCCGCCATGGCTTCTATTGGTTAACTCCTCATGCTGATGCAGAGGATCTGGTCAGACGATGTGATGGTTGCCAAAAGTTCTCAAGACGTGCTCATGTACCAGCTCAATAATTGAGAATGATTCCAATTACTTGGCCGTTTGCGACTTGGGGGCTGGATATGGTTGGGCCTTTCAAAAGGTCCAAAGATAAGAAGACCCACCTCCTAGTGGCGGTTGACAAGTTTACAAAGTGGGTGGAGGTAGAACCTATTAGCAAGTGTGATGCGGCCACGGCGGTTCTGTTCATTAAAAAGTGATTTTCTGGTTTGGCTTTCCACACAGTATCATCACAGATAATGGTACCGGTTTGTCCAAAGGTGCCATGAAGGAGTTCTGCGAACGGGAGCACATCCGGCTCGACATTTCATCAGTGGCACACCCATAGTCCAATGGTCAAGCAGAAAGAGCTAATCAAGAGATCTTGAGAGGCATCAAGCCCCGGCTCATGGTTCCTTTGCAGATAATGTCGGGTTGTTGGGTAGAAGAATTACCATCTGTGTTATGGAGCATCAATACAACACCCAACAGGTCAACAGGATACACACCGTTCTTCATGGTTTATGGAGCGGAGGCAGTTCTCCCCAGTGATATCCGTCATGATTCACCTCGTGTGATGGCTTATATTGAAGCGAACAACGAGACAGCACGGCAAGATGCTTTGGACCAGTTGTATGAAGAGCGTGACATAGCAGCCGCCCGATCGGCGATTTACCAACAAGATCTTCGTCGTTATCACAGTCTCCGAGTCAGAACCAGAACCTTCCAGGAAGGAGATTTGGTGCTTCGGCTCATCCAAGATCAGACTGATATGCATAAGTTATCCCCACCTTGGGAGGGGCCTTTCGTGGTTAGCAAGAATCTGCACAACGGGTCATACTATCTGATCGATATTCGAGAGCATAAGGACTCACGTACATCAGAGGAGGAGACCAACAGGCCGTGGAACATAGCTCATCTTCGGCCTTATTATACCCGAGCCATTGGTTCTACATATGTACATATTACAACAATGTATATATTATGATTAAATATAATAAAACGGAACCTCAGCTAAAGCGGGTATCTGTTCTTTTACATCATGTGTGGTTACACGGAGTTGTTCTAAAGCGGCCTCCAGTTTACACCTTGAGTTCGCTTTTTAAAAGCATCATGTTATATCACTTGGAGGTTTGGTCATGTCCAAACCAACCATACCTCCTGATAGGCGAGAGCCACCAGATCACTTGGGGACTTGGTCACGTCTGAACCAGTCATGCCTCTTGATCGGCCTAAGGCCACAGAATCACTTGGGGGCTTGGTCGAACCCGAACCATTGCCATGCCACTTGGTTGGCATAAATGCCATGGTTTCATTTGGGGACCTGGCTGACTAGAACCATAGTTACACCTAACGGGAGCTTGGTCGTGTTCGGCCATGGTAACGCCATTTGATCAGCTCAAATAAACCTTTTTTGCAAACGGTTTTGTCATTGCTTTTGCTTCACACTTTTCTTTGCAAGATACTTTTTTTCTTTTGTATTGCGTTTTTTTAAACCGACAAAGTTTTCAACCAATCAATTGACGGAACACAGTTCACGTCAATCTGGAGGCTATTTGCCCGGTTTGATCTTCTTTGTTAACATCCTCTTATGGAGTAACACGGTGTTTATTATAAACCCGACACGGTTTACATGGTAAACCAGCTTCATATATATACAGGAGCTGTTATCTCCTCCAACAGTGTGGGTTTGCAAAACTCTGCTTCAAGATTGGCCAAGCCAACTTCATGCTCAACGATGGAAGGTATTATGTATCTCAAAAATTTGGTCATATACTTAAAAAAATTGGATGTTTTGATTTCATATATGCAGACATCATATTCCGCCTGACGGTACAACCGCAGTGGCACTTGAAGAGTTTCTTATTGCAGAAAGTGCTTTGGAAAGTTCATCACCACAGGAAGAACAAATTATGCACGAAGGCATATCAACATCAAAAGTATCAGCTAGCCTATTACAAGGCAACACGGTGCCCATAATAATATCATTGTTTTTCGCCAAGGAGAGGCAGTTTTAAAACCGGCTTCTGGTTCAAGCTTGGTCACCAGCCTGGCCTGATGGTTGTGGGTCATCCTGCGCCGCTTCAGCCTCCATTTCTCTACCCAGTGGCTGGAAATCAACAGTTGTCCAGTCGATTCCCATTAATGCTTGAAAAACAGCTTCATCATGGATCAGCAATGACGGGTCAATATCGGGAGCGTAAGTATGCCTACGGATTGGAGGGATCAGATTTTCCGATTCATGGATTGGTGCAGCTATTCGCTTGTTCTGATTGTCATATTGGGCTTGATAATGAGACAAGTCTGCTTCTTCAGCCAATTGACAAGCTAGCAGACGTACCTCCCAGTTTATTGCTCGCAGATCCGCTTCACCAAACTCTGACCCGTCTTCCTTCAAGCTGGGATAGCCCTGAGCCGCTTCAATAGGATCAAAATCCGGCACCCAGGCTTTTGCCCGGATTAAGGCATTGATCGCACCGATTTGAGCAGCAGATTTCTTCAGCTCTTCAACCCGGGCAAGAAGCACCGACAGTTTCATCAGAGTGTCTTGAATCAAAGTGGGTGCCGGTTTGTTATGGGATGCGGTACAGATGATCCGCTGGGCACCAGTATACAATTGTTCAACCAAGGTATAGGCGACTTTCAGTTTCTTCCGCACATCTGACCCCAAGTGACCAATGCGTGTCCCTGAAATACCATAAAGGGTTAATAAACCGACAGCTCTGTAAGAAGGCAGAGCCAATTCAGAAGTCAAACTGGCTTACCAAAGATAGTAGTAGTCATGGCATGCACATGCCGCTTTATGCTGGCCAGTTCGTCTGCCACTGGTTTTAGTGCAGCCTCGGCATCCTCTGCTCGTTTGATTAAAGCGGACTTTTTAGTGGCCCAATCTGCCCGCTTCTTCTTGAAGCTCTCCTTAAGCTGTTCCATGGTGCTTAAAGCGTTGGCTAATTCCTCTTTTGCTTTGGAGGTTTCAGCTTGTCGGGTTTTCAGGTTTTCTTGGACATCGGCGACTTGGCTTTCTTTCGTCTTTAGCTCCGCCTGCATGCAGACGGTTATATGCTTCAACAAAACGGTACAAGGATTGAAGTACCAACCACATAACAAGTTATGCACTTAGTACTTGGGGGCTAATGCATATTCGATCTTCATCTTTCAATTGCTTGCAAAGTCCCAAGATCAATACAAGTATTCAACTTGGCACTTGGGGGCTAATGGCTATTTGCTCGTATATATATTCTGATGCGGCAATCTCAATTACTTAAAGTACCGGTTTAACTACGCTAAGTTGAACTGGCCCTTGGGGGCTACATCGGCGAATTTCAAAGCATTAAGATTTATATTAGTAAGTCCCGGTTTGAAAGAAGATTACAAACCGGCCCTTGGGGGCTAGGAGAGTCAGCAAGTATTGAAGCATACAAGCAGGAAAGAGCATATGGAAGTTACCTCGTATTTATCCTTCATCATATTAACCAGACTGGCTTCATAGTCATGGCTGGTATACAGCCGGTTCAGGTAGCCGGAATGGATATCTTGGGTGTTTAGAGCAGCGTAAGTTGCCAGATCAGCATTCCACTTGCCTTTACCGAAGGCAGAAAATTGTTCCTTGGCAGAATGTTTGGACAAAGCAACAGGATTGCTTGGCTCGGTATGGCCAGTGCCAGTAATGACAACCTCATCCTCCTGAGTATCGCCGGTTTGCATTGGGGCTGTTGGCTTGTCAGTAGGTTTTGCTGGACCGGTGGATCTCTCAATCCGGATGGAGCCTGTGGGATGATTGACAGGACCTGAGGCATCGGTAGGTCTCTCTTCAGCAATAAGATCGTCGTCTTGCTGCGGTGGATCGTTGGGTATATCCTCAGGAATAGCTGCTTCAAGATCGGGTGTCTTGCCTGGCTCAAGAACGGCATCTTCTTCGGCCGCTTTGTCCAGGCGGGCCTTCTTGCTTGGCCTAGGTTTGGCCCTGAAAAGAATAACAAAATCAAATACAGCATATGTTCTAAGGCGATGTGCTACAAATATAATAATAAGTATAGCTTACCCAAGCACCATTTTGAGCAGTGGCAGCTGAGTAGCCGATGACTCGCCAGAAGATGAGTGGGAAGTAACCTGGTAATCAGAGTCAGATGGATTAAGAGGTTGACGAAAGCAGCCCGCTTTAGGACAATCACTGACAAGCAAATTAGAGACCTCTGAACGGCGTTTCTGAACCGGACTGTTCGGTAAACCGGCGGAGGTAACTACCTGGCCGCTGTGCCGAGTTGTGCGACGAGCTTCATGCTGTTGTGTCTTCATAAGAAATTTGGGATCCAAATAAGCAAGAGGATGAGAAAATTTAACTTTACAGTTTGCCTGACGGATTTTTAGCGAAGGCAAAGGTTTTAAATCGGAAGAGAGAATAATTACCTCTGCGGCATCAGCGTGGCTGGCTTCGGCATCATCCTAACAAATATCATCATCAATAAGACGCATGAAAAATAAGCCAAGTGAGTCAAGCTCTACCTCAAGGTCCGGATTATCCACATCATCATTAGGGGCCGGATTAGAAGATGCAGTAGTTCTTTTCCTGTGGGCAGTCTTCTTTACAGCTTTAGTCTTTTGCCGGGTTGCTCTTTCCGGTTTGTCTGGTTTTTCTGGTTTCTCCTGCGGCAATTTCTTGCTCCAAAACGGATCATTGCCCTGATTACACAGACACTGATATTAAACAATGACCAGATATATCAATAACAGATTTAGCAAAAGGAAAAATCAAGGTCTTACAGCTGGTGGTTTGTTGGTGGCGCAGAAGGGAAGCAGGCCGTTTTTAGCACAGATATGTTCCGGTTCATTCAGGATCTTATTCACAGCCTCTGTGATTTCTTCATCGGTGAGCTGGATTTTGGAATGTCGCAGTGGGTCGTCAACACTACCGGTATACTCGCACATCAAACCGGAGCGCTGACTAAGGGGCATTATGCTCCATGATATCCAACAGCGAGCGAGAACAACCCCTGTTAAACCATTGGCCATAAAGGCTCTGAGCTTCGATAGTTGAGGAGCATATTTGCTTCTCTCCTGGGCAGTCAATCTTGTCGGATTTCGGGTTCCGGCATACCCTTGAGGTTCGAACACTGGGGTGCGCGCGGAGATTTCGCCTCCTACCTACCTGCACCCCCCGCCTTGCTAGGATCTAAACTATGGAAAGGACAACACAAGAGACACAGGGTTTATACTGGTTCGGGCCACCATTGTGGTGTAATACCCTACTCTAGTGTGTGGTGTGGTGGATTGCCTCTTGGGCTGATGATGATGAACAATACAAGGAAGAACAGCCTCGCGAGGGTCTGCTCTTGGCTAGGGCAATGAACTGCTGGGAGGAGCTCAGTCACCTTTCTCTCTCTTTCTCTCTCTCTCTCTTTCTGATCTTCTCTATCCTTCCAAACCCTCGGCCCCCTCTTGCTCTGTGGGTGGCTGTCCTATTTATAGAGGCCCTGGTCCTCTTCCCAAATATCGAGCAGGAAGGGAGCCAACAATGGCGGGCTAATTTGAAAGGGGACAACCAGTACTAGCTATCCTGACAAAAGTAGTCTTCGCCTGCGAAAAGCTCTAGTGATGACGCCGTCTTGGTCTCCACGGTGACCACCGTCTCGTAGTCCTCCTGGTCTTGGTCTCGTTGCACCGAAATGGCAACCTTTACCTGATGCCTCGGTACTCCGCGGCTACGCTTGCCCCCTTTGCACCAAAGAGGAAAGGAGGACACTGCGCGGGCTGGCACCCGCCTGGCGCCCTTGGTCGTCATGGCTTGCGTCATGGGCACCTCGTGAGATACCCCGCCTTGGCCTCTCCGCCTCCTCATGAGCCGGCCTGACGAGGCCATGCCTGAGGAAACTCCGTGTCGTCCGCCCCGCGAGGCTTGGCCCCTCGCGAAAGTCTTGGGTTTGTGTTGGTGAAGATGGGCCGTGCTGGGACCCCCCTTTGAGCCACGCCGCAGACCGCAGGCAGGCAAGTCTGGGGACCCCTGTTCCCAGAACACCGACAGTAGCCCTCGGGACCAAGGCGCGCCCGAACTTGGCCGTGTAGGGAGGTGGAAGGGCAAGAGCGAAGCGCCGCGGGCCCTAACAGCCTGCGGCCTTGGGCGCCGCGTGGCGGTTGATTGGACGTGGGTGCCTTAGCAACTGCACGAGTTGATAAAGGAGCGGCATCCACCTAGGCTTTGCTTCTTGCTTTCCCGGTTGCTGCTCAGATCCCCTTTCTTGCGCCTCTACTTCCTCCCCCCAAAATTTCCAGATCCACTCCGACCGTGCGACCTAGGAAGCCATGGCGCCTCGCCAGCCCCCGACCGTAGCTTGGTACTCGTCTGCCCTGGACCCGCCGAACATGTCGGAGGCGAGCCTTGCCCGGTTGCGCTGGATGGCGACTGCGCGGGGCATCAACGGGGAGAATGTGTTTAAAGCCGGCTCCGCCACCCCTGAGGGTCAAGGGAGCACCTTCTATCCGCTCTTTGTAAGTGCCATTGCTGCTGGCCTGGTGCCTCCCTTCTCCGAGTTCTTCTTCTCTGTCCTCCGCCACTATAAGCTGCAAGCCCTGCATCTCCACCCCAACTCCGTCCTTCTCCTGGCAATCTTCGCCTACTACTGTGAGGCCCACGTAGGGGTCCAGCCCTCAGTGGCCTTGCTGCGCCACTACTTCTACCTCCGGACCTCTTGTGGTACTCCTTCCGCGTGCGCGAGCTTCGTCGCGTACGGTGGCGCCATTGCCATTTCGAACCCCGGGAAAAGGATTGAGGGCTTCAGGAGCAAGTGGGTCTTGGTGGATGCTGGGCGCATCCACCCTCGGCTGATCTTGTCCACGGAGCAGCCCACGAGCTCCAGCGATTGGGGTCGAGCGGAGCTCATGGACCCCCACGCGAAGCTGATGTTGGAGAAGATGGACGCGGATCTGAGGCCGGCCAACATGGCGGCGGCGAAGCTGACCGGCGCGTCGCTGCTGAGGGAATTCCTGGAGCACCAGCTGGCCCCGCTTCGGCAGTACTCGCTTCCGATGTGGAGGCCCCGCCCGAGCCCCGCGGCCTTAGCCGACGGAGATCTGGCTGCTGTCCTCCAATCTCTGGTTGGGGGCGATGTGGCGAGGTTGGCGGGCGCTCCTACGCCCTTGTTCCTCCACGACGACTAGGAGAAGGTAGTGGAGTCCATGCCCGCCTTCAACGGGGATGGGCCCGTGCCCGTGGAAACTCCCAAGGAACCGGTGGACGTGCCCTCCGACGACTCCAGCAAAGAGGAGGAAGGAGGGGAGCGGGGAAAAGGGCCTGACTCCGAGGCGACTGACGGAGAGTCGAGGGCTCCCCTCCCCCGGCGCAGGTCCCGCGTTCTCCGCATTTCTCTGAGTGATGACGACGAGGATGACGACGAAGACGACGACAAGGACAACGATGAGCAGGGCGGCGGGAGCTCGCCCCCGATCCCAAAGAAGGACAGGACCAGGCTGATCTCCCGCGGGTCCGCTCCTGCCCCGGGGCGGACCGCAGATACGCCTTCCGCCTCCAAGCTTCTCGAGGTTGACCCTTCCAGCCGGCTTTCAGGCTTCAAATTTGGCCGGAGGCCGCTTGAGCTCACTGGCGACGACCCGTAAGCATTCAATTCTTGTATTTATCTCTTGCTCTGCTTCTGAGGCTTGACGTTCGCATCTCTTGGGTAGGCTGGCGCCCACCGCAAAGAAGCCGAAGGGGGCTCCCGAGGTTCCATTCGTGGCGGCGCTTCTACCCGTGAAGGAGGGTGACCGCGATGCATAGGCTTCTCCTGCCCGGTCGTCCTTGCGAGGCCTGGCTGAGCCGGCTGGGGCGAGCTCAGCCCCCACGGCCCAAGTGGCTCCCGAGGTGCTCTTGCCTGCCGCCGCCACTTCAGCTGTCGAGGCGCGGCAGACTCCGCCTCAGGATGTTGCGGCTGCGCTGCCGCCTTCTCCTCCTACTCCACCGGCCGCTGTCTCTCCGACTCCTTCTGCCGTTCTGGATCATGCTGTTGCTGAGCTAGACCGACTGCGTCAGGATCTTCTTGGCACTGGCCCCTCTTGGTGGCCGGGCGCTTGGAGCTGGCTTTAGGATGGGTTCGTGCCGACGCTTCGATTCGGGCGGCGCTGGTCCAGGCCTCGACGGCAAGCGACGAGGAGAAGCAGGCCATCCTTGAAGCGAAGGCTGCTCGTGATGCAGCCCTGGGGGAGGTGGTCGATGTCCGTGGCCATTGCAAGGCGCTGGAGGGCGAACTGCAAGATTTGCGGGACCAGCTCGCGAACGAGGTCTGCCTTCGCCAAGAGCAGGGAGAAGGCTTGAAGGCTCGCGAGGCGGCTCTCGAGGAGAGGGAGGTCAAGCTCAAGAAACGCCGCGACCGCCTAGGCGCGCTGGAGCAGGAGTTGGGGGCGAGGAAGGCCAAGTTGGACGACGAGGCCCTGGTTCTTGCCGAGGACCGCGTGGCCTTCACGGAGATGGAGGCGAGGGCTCGCTCCTCTCTGAGGACGCTTTACGACAGCGGCCTGGAGAGCCCACTGGCTGGCTCCAAGGATGGCCCCGCCAAGCTGCTTCCCTTCCTGGTTCACGCTCTTGAAGATGTTGCCCTTGGCCTTGGCCCCATGGCCGAGGCCGAGGCGCGTGTCCTATCTTCTGCAGCACTGACGCGGGTCCTCACCCACATCTACCTTCGCGATCCCAGTGTCGACCTCGACAGCCTGCTGGAGCCAGTGAGCGGCGAGCGTGCTGCTGCCGCTGCCGAGGCCATGAAGGGTTGCGCAGAGGCCCTGCTGGGGAAGTTCCGGGCCTTCAGCACCAAGCCGAAGCAAGGCGCTGCCGACTCCACCGCCCCATGAGGCGTGCCCGATCCGCGCTGCTCCACCGCCGACAAGTGACTCCGTCGTGGCTCCTGTCCTGCTTTTAATTCCTGCACATGTATCATGCCTCGGTGAGGCGTTTAAACTTGCATTTGGCATTGAGATAACAGTGTGGACTGTAATATTTGCTTTTGAATTCCTTGAAATTTGCGCCTTTCCTTCCTACTTGCTTATGTTCTACACCGCCACAGCTCGGCCCCGCGCATGCCTCACCCAGCGTTGGTCCCGACCGAAAACCAGGACGGGGCCAAGGAGTGAGGGGCCGCGTGACAAGTTAGGCTCCTGAGTCGCAATGCTCAAGAGTCCCCCTTGGCGCACGAACAACAAGTAGGGAGGTGTGATGCGGGTGGATCTACCGTTCTACGTCTGCAGAGCCCGGCCGCGCGCGTGCCTCACCCAGTGTTGGTCCCGACCGGAAACCAGGACGGGGCCACAGAGTGAGGGGCTACGCGACCAGTTAGGCTCCTGAGTCGCGATGCTAAGGAGTCCCCCTTGACGCTCAAACGGCCTTCGTACCTTGGCTCTGCTCGGGGAGAGACGCGCGATGAACCAGGCCCGGGGGGACCTGGCTGGGCGGCGTGCGTCTGGGTGTGACCCAGGCACAGCCCCCGTGCCCAACCCCCTCACGCGGCACTCCCGAGGGGAGGCGTTACGATGAGGCTAGACACTGAGCTCTAGGCTCCCTGAGGTTGATGCGGCCCGGGGGCCACCCTCAGTTGTTTATCACCAGCGCGGAGCATAGCGCTACCATATGTGTACGGGCATAGCCACTCCTCGGCAATGTCGTCAGCCAGCGCGGAGCATGGTGCTTCCACTGGTACGTGGGAGGGGGCCCCCCTCCGGGAGGAGCCCCCGGGGCGTGTACAGCCCCACCCTGACACATGGCTGGCATGGTAGGGCCTGGCGAGGTGTATCTGGGCACCCGTGAGCCAGCACGAGACTCGCGGGGCCCTACCTCTAGGCGGGTTGCGCCTGGCACTAGGCCTTATCTTGTGATGCGTTCCAGCAAATTTGGTTAGATGTCGGCACTCTACGTCCTCGGGTCCCGGCCCTCGAGCTAGTCTCAGCCGTCGCTGGTATGCCAGATCGCGATGCCATGGACAAGTCCAGAGGGTGAGGGCTAGAGAGCTAGTAAGAGCCCTGAGTCGCGATGCTCAGGTACCCCCCCTTTAACGTGCAAGTGGTCGGCATGGAGAAAAAGAGGTGCCATGGACCGGCATCAAATAATCAAGCATGGTGGGTCTAACGCATAATCGGAAATAAATGCAAACGGGATACACGCCGCTGGGCCTGGCCCAAGCGGCTTGGGGATCATGTAGCCCGAGGGGCGCCCCCAACAAGGTAAGCTAACAACATGGAATAAAAAAGGGATACACGCCGCAGGGACGGACCCACGCGGCCTGGGAATAATGCAGCCCAGGGGGGCGCCCTCAGCTGGAAATAAAACTCGAAAGACGTCACCTGATGATGATGAGGATGAAGGAGCATTGATGTAGCAGGCTCGGTGGGCCACGGGAGTCGATCCTCACGATCCCCCAGGCCCAGGGGCCTCGGGAGGCTCCGGAGGCGCTGGCGGCTCCTCATGGGCCATCTCCGTCCCTGCCAGGGCTGCGGAACGCCCTGCCACTCGTGCCTCCGTGATGCCCCTCATGAGGCACTGGTACGTGTCAGCCGCGTTCGGCAGGCTGCAAGGCATGCAGACGTAGCTGTGGGGTGGGCCTCCGCAGCGCCCCACTCGCGAGGGCCAGAGGCGCTCCAGAGAGGCGACTCGGTTGAGCCCTGGTATGTCGATGCAGACGCGCAGCCCACCATCCTCGCCTGGATGGGGAGCCACTGCTGGTAGGCGGTGGCCGCCTTTCATGGCTCTTGACTCCTGTAGCTCCTGAATGGCCTTGCTGACGAACTCCTGAGGGTCTGGATCTCCTTGCCTTGCTCCTTCTTGAGGGAAACGTGCTTCAAAACACGCCTCCATGTGGTGCCCAAGCGCCTCCCTCGTGACCCTAGCTAGGTCGGTGGCCCTCCAGGGGAGAGCCCCCGAGCCCTGCCTGAGGAGTGCACTGGGCGCGCTTTCCTATGCGATGGAAGGAGGTTCCCCCTAGGCAGGCGCGGGCCCAGAGGGGCCTGCCTCCTGAGTGGTCAGGCCGGACGATGTCTTCTTCTTCTTAGGGGCGGTCTCGGGAGGCCTCCTGCTCCCACGATCCGGGTCTTCCAGTGATGCGGCCTGAAAGGCCCGTTCCAGGGAACACACCACGTCCTTCTCTTCACATGGAACCGTGATGACTCCGCCGCTTCCTTCCATCTTGAGGATGTTGTAGCCGTGGTGAGTTACGGCCATGAACTTGGCCAGCGCTGGGTACCCAAGGATGGCGTTGTACGGCAGGCGAATGTGAGCAATGTCAAAGTCGATGAGCTCGGTGCGGTAGTTGTCGCGTGCCCCGAAGGTGACAGGGAGGCGGACCTGCCCAATCGGAACAGTGGAGCCGTCGATGATACCAGAGAAAGGCTTGGTTGGCTGAAGCTGGCTGTAGGGCACTTGGAGGTTGTTGATGTTTCCACGGACAGGACATTGAGCCCTGCACCGCCATCAATGAGGGTCTTGGTGACCACCACGTTGCTGATGATTGGGGAACAAAGCATCGGGAGAACTCCGGCTATAGCCGCACACTTGAGCTGATCTACTGAGCTGAACATGATGGCGCATGCCGACCACCTGAGAGGGCGCGTGGCTTCGAGCCTAGGGAGGACTGCGTTCACTTCGCGGGCGAACTGCTTGAAGATGCGCTAAGAGGGTGGGGCTTGTGCCCCGCCCAGGATGCAGGCGATCATGCGCGGCTCCTGGAAGCCCCCAGCCCCCTCGTCCTGGTGGCGGTCCTCATTTCTCCTTGGCTGCGACGATAGCGGTGGGAGACCTGTGTTGCCTTGCTGGCGATCCTCGCGAGGCTGATCCCTCCAGTCTCCCTCACGAGGCTGATCTCTCCAGCCTCCCTCGCGAGGCGGGTCTTGCCAGCGATCCTCGCGAGGTTGATCGCGCCACCCTTGGCACGGGCCACGGTCTTCCCAGCGTCCTGCGTTCCTTCCTCCTCCTCGGCCATAGCCCCGGTCACTGCGGTCAGGGTGACGGCCAAGCCTTCCTTCTCGCACGGCTCGGAGCTCTTGACATTCATTGGTGTTGTGGGTGTGGAGGTCGTGGTACACACAGTACCGGTTGCCCTTGGAAGGTTCGGGCTGATCTCTGCCCCGCTTGGTGTCTGGTTCTGCCGCGAGCACGGCAGCCCCCTTGCGCTTCACATCCTTGGCCTTGGGATTCTTCTCTTCTGGGTCTGCGGCAGGCAGCTCGAGGAGGGAGAGGCGCCCTTCCTCGACCCTGGCGCACTTGGTTGCCAAGTTGAACAGTTCCAAGGAAGTTCACAGGTCTTCATGCATCGCCAGCTCCTCCTTCATCTTGACGTCGCGCATGCCGTCGGAGAAGGCCGAGATGATGGCCTCCTCAGTCACCTTGGGAATCTTGAGGCGCGCGTTGTTGAAGCGCTGGATGTACTTCTGCAGGGTCTCCCCGGGCTGCTACTTGATGCGGCGCATGTCGCTCACGGCGGGTAGCCGGTCGCGAGTGCCTTGGAACTTGGCGATGAAGCGGGTGCGCATCTCGTCCCAGGAGGAGATTGTGCCTGGAGCCAGGTTCAAGAGCCAGGTGCGGGCCCCGTCCTTGAGTGCCATGGGGAACCAGTTCACCATGACCTTCTTGTCTCCATTGGCAGCTTCGATGCCCAGCTCGTAGAGCTGGAGGAACTCCGCAGGGTCATCCGTGCCATCGTAGCGAGGAGGCAAGTCTGGCTTGAACTTGCCGGGCCACGCGACGCTCCGTAGCTCGGCGGTGAAGGCGCGGCAGCCTGCTGTGGCCACGGGAAGCCTTGGGTGATGGGGAGCTTGGTCTTGCATGTCCCCACGCGCTGCAGCTAGGAGCAGCGCGGGGTCTTGAAGCGCGGGAGCAGGAGCATGGTCGCGACGTGCTGGAGCAGCGAGCGCCTGGGCAGCTTCTTGCGGGCGAGGGACTTCTTGACAGCTCTGCTCTTGCTGCGCTGGCGCCTGATGGAGCGGGTTCCGCCCAGGGGCCACGCGCCTTGGATCCATGGCGTCTTCCTGAGGAGGAGGCGGACGGGGCGTCGCCGGAGCTTCATTGCCCGCGCAGGGCGGGGTGCGGTGCAGCAGAACGGACGGCGCAGGAGAGCCCCCTGCGGCGTGGACGAGCTCGGCGACGCGGTCGAGCCATTATTCGTAGATGTCGTCCACGGGACGGTAGCGCAGGAGCTCGTTCGCCGCGATTAGTGCAGCCCGAGCCTCCATGGGCGCGCGGAGCGCGCGGGACGAAGAACCAGCTGGGGTGAGCGAGGGAGTTGCGGTGCGGCCGTCCTGCCGCACGGACGGATGCTGGGCCGATGCTTGCCGCTCGTCCCCCGCCGGGCCGGTGGCGGCGTTGACGGCAGGTGACGGGGAACGGCGAGGACGCCCACCGATAGGGGCCGTCTGGACGACGCGGGAAGCGAGTGCGGCCCGGCGCTCGGCGCGGGCCTGACGAGCATCAGACATGGGCGTGATGGTCGGAGGAGAACGGGGTGGTGGAAGACGAATCCTGGCGCACCCCTACCTGGCGCGCCAAATGTCGGATTTCGGGTTCCGGCAGACCCTTGAGGTTCGAACAATGGGGTGCGCGCGGAGATTTCGCCTCCTACCTACCTGCACCCCCTCCCCCGCCTTGCTAGGATCTAAACTATGGAAAGGACAACACAAGAGACACAGGGTTTATACTGGTTCGGGCCACCATTGTGGTGTAATACCCTACTCAAGTGTGTGGTGTGGTGGATTGCCTCTTGGGCTGATGATGATGAACAATACAAGGAAGAACAGCCTCGCGAGGGTCTGCTCTTGGTTGTGGTGATGAACTGCTAGGAGGAGCTCAGTCACCTTTCTCTCTCTCTCTCTCTCTCTCTCTCTCTTCCTGATCTTCTCTATCCTTCCAAACCCTCGGCCCCCTCTTGCTTTGTGGGTGGCTGGTCCTATTTATAGAGGCACTGGTCCTCTTCCCAAATATCGAGCGGGAAGGGAGCCAACAATGGCGGGCTAATTTGAAAGGGGACAACCAGTACTAGCTATCCTGACAAAAGTAGTCTTCGCCTGCGAAAAGCTCTGGTGATGACGTCGTCTTGGGCTCCATGGTGACCTCCATCTCGTAGTCCTCCTGGTCTTGGTCTCGTTGCACCGAAATGGCAACCTTTGCCTGATGCCTCGGTACTCCGCGGCTGCGCTTGCCCCCTTTGCACCAAAGAGGAAAGGAGGACACTGCTCGGGCTGGCACCCGCCTGGCGCCCTTGGTCGTCATGGCTTGCGTCATGGGCACCTCGTGAGATACCCCGCCTTGGCCTCTCCGCCTCCTCGTGAGCCAGCCTGACGAGGCCGTGCCTGAGGAAGCTCCGTGTCGTCCGCCCCGCGAGGCTTGGCCCCTCGCGAGGGTCTTGGGTTTGTGTTGGTGAAGATGGGCCGTGCTGGCCCCCCCCCTTTGAGCCATGCCGCAGGCCGCAGGCAGGCAAGTCTGGGGACCCCCGTTCCCAGAACGCCGACAAATCTTTGCGGAAAAGGGTGTGTATTGCTGAGCCGCTCCGGACGAAAGCCAGGCAAGGGATTCTCACCAGCAGGGGAGGTGTCTTTGCAATAGAACCATGTCTGATTCCACTCTTTGGGGTGGCTGTGCAGTTTGGCGTGAGGGTATGTGACCTCTTTCCTTTTCTGAATCGCCACTCCACCCAACTCCGTATTGGAGCCGTCAGTAAACTCAGTACGGCGGTTTAGATGGAAAAGGTCTCTGAACAATTCCACTGTGGGCTCCTCTTGAAAGAACGCCTCATAGAGCACTTGGAAGTGACACATATTTGTAACAGAATTGGGGCCAGTGTCTTGTGGATGGAGATGGAAATCGGCCAAAACATCCCGGTAAAATTTAGAACCGGGCGGCTTAAATCCCCGAGCTAAGTGATCTACGAAAACAACAACCTCTCCTTCTTGAGGAGTGGGAGGGCATTCTTTGCCAGGAGCCCTCCAATGGATGGTATCTTTGCTGCCTAAAGCGCCGATCAGGACTAGATCGTCCAGCTGAGCCTCTGTGACGCGAGAAGGAACCCAATTGCACTCATATACTTGCTTGGCCATGATGGAATCTACAAGGTAGAAGATCCCGGTTCAAAAATGCATTTGATCAAGGTACATTGGTATGTGCAATGTTAAACCGGAGACATATCTATCTGAACCAGAGTTTTATGAAGCAACAACATCTGGCGGTTCAACAAGGGGACTAATGGTATATACCGGTTTGGCAATTTTTTTCTACAAGGTTAAACCGCCTGGTTTAAACATTGAAGCAGATGAGTAAGTTTATAGGAACAGATTTCGTAAGATTTCTCTACAGCGATGGATCTGAAGCAAGTTCAGAAAAAAGATAAATATTCAGAGGTCCAAAAGGAGCAGTACCAAATCAATGAGCAAGACGTACATACAGATCTACGGTTTTGAGATTTGTAAGTGAAGGCGAAGGGTAAACAGCTACCATTGCACAGAATAAAGATTTGCGGAGCCATCTAAAGATCTATCGTATGAGCAAGAGGCAGACGATGAACACTGAAGAACTATGAAACCCTAGGTCAGATCCGCGGGGGAAAGGATAGAAGATTTACCGGAGCTGAGGAAGACGCGGAAGGTTGCCGCGATGCTCTGGTGCGATCAGGTTGATGCAGCGGCCAAGGTTGAGGCAGAGGTCGACGGCGGCGGCGGAGCTCCGAGGCTGGCGACGTGAGGAAGACGAAGAAGAAAGGCACGAAGGGGAGAAAAGAAATGACCCTTCGGTCCTATTTATAAGGCGAAAGGACATGTGTCAGGCGCGACAATCAAGGGCCACGAAACAGAGCTGTCGCCTCGATTTCCGCAGATCTATTAAACAAAGAAGCATAATGGATAGCTTCGTTATGACAGGTGATGTCACTCCGGTTTACAGCAATCAGAGAAGATGACATCATGGCGGTTTACCAATTTATGAGAAGATGTTGAAGATGAAGCTTTTGTTAAAGGATTGACATGAACCCGTTCAAATCAATCTGGGGCCTAATGTTGGGGATATTACTGCTGGGCGTAAACCGGCCTATCTGGGCCGGGTCAACTTCATCAGTAGTTCAAGAGTGATAAAGCCCAAGAAGGCAGATGAGGGCCTAAGGCCCGTAGCTGGTTCAAGACTTGTAGTTATAAACCGGGATTTGTATATAAACTTGTATTGTAAGTTAGGAATAAGGAGAGACCAACCCGGAATACGAATATCAACCGGTGTTGGGACTCTGTGAACCGACGGGTGTCACCCGTGTATGTAAGGGGACGACCCGGCGGCGGTTCAGAGATAGACAACAACTCGAGACATAGGCGAAGCTTGTTTGCTCCCTAGTCATCGAAACCCCATCAATTCCATCACAACTAGACGTAGGCTTTTACCTTCATCGAAGGGGCCGAACTAGTCTAAACTCTCTTGCGTCCCTGTGTCCGCTTTAACCCCTTCAAGCTAACCCATCATGATGGCTCCACGACTAAGTCCTTTCTCTAGGACATCTGTCGTGACAAAACCACGACAAGGTGGGTTAGAGGTTTGACATGGCAATATGGGAGGCATGATAAAGAGCAAGCAACTAGCAATCAAAGATAGAAGTGATTTCGAGGGTATGGTCATCTTGCCTGCAAAGTTCTCCGAGTTGAAGTAAGCTTGATCCTCGTAAGCGTACTAAATGGGTTCCTCGATCACATACTCGTCTCCCGGCTCTACCCAAAGCAGAACACAAGCAAAGGGAGACACAATCAACCACGGTGCAATGCGCAAGCAACATGATGCAAAACATGGCATGATATGCGGGTTGTGATATGTAATGCATATGCATGCTTCGGAAAGGAAATATTGAACCAGGCCTCAACTTGGAAAACCAGGAGTGCCCCTGGAAAGGTGAGTTGATTTCGGTCGAAATCGATATAAAGATCACTGGAATCGGATGCACGGTTTGCAAATGACAAGCAAAACGAATATGGCACCGATCTGCGATCAACTGCACGAGGCCATCTAAATGCATCAAGAACAACAAGCTACTGCACTCTAACATAACAACAAAGCACATGGCAGTAATCCACTCAAGATGCTTGACAAAAGATGAACACTGAGCTACGGCTAATTTACACAATAGCAGGTTCAAACAAGCATGGCAAAAGTGCAAAAGATATCAGGTTCACAGACTTAGTGAAAATAACAACATGCCAGGATTTAACATCAGGAAGCAAAGTTTAGAGCAAGATAACAACATGCTACAGGAACATATCATGGCAAATCAAGGCATGGCATGAAAATACACAAAGCATATAACGAAAATCCCTTACTGACCATAAGCCAAAAGGGATCAGAAAATACAATGGCAACCATGTAAACATAGCAAGTTCCGTTAATAGATTCAGACTTAGCAGAAAACTGGAACATGGCAAAACAGAATTACGTAGGCATGTTTGTGAGCTCTATGCACTCACCACAAGGCATTTCATGACAAACTAAGCATACCCCCAGCAATAAGACATGATCAATAAGCTAAACATGGCAAGAACACCCTCATAGCATGCATGGAACAACTACAACAACCTCGGCAAAATTGATTAACATATAAACAATCTACCAGGAACATTTTATAGCAAAAGTAGAGCAGGATCAAGTCATGCTAGGGTACCCCATAATTGCAAACAAAGACATGGATGAATATAGTATAACAAAATCTCAAAATCATCCTTACTGAACATGCTCAAAAGAGGCATGGACCACTCTGTAGCAACAAGAATACATGGCATAAAAATAACATCAGGAAAATGACTTAGAAGAATTCTAAGTCCGTGAAATCAGCAACATCACGAGAGCTACTTTGCATGCTTGTGCTAGTCACCACAATGATCACAAAAATACATGGCATACACCCCTGTAAAGATGGCATGGCATAGAGCAAAACACATCTAGGGCTCAAGTTCATAGGAGGCACACCTTAAAACATGGAAAAAATGACAAATGTCCATAATCTGTTAAGAATCTGAAACTAACATCACATAGCACTCTTGCAACAACATTTAGGGCATCAATATGAACTCAAATGAACATGGTGCAATGGAATGAAATGAAGTGCACATCCAGGCGAACAATTTGATATGCTACACGCCAAAACGGAGTTACGGGTGCAAAGTTATGATGCGATGAAAAATGCTAAAAAATACTAGGACTTAGGCAGAAAACGACCTAGGGTTTAATGTAGCATATCTGGATCGGGACGGCGTGTTTCCCGAGGTTCGCTGGAACAACTCGCCGGAGTTCTTGCCGGAATCCGTGAAGGAGAGGGCCGGAGCTGGAGAAGGGGCCGGCGAGGTCGCCGGAGTTGCACGAGGCGACGAGGACGCCGAGGAGGAGCGGCTCCGGCCGGCTGCAGGAGCGGCGCGGCAGGGCGGCACCGGAGTGCGGCGGCGGACGGCGGAGGCGAGATAGCACGCGGCACGGTAGGGCGGCACTGGACGGCGGTGGCGGCTACGCGGGTCGCCGG